>NC_056735.1:1551744941-1551974941 GCF_019279795.1 Protopterus annectens
TATATCTATATATGTATATATATATAAATATATATATATATATATATATATATATATATATATATATATATATATATATATATATATATATATATATATATATACATTATATGAATATGCTTATCATCTAAACCATCTAAAGCTGTACAACATATAGTCCACACATTGAAATGCTGTCACTAAACATGGATATTGACATACTGCATTTTGAATAGTTTATAGACCTTCCTGTGAAACCATCTGCAAAAAAATAACTGTACTCATACACTTGTCGCATGGTGGCAAGGTTCCTGCACCCTGCAATGTGTGGGACAGGCTTCCCCTCCAACTTAGCCATACCATCTCCATGGTCACACTTACCACTTCACTATTGTACTGCAATGATTTACAAGAAAACATGAGTTAAAAGAAGGGAATCATTGCACAGTTTTATATTATACCACCACTGATTTTATAATGAACACATTAAACACATTTTTGGACTACCTTGATTCTGGTGTTTTGGTGTTTGTTTCCATATTGTTACTTTGCCCTATTTGATATAGTTTGTCCACCTTGCATCTTGTATATGATGTCTGTGTGTGTGTGCATGTGTGCATATTTTATATATATGTAGTGTGAACAGTTGTTTAAAAAAAAACAAAAAAGAGCCATATCTAAGACCCACATATTTTACAAGTTATCCTCAAGTCACAGGAGCTTGAAACATACAACCTTTTTACAAAAATGGCCCATATTGCACAAGCTCAGAAACATTAATTTCGCACTCAGTCAAGTTAAAAACAAATATAAGTAAACACAAAAATAATTAAATATTTGTTTGCAGTAGGAAGGGACCCTTATACTCCGATGTTAGGGCAACCCCCTCACACCCTTAAATTTTATTATTCTTGCTCTAATTTTGGAGAAAGAGTATTCTTGAGCAGACATTATAAAGTCTGTCTCACTGTGTCTAGGTGGTTTTGTGACCAACCATATAGACAGAAGTTACATGAAACAGGGAAAATTAATACTTGAAAACCTTAAGCACTTGTGTTCTCAGAACTATGATATGAGCAAATGACCATAAGTTGGAATCTTGCCATATTTTGAATCCTGGAATACTGAGCCTTTCTGACTGAGACTGTAAACATGAGTGTGAGTGCTGCTGGCTTCACTAGGCAGTGGCTGCCCAATGCACTTAGATGAGAGCAAGTCAGAGTATGCTGAAAGAGTGGTCCACGAAGGAAAAAAAAATTGTAGTAAATGGCATGAATGTAGTATTACAGTGATTAGACAATGGATATTTTACAATGCATACACAAGGACCTGGTTTTCCATGCTTGGCATTTATTATACTGAAAGTAAATACCTTTGCTCCATTAACACTAGGCTCATACTGTGATAATAAACCTCTGAAGTAGGTGAATGCTGTTGCAGAGTCATTAATCCCTGCAAAATATTATGTCATTTTCTGCTAGGTCATTAACATGATTTTTAAGTAGTCATAGAACTAATAGTGTTCAGTATCTGTGTATCTATGGCATAATGTAAGACACTAAACAGGGCAAGAACTATAAAGTACTTTCTGTTGTGCCTCCACTCATCCATTGTGTACTGACATTATTGAGAGGTGAGTGTGATCATTCTACTTTATTCATATTTCATTACATTTTCTGTCTGGGAACATTTTTGGCCTTCATACCACATAATTCTTAATTCCATAGTTTGTACATAGCAGGAAGTTTACTAGTTAATATGCATCATGTGTAGACTTCTTCTGTTACTTATTCTGATGTATTTTTACCTGGACATAAAATCTTGTTCTATGTCATCTTCAGTTTCCAGATATTTTCCTTTCAGAATATTGAAGGTAGTTCTTAAAAATAAATTAGAATGGTCATATAAGACTACCTGTACAGGGCAGGTTATGCAATACACTCTTCAACTAGAGACTCATATTTTGTCAGTGGTATTTTGCACAAAACTCATGGTAGTTTGTGACAGTGTGCAAAATACATAGCTAGTCTGTTGTTCACTTGTTTAGTGGTTAGGTGGAGGAAAACCTGTAAGCTTGTTATGTACCTCTCCAAACACCTGCAACAACTGGTAAGGCCACAGAAATACCTCACAAAGAGAATCTATGGCCTCCAACACCTGTCCTATGTGGACTGGCTCAAATCACTATCACTCTACTCGGTATCGTGTAGATCACAGAGGTGATCTGTGTCTTGCCTACAAGGCAATCTTAGACCTTGCTCTACTAGAGATGCTTCATATCCATAAATCTAACTCCTCGCGCATTACCCAATCAAAAGGCTTAAATCTAATATTAGACATTAACAAAACCTGCTGGAGAGACAGGTTTGTCTCCCAGAGGCTGTCCCGTCCCTGGAAAGGACTCCTCACACACGTCAAACAAAGTACGTCACTGACCCTCTTCAAGCGCAACCTTGATGAGTGGATGGGAAAGCACAATTTTGTCCCAAGGGTTCTACCTGTGTCCCTCATTGACAGGGGTGACAGGTGCTGATTGAGGTTTCTTTTTTTGGGATAAACTCTTGGCTAGGCTTGTAAGGGCCCCAGGGCCATTAGCCTAGGAATCTCCTGTGATCCTATGATCCTATGCATAGATTGAAATCTTTGCTCCATACTTGACAGAACCTCTGCTGAGCCAGAACATTGAACAGTTCTGAGGACAAACTTGACATCATTTTGCAAATTTCCCACCTCTGGAACACTGCCATCTCCAGAGCAAGTATTTTAAGAAATGCATAAGTATAAGAGCCTTACATTTGTTTTTTCCTGTTTGTAGTCTTTGACCTAGGGATCATCTGCACCATGCAGGGTCAACAAGGCCAGTTGGGACTTACTTTGGCTGACAGTATAAGCTGTCTGGGAAATGTCACACCTCATCAACAGAAACCCAGCTTCCTACTAAACAAGGATAATTTTCATCAACACTATGGGATGAACATGTAATGAAACTGGGATTTATTTTAGAGGTGCAAATACAATGCATGTGGCAGTCTTTGTTGAGATTCAGTTTGTGATGCATTAGTTGATTAAGGACTTGGATGAAACATTGCTTTGAAAACATTCTACTAGTTATGATACACATCCCAGAGGGATCTTGGGTACTCTGTCCTCCTAGTGCACTTTTACTTGATGTAGTCAAATGCCTGTAATGGCAGTACATGTCAGGAAAGCTTAGGATTCCATTTGGCTGGCTGGTTTTGAGAGAGCACCATTTTATATGCTTCTGTAATGCACGCTGCTTCTATGTGAAACTTTCCCAAGAACTTGGTTAGACAGTGTAGAAGATATATATTTCATTATTTTAGTGGGTTTTTTTCTCTGACCATCTTAGAAGGATGGCTTAGGTTGAAGATGCAAAAATTAAAAAAAAAAATCTGCATATCAGATTTGAATGGACGGATTGTCTGACCCACAAAGCTAGAATGAATGCATTCTCATCTTAATGTATTCCAGTGTAGAAGTAGAAAAACGATGAAGGAGTGCTTTAGCATGTTCCTGGGAAAATACATGCTGGTGATTCATATAAGGTCAAACATAATAGTGAATGGTAGGGACTATACTTTTAGATATACAGAAGGCATAGTAAATATTATAAGGGTGTTTGCTGCAATTTGAAGTTTGTAAGATCATAGCTGGGGAGATGTTATGAACTATAACCTTTAGACTTGATTGGAATGATGAACAGTAGACATCAAGGTTAGTAGTATTTAATCTGATTTCAAGAGACGATTCAGCATCCAAAGTTGGTATGCCTAAGAACCCTTCAATGTGACCCCTGGCAAGTTCTGTTCACCTCCATCTGAGAACTGAATTGGAATGATTTTTTGTGTGTACAAGACCTTTTTGAGGCTTGTCTTGCAGAGGTAGGTGAGTTTCATCACCTCTTACCATATAGGATCTGGGTTAGGCATAATGAGTGACAACGGTAACTTGAACTTGCATCTTGTCACTTAAATATATTAGTCTTGTTTAATAGTTAATTGAATGAGTGAGTGGCATTGGATGTTTGTATATAAGCAACGGTGCTAACATTATATAAAGGATACAAGGTATGCAACCCAGAGAACTGTGTATGCTGGTCAGTTTGACATGTTAAGTGGGAAAAGTCATGTTAAAACTCTTGAAAAAGTGGACAAGGAATTTTAGGAGATAAATGTCACCAGAATTATTGTGTGAATTTATGCTAAGAAGCCAAGTCATAATAATCTGTTAAGTCTGTAGTGTGACTAGTGACATGGCCGCAGGGAATGTTATGTGTTGCATTTCAATTTTTAGTGCTTTTGTTTCAGCCCTGCTCAAGACACTCCTGGGGAAGCTTAAGTAAATGGGTATTTCAAATTAAAAAGATGGTTGAAGAAATGGTTAGCAGGAGGACATAGATGGTGGGTGTGAATTAATTCATTTTCAAGGAAAGGAGAGTAGTTAACCGAGCCCTATAGCATTATGGTTTACGCTGTTTAAGGTGTGCATACCTTATATTACATTAGGGGTAGGCAACAAAACAAACTTAGTTACGGATGGTAGTGCGTGAAGGAATACAGTGAAGATTTAGGGAATCAGTCTTGAAAGGCAACTAAGAAGGCTAATTCTGACAAATTACAGCTAAGGACAATGTATGGTAATAAATGTAGAGCATAGTAAGCCGTATGCATAACATCAACTGATGTGAAGATTTTAGAAATGTTTATGGAAAGGGGTTTGAATATTTTTGTTAGTGAAATACTGGGTGGCAGTAATAAAGAAAATTAGGGAATACCAGAAGCGATTGCTAGATCATTTGCCCAGTGAGAAGTTCTGAGGGGATATAGCTAGGAAGATCAAGAAATTAATCTGGGAGAGGAAGTCCATAAGGGTTAGCTGCAAGAAGTTAATGCTTCCAGTCTCACAGGGTGGATTGGCTCTTCCGTGTCTAAGAACCTACTTTGAAGCTACTCAGTAGACTGGTCTAGCTTCTTCAATTGGTCAAGCATCAATCAAAATAGAAGGAAATATTGTTTAGTCAGATTGACGGGCAAATAAATGGGGAAACATAGTTTTCTGGGGACAACTAATGGAGAAACAGAACATCAACTTAGTTGGCAAATATGCCATTCAGGCTTTAGAAGAAATATTGGCATCTAGAGGTCTTCTGAACTGGGCATGCTTAATAACCCCCATTGGAACAACACTTGTCAGGGGCTATGGAAATCATGAAAATACAGTAGAAGATATTTGGTTAGATGTAGAATGGCAATCCTGTATTGGGAGAAAATTGCACAGGTAGGGGGAAGTGAAGTTATAGGACTCTGTTAAAAAGGAATTTAACTTGCATAGTAAGGATTTTTTTATCCTTGTAGAGGATTGTATGAAGGAGCTAAAGATAGCCTGAAGTGGGTGGTTGGGGTGGGAGCATAGGTAAAGCTCCAGAAATGGTCAAGTTGATACACAAAGCTGGATCACCTCATAAAATAACAAAAAACATTTTTGACTAGATCATATCTAATTCTACAGGGAGATAAAAAGAACCTGTTGTTGAATAATAAGGCAGGTTTTGAGCATACACTAAAGATGCAACTTACAGATGTCCAATGGATCAGTATTAGTGATGTTCCAAGCAAAGTAACAAAGCCATGGCAATTCTAAATTTTTAGATGGATATGTCTCCATGAATACTTCTATACACTGTCAAGTTAGCAAGAATGTTCCCAGGGACCACAGAGACTTGTTGGAGGTACAGAAAAGAAATAAAGGGTACCTTGGAGCATATCATCTCTGTGACAGTTTAGCTTTGTTCGAAAAAAGACCTAAGCCAATTAAAAATATAGGAGGGAAGAGATGTAACTTACCTAAGATATATTTTTATTTTTATTAAGTTAGTTCTCAAACCCCTCAATCTCCCCTCAATGACTAGCCTTGTTTAACCTTCTATTGTTGATGGATAAAAAGGTTACTAGTAAGACGTTGAAGAGTCAGGCCCCACCCCTGCTGACAGAGATTATGAAGACTATGCAGTCATAAAAGTCACTAGAACTGATGAAAAAAAAAGCAGTAAGAAGAACAAGAAAAATCCATGCCAAGTTGAGTTACTGGGATTTATTGACAAATTAGGTTGATAGGGTTCTTAAATTGCTTTAAGAGGTTAGTAGAACTAACACACAGGAAAATGTGGTAGCTGTATATAGGCGAATTGTGCTAGAGCTCAGAAAAAAAGCATGTAGGAATGAGGGTTATGATTCCTGCTCCACTAGAAATATCTTAAACTTATTTTCTTAGAGTTAATACTTTCTTATTCCTTTTTATATATTCTTTTGTTGAGTTGTGAACTTTTTATTTTGTTTGTTAATTAACTGATTATTATTACTTGAATGTTAATTGTTTGGCAATAAAAATATACTCTTTAAAAATAATTGAAGATACTTAACTCGAGTGTTAGACTTCTAAAAATGTAACCACTTACAGTATATCGTGACTGCACCTAAACTTACTTTATTTGTGATCAATAGAACCAAAGCTATATTTTCCTGTTTTTTTCTTTCTGTCATTTCACTCTCTTTATGGCCTAATTTTCCTGTCTGGATTTTTTACTTTAGCATAAACTTATTGAAAAGCCAAAACATCACATTCTAAAAAGATATTTTATTATAGTTATAAGATACAAAATTTTCCATTCCTTGCCAGAAGCCACAGTACTGGTGTAGTCTAACTTCATTTCTACAGCAAATATCCACATTATTTGATGTAATGCATTGGGACTTCAGGTTTCTGAATCTTTTGCTTCTAAGTCTGTGTTATATTCTTACAGTTCTGCTCACTGGTCCATCTTTCACATTACTTCAGTAAAGGTGATTGCATTTGATGCCTTCTACAGCCATGCCTTTGACTATCACTTAATCATGCATTCCCTATATTTTTCTCTTTTGTCATGTACTGCACCACAAAATATTACATGAAACAAGAAGAATTCATGTTTTTTGTTGTTTCTAATACTTAACCAAGGTTGTTTAAGTTTTTTGTGCTTCCAAGGAAGTTTAAGATTAGTCTTCAGAACAGCAACAATTGCTTGTACCCACTTAGGTAGAACAAAGCAGAAAACTGTGAGTGCTGTGGCAGTAGTCGTCTTTGCTTTTAAATCAGAGCCTTTTGGCAGTTGGTTGCTTTTAAGGGGCAGGTTTTCCAGGTCATAGTTTTGATTGTGCTTAAGACCTTCTAGACGTCAAGAAGCTTAACTGCCATAAACCCATAAGCCCATGTTGATATTGTGCTCTATATTGTATTATATACAAATAGACAGAGAGAGAAAAAGATGATAGACAAACATACAGTGGATATAAAAAGTTTACACACCCCTGTTAAAATGCCAGGTTTTTGTGATATAAAAAAGAGACCACAATAGATCATTTCAAAACTTTTCCCACCTTTAATGTGACCTATAACCTGTACAATTCAACTGAAAGACAAACAAATCTGTTAGGGGAAAAATATAAATAATAAAAAAACGTACAATACGCTGGTTGCATAAGCGTGCACACCCTTAAACTAATACTTTGTTGTGTCTTCACACCCTTAAACTAATAGTTTGTTGAAGCACCTTTTGATTTAATTGCAACATTCAGTCTTCTTGGGTAGGAGTCTATCAGCATGGCACATCTTGACTTGGCAATACGGGCTTCGCCCTCGTGACCAAACCACACCAAACGTGGGTAAATACAGCATTACCAACACCCAGGTGTGGATTATTGCTTAAATATGTAATAGAGTGATAATCTAATAGAACCCCTGTTGTCAAGGGGGAAAGTATGGAAAATGCAGTTGGAATGTAACAACATTCTATGAGAAGCAGCCAGGAGGAGTGTTGGTGAAGCAGTTTGTCTGCAGTCAAGGTATTTAGTTGCTGATATTGAAGATGCAAAGTTCCTGAGAATAAATTGGAGACATATTTTGAATAAAGAGGCTACATTTCTGATAACTGATAATCAGACTGTGTAGAATATATACAGACAGGTACCACAAGAGGCATTTCTACTCTGTCTTGAGAAGGAGACTAGAGTCAATCCACATGTAGAATATCACGAGAGACTGTTGTGTTACCTGAAGTAATTTCTAGTACAGCAGCATCAGAAATATAGGCTATGGACTGCAGACTACATTCTCTTTTAAGTATTCAGAGTTAAAAAAATAATCAGGAAACCAGTGATATGTTTATAAAGTTTACAAGACTGAAAATATATTTTAATAGCATTGAATAGTACTGAAGGCATGCTGCTGTTTGCTAATTGTTTCAGCTTTATACCTAAAGAAGAGTTTGTTTTCAGAGTAATTATAGAACTATATAATCTTTGCAGCAGTCCCTGAATTTAGAGCTTCTTAGTGTAAATTTTTTTGCATGTAAAAATGTGTATGAGGGAGAGATTTGTAATTCAATGTAATCTAAAAAGAGATGAGGCAATGTAGGGTGTTTATCTTTCAAAGATTCATGTTTAAAACTTGTTTCAGAGTCCCTGAGTATAAACTATGTGGCCATATATCCTGTACACTTTATACAGTCTGAAATTAAATGCCAATGTTGTCCATGCAGTCTTTGTCTATCTTATTGTTTAGCATCCTGATGTAGGATTCACTTTATAATCCCGAAATCCTGAAATATCGAATTTCAGAATTTTGAGATCATAAAACCGAAACCTGAAAATCCCGAAAACCCCAGAAGCGCGAATTTTAAAATCGCGAACACTACACTAACCATGCACCACATACACACACACACACACACACACACACACACACACGCATACACACAGCTTCCCCCAGCACATAAACACTCAAACCTGCACTACATGCAAGAAGGGGGGCAAGCTCTCCTGCACCCCCCACCCCCCCCTACTTAAATATACTAACTCCATGGTCACACTACACAGACAAACACACAAAAACACCACCACACAAGCTACATTCCCCTCGCACACACACATCACAGTAACCCAAACACACTGACACACTAAAGCCCCTAACCAAAACCCTTAAACATAAATACTTACCTGAACTTCCAGCTATCCCTTCACACAGCACAACACAAGAAGCGCTACTTCAAAATCTCCATACTTCGCATAATCACATTTTTATTTCTAATAAAAATTAAAGTCCCACATATTCTTACAGATACTTCGCAAGTTAAAGCCTTGATTAATTTAACATCTATAGGAGGGAATAGCTTACTAATCTGTATGAAAATGATAAACTAAACATATTTTGCCTTATGCGATATATATGTCAAATGGCAACCTTGAGAGGGATCTCCCTAAACATTAATGGGTTAAATAACCCATGTAAGAGGAGAAGTTTAATCATATATCTTAACCTGCATAGATCTAACCTAATATTTCTTCAAAAAACTCATCTTCTTAAAAAAGACATAAACTAGTATATTACTTTAGTCAGCTCAGAACATACACAGAAAAAAAGGGGGTAGCTATCCTTTGGAACAAATCCATACCTATTCCCAAAATTATTAAGACATTTAAGGATGACAAGGGAATGTTCTGCATGGTTACATTACAGATTAATAGCAAGTTTTTACATTTATCAACATATATTGGATACCAGCCATAGGTATTACCACAGTGAAACAGCATTTCAAACAAATAGTACTCCACTCTAAAGGAGACATCATATTAGCAAGTGATTTCAATTGTACTCTATATGATTATGATACTGTTACCCTTGGGAAGAGGAAAATTACAGCTAGCACAAAACATCTAAAAGATTTTATTAACTTATATCATTTGAATGACATTAATAATCAAGCTGATACTAAGTCACTACAATATGCATTTTTTCCAACAGACACAAGTCTTACTCTAGAATAGATAGAGTTCTGATCTCTAACCAACTTGTAAAAGATTTATCTAAATCTATGGTAATTTCCTGCCCAATATCGGACCATAATTCTTTCACTTTTGAACTTATCGTAAATGTAACACACAATACCCAGATTAGAAGAATTCCTGCCTACTTAACTTAACTAAAAGACTTCAAAGAATTTATAAATAAGGAAACACAAAACTTCCTAGAAATAAACACTACACCAGATATTTCGATTATATATATATATATGGGATGCTCTGAAATCATATCTATATGGGCAAAGTATAAGATGGTATAATAATAAAAGGAAAACATGTGACAAAGATCTTCTAGACATACAGAATCAGCTAGACACTTTTAAGCTCAATAGTAAGGGTGATATCACAAATAAAAATATTATAGAAGAAATAAATAAGTTAAATTTACTAATGCTAACTTTACTCCCCTGCACCCCCTAAAGGGTCCATATCTATACAGGAAGAATGCAGATTCCCAGTAATCACAACTACGAAGGTAAAAGCTGCACTCTCTAAAGCCAAAAACACAGCATTCATGGGACCGGACAACATCCAAGGCTGCATTTTACATGAACTTCAGAATGAAGTGGCTCCCCACCTAAGCACCACGTTCAATAATAGCTTCGCATAAAGCTTTGTGCCCACTGAATGGCATGCAGCAACAATTATCCCACCCCACAAAGGGGGAGCCACCACTGATCCCGGGAACTATCTCCCTATTAGCCTGATGAGCCTGGTCTGCAAGGCCATGGAACGTATCATCATGGAACTTATAAACAAAGACATTGGTAACCTCCAAACTCTGGATCCCACCCATTTCAGGTTTGTGAAAGGCAGATCATGCCTCCTGAACCTGATCGACTTCTTTGAGGCAGTCACCAAAGCTGCAGATGAGGGTAAGGTGGTTCACACAGCCTATCTTGACCTTGCCAAGGCTTTCAACACCATCCCCCATTCTGGAATTATAGCTAAACTCATCACAAGATGGGTTGCCAACTGGCTCACTTACAGAACCCACACTGTAAAAGTTGCAGACTCCAAATCTGACCTCAAACCAGTGACAAGTGGAGTACCACAAGGTTCAGTCCTGGGACCTCTCCTGTTTGGTATCTACTTCTCTGAAGTACAGGCTAACACAGAAGGCTTCTGGCTAATGAAGTTCGCAGATGACTGCAAACTAAGAGCCAAAGTCAAGTCCCCAAATGATGTGGACATCCTACAGAAGGGCCTCGCTGAGACAAATGCCTAGTGTCAGAGCCATGGCCTCAAGCTCAATGCCAAAAAGTGCAGTGTCATCCCCTTTGGTATAAACTCTGTACCAATGAACTACCACATAGGCAGCAATCTACTTAACACTGAATGTGTGATAAGAGACCTTGGGACCCAGGTGGACAGTAGTCTCTCCCTTGATAGTCACATCACCACAATAGTCAGGAAGTCCTTCTACGTGGCAGACCTCATCATAAAAGGGTTCTCATCCAGGAAAAAAGAGGTCATTGTTCCCATCTACTTGACACTCATTAGACCCATTATAGAGTACAATGCTGCTTTTGGAATGTACCTCTCAAGACATCTGCAGCAGCTGTAAAGGCCACAGAAGTACCTTACAAAGAGGATTACTGGCCTCAAACAAATGCCCTACACTGTCCGCCTATAAAAACTCCAGCTTTACTCCGTAGCATATCGCCTACTCTTTACATCTAGCAGTAATCACACTATAAGCAAAAAACAACTACAAAAAGATCATAACTCCTTCAATTTCTGACTCATTACCCTGTGCCCCCCACACCACCCTTACTTAATATTCTAACTCCAGGGCTGCACTACAGTGGGGAAAAGGCCATGTATAACTTTCAACAAAATGAGTTTCAGTGAAATGAGTTTTCAATGAAGTGAGCTTTCAGTGAAGTGTGCTGGGGAAACTGGCTTTCGACCTAATGTGTTTTCAACGAGAAGAAATTGACCCATATATTCACACACACACATACATCTATGTATATATATATATATATATATATATATATATATATATATATATATACATATACATATATATAAATGTGTATATATATATATATATATATATATATATATATATATATATATACATATATATATATATATATACATATATATATATATATATTTATATATATATATATATATATGTATATATATATATATGGATCCCCTACACTACGCCGACACACCACAAACCCGACAGCCAAAACACTGACACCAAAACACCGAATCCACACAACACCGACAGTCCACATTACTGAACAGCATATCACCGACTCACAACACACACACAACACAAGCACACCAAAAACCTTACAAACCTACACTAAACCGTACATACACAACTATCTATGCACTAACCTTAACCCGAACCCTAACCCTAAGGTATGTCACTATTGCACACTTACCTTATCCGCACCCTAACCCTAAAGTCAGTCACTATCACACACTTACCTTATCCGCACCCTAACCCTAAAGTCCGTCGCTATCGCACACTTACCTTGCCCACACCTTAACGTCCATCACTATCGCATACTTACACAGTCATGCTCATTTCACATGTTGGTGTTTTCAGCGTCGGGATTTCAAACTGTCGGTTATTACCGTTGTCAGTCTTCTGGTGTCTGTGTTCTCGTCGTCAGCGTTTTGAACTGTCGGTATATATATATATATATGGGTCTATCTGAGTTCATCGACACTTTAAAATACCGACAATGGATTAACCGACACGAGAATGTCGAAAGTCACGTCACCGACGCCAGAAGATCGACGAGGCAGAAGACCGACGGAGGAAGACACCGACGCTGAGAAGCTGTGTTGGGGTAAGGGTGCGAGTAAGGTAAGTGTGCGATGCTGGTGTTTAGTAGGGGTAGGGGTGGGATAAGTGAGTTAGGGTTAGGGCGCGGGTTAGGTGAGTGTGCGAGTAAGGTAAGTGTGCAATGTTGGTGTTTTGTAGGGGTAGGGGTGGGATAAGTGAGTTAGGTTAGGGCGGGTTAGGTGAGTGTGCGAGTAAGGTAAGTGTGCAATGTTGGTGTTTTGTAGGGTAGGGTGGGATAAGTGAGTTAGGGTTAGGCGGGTTGGGTGAGTGTGCGATAGTGACGGACCTTAGGGTAAGGGTTTGGGTCAGGGTTGTGGTTAGTTGTGTATGTATGGGTTAGTGTTTGTTTGTAAGGATTTTGGTGTGCTTGTGTTGTGTGTGTGAGTGTTGGATAGGGGATGTGTTTTGTTTGTTGGTATGTTGTGTCGGGTGTATGCGATGTCGTGTTTGTGAACTGTCGATCTTCTGGCGTCGGTTAAATGAGTTTCGTTGCTTTGGTGTCGGTTAATTCGTTTTCGGTATTTTCAAATGTCGATGAACTCAGATAGACCCATATATATATATAGATCATATACACACACAAACACATATTTTAAATATACACAGATATATATATATATATATATATATATATATATATATATATATATAAATATATGGATCCAGGATGTTTGATCGAATGATCAAATGTCCGAATCCATTAAGCGTGAGCATACTTACGCGAAAGTGCCTTTCACCGAAGAAGCACTTTTGCGTAAGTATGCCTGTTGCTGAGGCTGTACTACTGTGCGGATATGGGAAACTTCCCTTTTCCCCACTGTAGTGCGGTCTCGGAAGGAGAATATTAAAGTAGGGGGGGTGGGGGGCACAGCCCCCCATCCCCTGCAAAAACGTAAATGTAGTGTTTTTTTTTTTTTTTTTTATTGACACGCTTTAACGAAAGCACTTTTTTGGTTAAAGCACTTTCGTTAAAGTGTGTTCGATGGTTATGGATTTGGACATTTGATCATTCGATCAAACGTCCTAGATCCATATATATATATATATATATATATATATATATATATATATATATATATATATATATATATATATATATATATATATATATATATATACATATATATACACATACACACATACAGCTTACTGCTTCTTTGTTTTTTATTCTTATTTCACCTGGACAGTACCTGCAAATTGTTGGTTGTGATCAGTGTACCACCCTGGTAATCAAATGCAAAAAATAAAATAAAATGTGGCTATATTTTGATGTTGTAAAGTTACATACAAGTCTCATTAACAGGTTTATGACAGCTCAGCATGTCTGAAAATACCAAAGCACAGTTCATGGAAAGAAACTGCTTTGACTGACACTTCACTAAATTTGGTAACTTAATGTGAGTTGCTTTGCTAAGACGGCAATCTCCATATAATCCTGACATGCACTCATTTAAACTCTGAAATTATACAGTCTTGGAGAAGATGGCAAAACCCTTGTACTCAATCAAAACAGCTACTGGCAATGTTGGACTGCCAGAGGAAGATCTGCCAATTCAAATAATTTATTATGAAAAATTCTGCTTTGGGATTTTCATGTTGGAAGAAAAAGTGTCACAGTTCTATCCATTGACCTCCCTCAGACAAAATTCCAGCAAATCACTCTTTTTTGTGTCCCAAGAAAAATAACTGTAAGTATATATTTTAGTAGTGTGGGAGCCAGTACCCTAATAGTTTCATACGTAAGTACTAAGCTAGCTGTCACTGTGGGCCATTTTATGCCTGGCCATTTTCCCCTTTTGTGCTCAAAATAATCTGTTCCATTTGGTTATAGACAGACTTAACCATTCCATGGTCGATAATTACATATTAAACTTAATGAGAACGATTGGGATCATACTATAGATAATTTGAGGGAACCATGCTGGGATAAAGCATTTAGGAGTTGCATCTGTCCATTAGTAGTACAGGGGGCAATCCTGAGGTAATTTTTCCATTTCCATCCATAAATCATAGCATTAATAAATAGGCTTCTCAACTCTGAAATACTGCATTACCAACAGGTTTTAGAAGTGCAGTTCACACAAGAGCAAAGTAAATTCTGTAACGTCTGCTATAATGGAGGGACATTTTATAATCCCGAAATTCTGAAATACCGAATTTCAGAATCCCGAGATTATAAAACTGAAAGCTCAAAAGTTCGAAACCCCAGAAACGCGAATTTCAAAATCCCGAAATATGGAGATTTTTTTTAAATGGATTTATTGGTTTTAACATCCAATCAATAAAACATAGTAATTTATACAAGCAGTTAACAAATAGAAATTTTTTTAACATTCATAAAACAACAAAAGTATTTACAAAGACATCCACAGGTTAATACATCATCTAACATAACAATAATACATTATAAAGGTTCCAAGTCTTTTTTTAACAAACTATGCAAAGTATCCCACATATTATAACTGGTTGTGTTCCTAGAAGTTCTTGATTTAATAGTCATTAGTTCCATTTGACATACCTCTATCAGAACATTTTTAAACTTATTAAAAGAAGGAGGGGTATCTGATATCCAATTTATAGTTAATCTTTCTAGCCACTGATAGACTTGACCTTAATAGGGGAAGTTTAACCTTTTTAACACATTTTTGTATGGGGGTATTGAAGAGGATCAGTGATTTAGATATTGTAAAATTATATGTAAAAAGAGCCTGTGGAAAATTGTTAATTGATGTCCAATATTCCTTCAGTTTTATGCAATCATGGAACATATGTGCCCAGTTAGCATTTATTTATGTGGTACATCTCTTACATATGTTATCTTTTTTATTAATGTTGCTCATTATTAGAGGGGTGTAGAAGGACCTGTGCAATAATTTCCAGGCATAAAGTTTCCATTTAATTGAGGAAGTTGTTTTAGAAGCTGATTCCAGTATATGACTTTTATCTTGTTGTTCTGGGGGTTCTCTATTTATAGCATTGAAGTAGTTCCAGTAATTTTCTGGACAGTTAAAGGTTTCATCTCTAATAATTTTGTGTATGTGAGAAAGCTTGCCTTTATCTGAAACCTTCTGTTGTATAATTAGTATCATGTAATCTATCAGAATTGGAAAAGATTCTTTAGTTATTAGTGCTATCAAGTCTAGTTTATTAGAAAGATATTGTCTGAAAGCCTGCATCTCTAACCAACAAGTTTCATCCAAATCAAATTCTTGAGTTAAAAATATAGATTTTTAACTTTATTATCCTGCAGCATCTGATGACAGTACATTAAATTATTTTGCCTGAATATTAAAGGTTTATCAGGGTTAGATGATAAGAGTATACCTTGTATAAAAGTTATGGGAAATAAAATGAAGATCAATTCCTTATATTTGGGATGTTTATATATAAAGTTACGATAAGTAATAATAATATTTATTGGGTAATTTGATGTGTGTCTTGGTGTTATGGATACAGTGCAACATTCTTTGAGCATCCATAATACGGGATTGTTTATAATAATATTTGTGTGTTAGTGGTATACTAGTTAATTCCATGCCTATTAATCCCAATATTTTTTTCCACTTCGCAACGTATGAATTATCAATTAGTAGAGCAACAGTTTTGATAACATTGGATATAGAGTATAGATCAAAATCAGGAAAGGCTATACCTCCTTGGGACCAATTATTGATATGTGTCCTTAATGCCAATCTAGGTCTATGAGGTGCCCAAAAGAATTTCATCATTAATGTGTTAATTATTTTAATGATTGTTTTGGTAGGTGGGAGTGGTAATGATTGCGTTATATATAACATCTTCGGGAATATAATAATTTTTATAATTGTAAGTCTTTCTTCCATGGAAAATAGGATATTATTCCAACTTTTAAACAGGGGTTGTATGTTTTCAAGATATTTATTATAGTTATATTGAATAATTGATTTAATATCTCTTGCTAAGATAATTCCTAGATAAGTTATACGACCTGAATTGGGTGTATATTTATGATAAGCTTTTTTAAAAATATTTTTTTCCTAAATGGATTGGCAGAATCTTTGTTTTTTCTTCCTGTCTACCAAAGGGGATGACACTGCACATTTTGGCATTGAGCTTGAAGCCATGGCTCTGACACCAGGCATCTGTCTCAGCAAGGCCCTTCTGTAGGATGTCCACATCATTTGGTGACTTGACTATGGTTCCTAGTTTGCAGCCATCTGCAAACTTCATTAGCCAGAGGCCTTCTGTGTTAGCCTGTACTTCAGAGAAGTAGATACCAAACAGGAGAGGTCCCAGGACGGAACCCTGTGGTATTCCACTTGTCACTGGTTTGAGGTCAGATTTGGAGTCTGCACCTTTTACAGTGTGGGTTCTGTCAGTGAGCCAATTGGCAACCCATCTTGTGACGTAGGAATTTATACCTAGTTTAGTGAGTTTAGCTATAACTCCAGAATGGGGGATGGTGTCGAAAGCCTTAGTGAGGTCAAGATAGGCTGTGTGAACCACCTTACCCTCATCTGCAGCTTTGGTGACTGCCTCAAAGAAGTTGATCAGGTTCAGGAGGCATGATCTGCCTTTCACAGACCTGAACTGGGTGGGATCCAGAGTTTGGAGGTCACCGATGTCTTTGTTTATGAGTTCTATGATGATACGTTCCATGGCCTTGCAGACCAGGCTCATCAGGCTAATAGGTTGATAGTTCCCGGGATCAGTGGTGGGTCCCCCTTTGTGGAGTGGGATAACTGTTGCTGTGTGCCATTCCGTGGGCACAAAGCCTGGTGCGAGGCTATTATTGAACATGGTGCTTAAGCGGGGAGCCAGTTCATTCTGAAGTTTGTGTAAAACGCAGCCTCGGATGTTGTCTGGTCCCATGGCTGCTGTGTTTTTGGCTTTAGAGTGCAGCTTTTACCTGCGTAGTTGTGATTACAGGGACTCTGCATTCTTCCTTTATAGATATGGGCCCTTTAGGGGGTGGAGGGGTAAAGTTAGCACTGAATCTATTTGCCAGGATGTTGGCAATATCAGTTGGTTCTGTAATTTTTGTGCTGTTGTGCTGTAACTCAGAGCAGATCTGGGAGTTGCCATCGAGATTCTTGACATAGCTATAGAATGCTTTGTGGTTGTCCTTAGAATTAGTGGCGATTTAGTTTTCGTAGCTAGCTTTGGAGGATCTTATAAGGGATCTCAGCTTCTTACTGAGGCTGACCAGGGACCGCCTCCACTCATGGGATTTTACTCTCTTTTGCAACAGTTTCTTCCTTCTGTTGTACAGTTTGTTAATGCAGGGGACCACCAGATTGGCTTCCTTTTTTTGGAGGATAGCATTTTAGTTTTGTTTGCGATAGCACGATCCATGCACTCGTGTAAGTCCTTATAGAGTGCATTTGTGTAGGATTCAGCAGTTGTAACTGTATTGTCCATCTGCATGGGTGTCATGAAGTTCACCACTTCTGTTTTAAGAAGCATGAAGTTGGCTTTGGAGAAATATTTTATTGTGGTTTCCTTAATGGGGGGTGGCGGCTGGATGTGGATATCAAGGGTGATTAGCTTATGGTCGGATCGGACAAATGAGGAGTTGACTTCAGGTGTGGAACATGTTGGTAATGACTAAGTCTAGGATATCATTGCCCCTGGTGGGGGTGTGGATAAGTTGGTCCAGGGCATAGGAGTTTATGAATTCCAGAAAGCGTTGAGCTAAGGAGTTGGTACACGAGTAGTTTTCCCATTTAATGGTGGGGTAGTTGAAGTCGCCCATTATTAGATTGTTTGGTTGAACCCTAATATTTTCCAGTATATCAAGAAAAGAGGAGTGGGAATCCTGGGGCATGGTGGGGGATCTGTAGCAAGCTACAATTTGGATTGCAATTTTGCCCAGAGTTAGTTGCACTTGGATAACCTCGGATGCATTATGCTGAGCAACTAGCTTTGGGGTGTGGGTATCCTTAATGAATATGGACACACCTCCACCTTTGGTGTTTCGGTCCAGGTTACATGGCTGAAAAGTGTGGTATGAGTTATAGCCTGTTAGTGCAGGGGTACTCTCTGGAGCCTTGAACCAGGTCTCAGTCACTGCACAGATATTGATGTTCTCCATTTTAAGGAGTGCCTCGAGTGAGTGCATTTTGAGATTTAGACTTCTAGCAGTAGCATTAACCTCAGTTTTTGCTTGCCTGTTCCTGTTAAGTAGTGAATTTGTTATTTGAACCTTGCCTAAAAAAGGCACTATAGGGGCAGCAAGAGCCTTAGCCAGTATCCGGAGTCCCAGGGGCGACAGGTGCAGGCCATCTGTGGCAAAGCATCATGGTCTGTCAACCGTGTCATCCCAAGCAGACAGATACTGGATCCCCTTAGAATGACACCAGAAGCTTAGCCAATTGTTGAAGTCAATCATTTTGTCCTTGTACTGCGGTATCATTCTGGGCAATGGCAGAATGCTAATCAGTGCTAGGGTCATACCTGCCTGGGCTACAAGATTCGGAGAGCTCTTCCATGTCTCTTTTCATGTAGTCCAGGGAGGTACATCTCAGGTCATTCACACCAACATGGACAATGACAGAGTCATATATGTACTTGTTGTGGAGTGACCTGAGTGTGTGGGTTATGTGGTGGATCCTGGCACCCGACAGGCAGCTGACAGTAGCCTTCTCCTTGTTTAGCCTGGTGAGTGGGACATCAGTGTGCCTGACTATAGAGTCACCTATGACTAGTGTGTTGCGTACGTTGTTTTGCCTTATTGGCTGTGGTTGAGTGGTACACTGAGTCTGTGAGCTATGTGTCATTTGAGTTGTGTTGGGGGATGGAGGTTGCTTGCACTTCTGCTTTGGAGGTCTCTGTTGCTTAGACACATTATTATTGAGAGCCTCCCCAAATGTTTTTGTGTTACTATGTGTGGATTTTGGTGGTGTATATTTAGTGAGACTATGTGATGAATGTGGTGTGGTGCAAATGTTTACCTTCTCCTCATGACTGTCAAGTTCAGTCTTGGTTGGAGAGAGCTTTACCTCCAGTTTGGCTAGATAAGTGCATCTCTCACAGGTTGTAGTGTTGGGTGTTAGGAGGAGAGGGTTGTCTGTGTACATGAGGCAATTTTTACACTGCCCCAAGATGCCCAGATTCATCAGATAGACAGGAGAGAACACTGGGAGCTGACCCTTGGACATGCCTGAATAAAAAAATATTTTCCTCTAGATAGGTGAGGAAAGTGAGTACAAGAGCTGTTTTTCTCTAAGCAAGTGAGAAACATAAGTACAAAAACTGTTTTCCTCTAGGTAATGAGGAAGGTTGAGTGCTGTAGTAATTAGTAGCTTATTTATTGCTTACAAGTTCTGACCAAATGCTGAGCACTAATAAGCAAATGTAAGTGCTAAAACTTAGAATCTGTATCTGCACTAGATGAGTTACAGGACAGAAACAAGTGCAAATGCAGGCTTTCAAATCAGAAAGTTCAGAGAGATGGAAGAGATTGCCCAAACGGCCAATATGGGAAGAGAAGAGAAGAGACAAGAAGAGAAGGGAAGAGAAGAGAAGAGAAGATGAGCTAGGATCAAACCTTGGGGTGTTCCCATTGAAAGAGGTGTGGGCTGAGAGCAGGACAAGCATATTTTAACTGTGAATAATCTTTTCAACATGAAGTTTTGGAACCAAGTGATGGGTGTAATGCCAGTGTTCTGAAGAGAGGGATGAATCTTCACATAAGTTGTAGTATGTTAATATTTTGGCATGTGTTGTCATTGTGTTGCCTTCTTCTACTAGAGCTATATGCTGTTTAAATACTGCTATAGACTTCATCCATTAAAGTTGGATTTCTAGCATTGGCCATGTTTTGCAGCACATTTTGGAAATACTGCCTCAGGAGCATGTCTAATACTTCTTGCTTCCATTGTTCAACAAAATGAATAATGATGTGTGTGCGTGTGTGTGTGTGTGTGTGTGTGTGTGTGTGTGTGTGGGTGCGCATGCGTGCGTGCGCGCGTGCGTGCGTGTGTGTGTTTTATGGTGCCTGTTTAGTTTCCCCCTTGACTTTATGCATCTTCTCATTTCTTTTTTACGTACCAGTTTGTTACTGAGTACACAGAAGTGATTGTGTGTAGGAGTTCCGTATGAACTGTTAGGATGTGAGATGACAAAATCATATGCTGTTGTGAATGCTTGTCCTCATATGGCCTGATGCTACACTCAGACTTCCTTTCTGCACGTTATTCTGAGTGTGGTTATCTTCATTTTCTTTAATGAAATGTTTATCCTGCAGTGCATTCCAGTATTCGTAATGAATTGTGGAAATTGCTATCAATTTCCTTTTGTTTCCTTTTGCTTACATTGTTCAGTACTGGAAGCATGATTTAACATTTTGATTTCTTGTATCTGTGCCAACCGAAAAAAAATATTCATTTATGTTTCTCTTTAATATTAATAATTTATTTTGTGATCTGCCTGCAGAAACTAGTATGCTTTGCCTTTTAAATTTAATGAAATTCAACTTTCTTCAAGGTTAATTATAGTCCTTAGAAGCATAAACACCACTTTTTGATTATGAAATAGATAACTAAACTTAAAAGGGGGTAGTATAAAAATGCAGATTAGAGTTTACATGGGGATTAGTATTGTTGTTATAGTAATTGTAACCATTTTTATATAAATTTGTCATAGTGTGGAGGGCAAATAACTCCTAGTTTACTAAGAATAAGCCAAAAAAAAAAATTCTGTTTGAGCTGATAGAAGTCAATCTTGTGGTTAAATCTGCTGAAAAAGTTGTATGTGACTTTGCACAGTAATTGTTGCTATTGTGAATGATTACCTATTGTTTTTCTTGTACTGCAAATGACTGTAACCAAATAAGTAGTAATCCAAGGGGCACTGCTGACATGTAAGCAAATAACAGCACAAAACAAATTAATAATATGATAAAATAAAAGCTATTACAGTGCTGTTTCATACAACTGCATGCACTAGTCTTAAAATAATGTTAAATCTGTAGGTTGCATATGATGTGTATATCTCCTTTGAGAGTAGCCTGCATCTGTAATTGTTTTAGGTTTTGGACAGCTCATAATAATGTGGTGCACACAAAGAATCTATTACAGTAGCATCTGTTGACATACATTGTTAGTTGTCTTTTAAGTCTTACCAGCTTACGGAAAGTGCTGTGTGTTTAGGAGGAAAAAACTGACTAAAACAAAATGGGTCTGTTTGGCTGCTGGTTATCCAAAGGGTTAACTGTGTTGCAATTTGCAATACATGTAGTAAATTTAGTGCTATAGAAGTATTTTTCATTGTCTGAGCAAAAATATCATTAAACTAATTCCAGTCTTATTACTAAAACGCATTTTAATCCATTCCACTGTAACTTTTTATGGAACCTAGTAGAATAATCTTCACCTTTTTGGATTTAGATTATATATTATTGGCTTTCAGTTCATAAAATTGCATTAGAACTGCAGTTTCCCTTGGTGTGTAACTTGAACATTGTATGCAGTATACTTTATTTTAGATCGGGCATCTCTTAAATAGACCATGTGCATTATATTGACTGTGTATGAAGCTATGCCATTCCTACCTTTCTGAAGATATCAAAAGTGGTCTTTACACAGTATATTAATATTTTCTCAATATGGAAATATTAGTTCTTGCACATTATGTTTTCTATATTATTTATGGTTCATTTCCATAATATGCAGTCTCCTATTAGTTCTGTTTTACTTTCAGTCCTTTCCCAGATGTTCTGAAATATTCCAACATACTATTCAAGTCCAAATTACACACTAGTCTTTTTTGTTGCTGTGACACTGAGAGGTGATTGTATGCCTTGTGATTCATTATCTTATAGATTCCAATTTTTTTCCCACTGCATTTTCTAGAAATGGGGATATAGTCCAGTCACTTATGTGCAAGGGTTGAAACACTGCTGCTTATGGTATCACTTATACTTATGATTGTCACCAGCTCTCCTGAAGAAACAGATACTGAACACTCAATCTTTTCATGACCTAGCCACTGAGGTTTGCAGTCCATTTCTAAACCAGGTCTTTGACCTCATATGAGTGATCCCATCTAATCACCTAAGTCCAAGCCCAAATCTGGGCCATTGGTACTGCATGCAGAAATTAGTTGCAGTGCTGAGGGACTGTACAAGGATGTGTCTGTATTATGATATATAGTCTGTCAATAATGCAACTTAGACAAGGGATAATTTGGGCAGCCATGGTGGTGCAGCATTTAGCGTTGCCATCTCACAGCAAGAAGCTCTCCGGTTCAATCCTCCGCTGAGGTGCCTTGTGTGCGGAATCTGCATGTGCTCCCTGTGGTCGCGTGGGTTTCCTTTGGGTGCTCCGGTTTCCTTCCACATCCCAAAGACATGCTGTAGTTGGATTGGACACTTTAAATTCACCCTAGGCATGAGTGCTTGTGTATCTGTGCCTTCCGTGGAAGGTTGGGCACCGGGCTGGCAACTCGACACTGTAAAACTCCACTGCCAATCATGAGTGGACAAGGTGATCCACTGTGGTGACCCCTAACTGGGAAAAGCCAAAAGAAGAAGAAGACAAGAGAGTAATTTCAGGTACTTTCACCTGAAGTTAGACAGCAACATTTGCTAACAGCAGTTTAAAAGAAAAAAAGTTCATGTCTCATAAACCTAAGACCTTGTCTAGAATAGAAATTGCTTGCATTCTTCAACCAACCAGTTTAGATGGTCTTAAACTGCTACTAAATATGAGGAAAGTAACCAGAAAATAACTTCTGTGTGTGATTTATTGGGAGTGGGGGGTTGAATTCTTCTTTCTGGTGTGAATCTGAACTTTTGAAGATTGTTTTTCTTGCTTTGCACAGGACTTGTGTGGACACCACTCATGTGATACTTTGGGAATGGCAGACGTTGGAACTGTATGTTCTCCTGAACGCAGCTGTGCAGTGATTGAAGATGACGGTCTCCATGCAGCTTTTACAGTTGCTCATGAAGTTGGTATGTAGTGCCCTTTCTATTCCCATGCCAAGTTAAACATGCTGAACAGCTGCATCAATAGCAAAAATACCCAGCAATTAATTCCGGATTTCCTTTTTCCCATATTGTGAGGCAGAGTTTCAGTATCTGTGGTGTAACCTAATAAATGACCAAAAGGTTGTGTTACCTTAAATGATTCAAATGTAAACCTTCATAGAATTTATTTCCATGAAGTGCTAGTCATTGCGTTAGTCATTTAAAATTTAGTCCTTATAACACAATGTTTTGTCATCTTTTCAGTTAAGTGCAACAAAAGAAATGTCAGAAAAGAAGCAGATGAAGAGAAAACAGACAAATTAATTGTAAATGTCAGTGTATGCAGTTACAGGAGGAGTTTATTTTAGCTGTGAAACAGCTACACACACACACACACACACACACACACACACACACACACACACACACACACACACACACACACACACACACGCACACACGCACACACACACACACACACACACACACACACACACACACACACACACACGCGCACACACACACGCACACACACACGTGCACACACGCACACACACACCCACACCCACACACACGCACACACACACACACACACACACACACACACACACACACACACACACACACACACACACACACACACACTCACTGTGTCCCTCTCTTCAATGTCCTAGCACATGAATATATCAGTATTCACAGGTGACACATGGATATATCAGTATTCACAGGTAACCATATGAGCACACATACACAATCAGAACTATATATAAGCGTCATAAAACATATTTGGAAGTTCTTGTTATGAATGGAATCCTGCTATTCATAAGGTGGTGTACACTAATCCATTATTCAAACTCTTAAGCAGTTATCAGAATGTTGATGCAAGAGCTTTGTCTGTAACCCATTTTTGATGCTACAGAATGTGTAACTCTGATACCAGGTAGTCAGTTTTTCCATGAAAGTGATCTGTGACAGATGAAATACTTCAGTAAAGCATTTTATTATTTAAAAACCTTTTATTGAAAATAGAGGGTTATTGCATGGCTAATCATAGTAATAATTAAATGTAGACAGCTAATCATAAATAAAAATTCAGTGTGGACATATTAATTTGCTGTTGGGGTCCCTTGCTGCCATTCCAGTCTAATGCTTCTAAAACCTTGTGTACAGATATTTGTATGTAAGACGCATCATATTTGTGGCTGTACAGATGTGCAGGCAAACATAAAGGCATATATGTTTAAGTAGGTTTTCTTTAGTGCATTGAAATGAGATCATGATGGCTTATGAGGGCAGTGTAAATAACTTTGTCTGGTCGTCTTTTGCATACCAAGTACATTTCTGCATTTACTAGCAAGTAGCACTGTAGTGAGATGAAAGCCTGCAGGGCTGTAATTTCTGAACCACAAAGCTTCAGCCTTTTGGCATTTGCTTCCAAATACCATGCATTTTGTTGTATTCCATGGGTGGGGTGACACTCTAAATAAAATAAGAGGTTTTTATTTGTTGTGGAGTTTGACATTATTGTAGTGCAAGATTACATGCCATGGCATGTTCATATAACTGCTTTTAGCTGTTAAGTTACCATTTCTTTCCTGCTATAATATATTTATGTCTATGGCATTTATTTTCTAATTCCTCTGGTGTTTTTTCCCCCCTGCCATTTTCAGTTTCACATTGAAGCTGTTTCTTGCCTAACTCATAGTCTGCAAGTCAAAAGAAAAAAAAAGAACTTTAGCATTATCCCTTATTTTATTATTTCATTCTTCTTAACACACTCCTTTGTTCTGTATACCATATTTCTTGAAAGGCATTGATGTGCTGTACATTCATTTATTGTGTTGGGACCAGAAATAATTTGATCCTTTCTATGCACTCATCACATCCACCACATATGTTCTGAAGTCTTTTATCCGTTATAAAGTGACTTTTCATGCATATGTAGCATCTTTTCCATAGCATTTCTCTGGATGTCCACTATTACATCCATATTATTTTGCAGGTTCTGTTTATAGAATTAGAGACAGCACCATACTCCTCTTGTATAATTGAATAAATGTCCATTGTTTTCTTCTTATAATACTTCTGAATGCACTGCTTATTATCACCTAGATTCTTCTGTTTCTGTTTATGTCAATTGCTTGTTTATCCCGCGGTGGTGGTGCTGCGGTAGCGTTGTCGATTCACAGTAAGACGCTGTCCAGTTCGTTTCTCAGCTAGAGCGTCTTCTGCGTGGAGACGTGTGAATGGGAGTACCTTCGGTGAAGGTTGTGCGTCAGGGCTGGTAACTCGGCACGTAAAAATCAACTACCAATCATTAGCGGACCAGAGTTCTGCTGTGGCGACCCCTAACCTAAGCTGAAAGACACAACATTTGCTCTTAGTCGTGATTGCGACAGGTCCATTGAATGTGACTTACTATTACTTTCTCCTGCCATCTGGTTAACCTGTATTTTTGCCCCATCAAATCCTGTGGGCTTTATAAATTAGTCATTATTTTATATACTGACAGAAACATGTGACATCAGTTTCTATAAACAAAACCATACTGTAGAAACATAGCCAGCGACACATACTAACACCTAGTACAGCATTTTCTGTAAACAGTTGCATAAAGATTGCAGTAACGTCTACTCTATGATTCATTGTCCTGAAACTTGGATTATCCTGTAGTTATTAAAGGAAGAGGACTATTGGTCCAGATTACTATACCAGCTTAGTGGGGTAATCCATTGCTCCTTGTTCTAAAGCTTATCTCTTATTTCTGATAACATCTGTTTTACTACTTTTGGTGCTAGCTGGACAGAATTATTAAAAGTCCTGCAGAGCAATATAGCTTCAAGTGTTTCTGCTGAACAAAAAAACTCTTCATTATCATAGAATGATAAAAATTAAGTCAACCTTCAAAGTTCTTCCAGTAAACGTAGAATATTATGAATGTTTAGTTAAGAGTTGTCACTAAATGATTCAGTAATGTTGATTTCTGATGGAAGGTTTATATTATATTAAAGTCAGGCAATATTTTTTTGAGGAGAGTACATTAAAAACATAATCCCTACTTTTGCAAGACACGTGAGTGCCAAGCAGAGAAATCACAGGAAGATACACACACACACACACACACACACACACACACACACACACACACACACACACACACACACACACGTCAATCTTAAATAAATTGGCTACACATGGCAATAAAATGATAAAGTCTGTAAAAAATTCTCTCAGAAAAGTAGAACATATTTTATCACAATAATCCACTCTTCTGGTCCATGGAGTACAAGGCAAATGTTACTCATGTGCTTCAGTTTAGCCCTAGTGCCAGGGTCTGCCTACTCCTGTACAAGTTGCGCATTTTGCACAGTTCATGGACTTTTTTAAGGAATATGTTTTGTGTACAAATCTGGAATGTTGTAAGGCTCGCCATGCAGGACAAGTATTAACCTTGTGGCAGCATATTCTGGGATGGTAGCAGCTAGCTATCTATAACACTTCTAGTCACATTTTAATGTAATATTTTTCTTTCCTTGCATTCTGAGAATAGCTCCTGTTTAACCTTAGGTTCAGTTAATTTATGATTGTGTCAGTAATTGCCCGCAGTTTAATAACATTTGTTTGAGGGCTGATTGTTGTTTTTTGACCTAAATTTTCAGGAGGACATTTTTGTTCTGCTTAACTCACAATGGGATTATAATGGGATTAAAGTGGACAATTGGGATTACAAGCATTAAATGCCATTTTAGAGGCCAGCATTTTGCATTTCTAAAGGTGAAATAGTTCATAACTGTCTCAAAAGAATAAAACAAGAGTTGCCACATTATCAAAATGTCTTAAAGCACAGAAATACAAGTTCTCACACTGTCAGATGCTTCTAGTCTTTCAGATATTTACATTGTTTACTCTGCACTGAGACTCGACATCAAGTTCACAACTACTTCATCAGCTAGCATATGCAAGTTAGTTTCTCGGATGATTTTTGCTGTGAAATCCTTTTTGGACTTTGTCCCTCCTCTGCAACTACAACCTCAGTATTTAATGCGTTTGAAGCTCCAAGTTACCATCTGTTCTAGCCATGTGTGTGCTTAGATTATTGCCATATTGCAGCAGTGTTATAACCCTTTTGATATTAGGATTGTGTATGATATTATAATTTTGATGTGGCCATTTTTGTTACTGGAGACATTTTTTGTGCCTTATGATACTCAAAAATGGGAAGAATGATGATGAAGATCTTGTTTGCATTTAACATTGGTTTCACCCATACATTAGTCTGTAATTTGGACCGTTTGTTATTTGTAACTTTGTCAACTCTGCATTCTAGGGCTGGATTTTAAAAGTAAGGCCTAACACAGGCTGCTACATCTGATAGCAGTCCTTTCTGATTCAGAGACAGGCTTACTGCAGTGATCCTGTGTAACCTGTAAGAACACCATGGTGGTCCATCTCCTTAGTTGACTTGCATGTGAATGATGCATTCTGGGAGAGTGTCATATGCTAATTAGCCCCTGGAAATGCCTGTGATAAGGCACTTTATGCAGATGTGCAAGTTAGCTTGGACAATTTTAAATAACTTGGCCAGAAAGTTCACATTCACACATTACTTTTAATGGGTGATATCATGTTAAAGATAATGCTGGGGAGTTTAGCAGACAGGAAGTGGTAGGTGTGTGTGTGTGTGTGTGTGTGTGTGTGTGTGTGTGTGTGTGTGTGTGTGTGTGTGTGTGTGTGTGTGTGTGTGTGTGTGTGTGTGTGGCTGCATGTGTGAATGTATGCAGAGGGATGAGTGGTATCTGTTGAGTGTGTGTGACTGTATATCTGCCTGGGTGGTCACAGTAGATGGTTAGTTAGGAGATAGGTAGCGGTAGGTGTGTGTATGTGATTATGGGTGATTGTCATCTGTGAGTGCATTCAGTGTGGGGAGAATGTGAGGAGGTACGGAGGTGCCTGTGCATGTACATGAATGTATGTGTGTATGGGGGGGGGGTCTGTCTTATCTCTCAAACTCCCCTAGATTAACAAACAAATCCTGCTATTCATAAAATGGCCGGCACGCTAAAGTCAGTGAGAACAAATATTTAGTATATTTTATAAGCCATACATTTCAATACTCATTAAAAAAATAAGATAACTAACAAACCAGTTTCGCCATATGTTGCCTTCATCAGTGTTACAAATCCAAATGAATTGTGTGGACTTAAATATATACACATTGAATATACACCATACTCCCATTGGTTAATTAAAGATGTTCATTAAGACCAAGTAAAAATAAACCTCCATGTCTAATAATCAGGACTTTTCTTTGTAATTTAAAATATTATGCTAACCTAGTTTGTTTGATCTATTATAAACAATTCTATCAATAATAATAAAATTAAATTTGGCAGTAGAATGTTTCTTAGTATGCTTAAAAAGAGCATTAGACATACGTCCATTTTTAATATCACTCATATATTCTGCTATACGAGTTTTTAATGGACGTGAGGTTTGTGCAATATAGAATGCTGAATAATTGCAAGTTGCAAGGTAAATAACCCAATCAGAACTACAATTCCCAAAAATAAAGATATCAAAAACCTTAGATGTATTTTTTGTGGTAAACCTTGTCTTACTTATATACTTACACAAAGAACAGTGTCCACAGGGCTGCCAACCTTGCAACCCCCCCCCCCCCATAAACTGTAGTTTGTTTACCAACATCTTAAGACACCTTTTTCTTTTTATAGTGATTAAACCAGCTTTCCAAAGTTTTACCCCTTCGATACGAAAAAAGACACCTAGATGCTAATAACTCACTCAACAAATTATCTGTCAATAGAATGTCCTAATATTTTTGTGTGACATTCTTAAAAAAATATGTATTATTGCCAACTAACCTTAATGTTGTTGTTGTTCTTTCGACTTTTTCCCAGTAAGGGGTCGCCACAGCGGAACTCCGGTCCGCTAATGATTGGCAGTAGATTTTTATGAAATGCCAAGGTGCCAGCTCAACGTCCAACCTTCAACGAAGGCACTCCCATTTACGCACACATGTCTTTCGAATGCTACCCAACCGCGGGGAGGACATGCAGACTCCACACAGAAGGCACTCCCAAGCCAAGCCGAGAATCGAACCTTAATGTATTATCTGGAATTCTGTTATTTTTATATTGTAACAACTGTAATCTAACAATCCCCTTAACTAACTCTATAATATCACGATACCTATACCCTTGATTACAAAACCTATCTACCAGTTCTGATTCATGTCAAATACATTTTTCATTAACAGAACAAATCCAATGTTTCCTTAAAAATTTAGGTATATTATGACTGATATGACCAGAATGACAGCATGCAATAAAGTATTAAAATGAGGATGTTTCCAATAGACCACACTTTGCAAGGTACCATCATTGTTTTTCTTAATATTCACATCTAAAATATGATATTAGTAAGCTCATATTTGACAGTAAACTCTATCTCCCATTTATTTTCATTAAGATATTCTACAAATTCAGTAATATATATTAGATATGACTTCCAGACCATCCAGCAATCATCCAGGTGCCTGCACCATATATCAATAGAAACACTAAAGAGACACTAAACACCAAGACATTTTAAATATTACTATAAAGGTACTTGAAAGGTTAATAGAACAACAACAGAAATATGGGTCGAGAGAACACTAGACACCAGGAATTCCCTTTAAATATTATCCTAAGTCACTTAAAATTTAAAAGAACAATAGGGAAAAAAAACTTTGATCTCTGTACCCTGAGATCAGAAAACATGTCATTAATAAGTCAGTGCATTAGTCCTCTACCCTCTCTGTGGGGGTAATACAAAGCATTTATTGCATTAAGATTATTTTTCTGCACAATAAAAAGTATGAAACTCCAATGCCTGGTATTACTGACTGACTGTAATAGACCATTGGTTGTTAGGGATAGGTCAGGTATAAGGCAAAAATTAAGGTAGTTCTGTAAAATTAGGGACAGCTTAGAGGGATGGGAGTTGCCATACCTCTAAATGACTGTGCCCAACACTTTTGGACACAACAGGAAGGAATACTAGACAACATCAGGGAGAACTTTTAAATATTACTCCAAGTCACTTCAAAAGTTAATAGAGCAACAGGTATAGCATCACAGTGCATTTTCCGAACAATAGGAAGAAAGAAAATGTAATTTTGGATGTTCCTGACTGACTACAAACATCTGTGATGTATGAGGGGCAAAATAAGAGGATCCATCAAGGGTGTACTGCAATCTGACACATGTAGGAGGTATGTCTGTGTGTTTGAATGTGTGCTTGTATGTGTCAAGAATGAAAGAGGGGAGTGATTGTGCCAAAATGATGCACGAGCCTCCTTAGGTTATTACCAGAGAAAGTGCTGATCACCACTAGCAGAACACCACTCAATTCAGAGACATGCAGATTAGCCAATAATGAGGTCTTTCTGCATTGCTGCTAGTGTGTCTATGAATCTTATTTTTCATAATAATGGAAAGGCTCTTTTGGATTTAACTCTTAGTGTTCACAGTGTTTTTTTATGAATCCCAGGGCTTGAGTATTATCACTACCTATCAACCATTTGAACAGTGTTGTATTTTTTCCTCATTGGAATTTGAGGTTAAACATCGCGCCACGTTTGTTGTTTTATTTTATTTTTACTTTCTAATGTACTTAGAGTAATTGTGTTAAATCCAGTTTCATATTGCAGAGCTTTTAGTATTATATTATATTTATGTATTTTATTGTATTTCATTTATACTTGTAAATGTCTTATTTCTGTTTTTATCAAATATACATGTAAAGAGGTTAGTGTTCAGGCTTTCAGAGATGAAGATGAAGTTGATCTGGGCCAAATTCTTAGCCACAACTGTTTTGTGGACTGCTTTATTTTCATTTAAATTAATTTTAATATATGCATATAACAGTATTTTTTTTAGTATTAGTAGTTCTGTAATCAATTAGTGCATTTCATTTTAGCTATCCTCTTTATGTATCTACTTTCATTAAAGAACAAATTTCTTGAGATAAGTTCTAAAACAGATTTGGTTAAACTCAAAGTACATTACTTCTTGAATTTCCCTCAGGTGTTACTTACTTCACAATGATTTACAGAATATAATATTATGGCTAAGCATAATATACAGTTGTACATTGAGAGACAAACAGCTTAACTGTCTCAGTAGTAGTCCTTTGTATGTGGCATGTAAAGAAGAACAACATACTTTCTGAATAACTAGAAATTGCAAGTATTGATAAATAAGTGGTTAAAAGTCAGACACCTTCCCAGTGTATCAGGCAGAGAAAATACTAACATAACTATTGTCACTTTGTAGTTCAGGTCTTAGGTCTGCAGTTTAGGATTCAGGGGATTTGGTCAAGCTGGGAAAGTAGGCACTTGTGTCCTTGGTATTATATATCTGGGTACTGAATTACTTTTCATGTGTGTGTGTGTGTGTGTGTGTGTGTGTGTGTGTGTGTGTGTGTGTGTGTGTGTGTGTGTGTGTGTGTGTGTATCTTTGTATATGTATGCATGCACTTTTTTAGTGGGATATTTTCTTACATAACAAGGAGGGTTTGCCAGTTGAACTGGTGAAGGACAGACTTTTCATTCCAGCTTCAGTGTTTTGAGCAGTCAGCACCATTTTGGTCTATGTCACTTGTGATGTTGTACAGGGAGATGTAAGAACAGCAGGATGTGGCATAGTTTTCTGTCAGCACTCCTGGCTGTGCTTTACTATATTCATTGGGGTCAGAATGCTTATGGATGCACCATTTAAGAGACCTTTGCTGTTTGTCCCAAGATAGCCCCTAACATATTCAGGACACAAAAAAGGGCAGTTTCCAACACTTCATTCCTCCCCACATTCCTTGTGTAGGACATAAAGCCATGTGTTATGTGCATCCAAGACCCTGCAGAAAAATAGTGCTGGAGCTGGAGAGTCCCAATCAGTTACATCACTGACCCAGTAGTCAGGGTGTCATAGGGGTCTCAAGGAGGTTGTGGTCCCTGTTAAGGAGATTATTTATTGCTCCCACATTGGCCATCCCATATTGGAAGTGGTTGAGGAATCTCTCAGTAGTACAAATTTTTCAGGGAAAGCTGGTTGAGAGAGATTTATCCAGTTCATATCTAGACAAAAATGCCCACCTTTACCTTGTTGAATATGCTACTCTCTTAGATGGTACTGGAGAGGAGAGGAAGGCAGTGTAACAGCCCCTCATAAAACAGGCATCCAAGAGGTCCTAGCAAGTAGTGAAAACAAGGATGTCATTCCAGATTATTTTTCAGTATTAGAAAGACTTGGGACCACAGGCCCATGTTTGATCTTAACATCCTAAAAACTTATGTCTCAAAACAGCCCTTCTGCATTGTTATTCTGAAGTCTACTCTCTTATGTATATCAAGAGGAGAGGGGATATTTTGTTTCAGTGTTCAGGATGCTTACATTCAAATAAAAATTACTAAAGCACTCGGGAAGTTCCTTTCATTATAAATATTCCAGTCTTTCTCAGTCCTTGACATTTAGCCTCACCGCATCTCCACCCCCTTCTCTGTCTGTTTACCAAATGCATTTCAATAGTGATGCCTGTGCGGCATCACAGTTTTTCAACAGTTGGATGATTAGCTCCCATTATAGTATACCAAGGCTACAGCAAGTACCAGAACTAGATCAGTTTATTTGCCTTTTGACAGGACATCACATATACTACAGAGTGTAAGCAGACCTTTACCTGCAGATGCTGGGGCTCATTGGAGTCACAATAGTTTTAATAACTTATACCAAGTTACATGTCAGTGTCTTACAGTGGATGCCACAGTCCCAACACAGGGATTCTCTGGAGCTGTTAAAGAAGCTTTCCAGAGCTTGCCGCAGCAATTTTTTTCTTCTTTTTGGCATTGTCATGCAGCCATCTTCAGGGCAGTCATTTTGCTGTCCTGAAACCTTTGGACTTGATCACTGTGGCTGCATCTGCCATAGTGGAGGCACTTCAGTGGGAGTATGGTTCAAGTGTTGTGGTCATCCCAGGAGTCTATTTAAATGTCAGGGTTCTAGTGAGGAAAGCATTCCTGTTGACCCTCTGTGTGCGCCAAGATGTCCTTCTCCTGATGTTCTAACAATTCACTTAGACAGTCTAACATTAGTGTTGTACCTAAGCAAACAGAGTAGAATGAAGCCCTACCCATTGTAATGTGAGGCGGTAAGTATTTGGGAATAGTAAGTTTCAACCCACCATTTTTGGGTTGCCACACATCCTAGGATCACAAGCTATCTTGCAGACAGACTCAGCCATTGTCTATATGTGCGTTAGAATTGGTCATTCAGTTTATCCATTTCCAGAACATTATTTTAGATAGGAGATCTGCAGTCAGCAGTCTGTTTGCATCCCCTATGAGTACCGGCTTTTATTGCTCATCCATCTACCTGACAATGGCAGCAGGGATGCATTAGTCTTGGACTGACCTTGGAGGTTGCTCAATATTTTTTTGCCATTTACTGTAATGATGATCATACACAAGGACTTAGCCTAAGTCCATAGGGCCAGGGTAATTTTAGTGGCTTCATATCAGTGCTGGCAAATATATATTCTTGGCTGTTGCAGTTGTTCAGGTAGAACATCTGCTAAGGCTGCCTCTCAGAAAAAAAAAAAAATCTGTTGACTCACCAGTCATTGAAGGTATATATATATATATATATATATATATATATATATATATATATATATATATATATATATATATATATGTGTGTGTGTGTGTGTGTATGTATATGTATATATATATAGATATACATATATATATATATATATATATATATATATATATATATATATATATATATATATATGACTTCAAGTTCTAAAGTTGTCAGCTTGGCTGCTCCAGTTCTGTTGATAGCCAGGGAGCAAGTGTAGGGTTATGGATATGTTCTCACCTTCTCAGGAACTCTCCTTTCAGAAAGTCACACAATCATCTAAATGACTGTATAAGTCATGCAACTAGCACTGCCACATGGAAGTAGCAGTTTACTTAATTCACCAATCCCTGGGGCTTTGTCATGAGGCCTTTTAGGAGACAAGAAAACCAAATACTAAAACCATTATTTAAAGTAGCATTACTTACAGTTGTTATTAATTAATTATTTTAGTGACTTTTTCTTATATACAAAAGAAAGTCATAGGATTCTACCATAAACCAAAAAACATCCACAACTAAAATACCACATTCTTACTATATCAAAACAAATGGTCAAGGAAAAAAAGACATAGGGTAAAAAAAAAAAAAAAGAGAGAGATTCTAAAACAGAGCAAATTCAAGTCAAATGTTGCCAGGAATGTCAACATCGACTCTTAAGGAAAGGTTGTATCAAATTTCAAAATAAAATGTGTCTCAGGCTGATTAAGTTTCTGTATTTTATCACCAGCTGCATGGAGATGTGGAGATGCTAGCACTGTAAACATTAAATACAGAAGTTTATTACATGCAAAAACCTCATGTACTTGTAGCACTATCTGACTTCAAAGATTATTGTTGGCAACATCCCTAATATGTAGTTTTACCTTCTTATGAGTTTATTCAGTGTACCATCGGAAGTTGCAATTAAAGGAAACCCCACAAATCACCTCTATAGATCCATCACTCCATTGATGTTATGGAAGGGGGCTAACTTAAACAATAGCAATGACCCACTTCCCCCATTTAAAGATTTCCTTAATGAAAGGCTTACATTCCTATCATTCGTGAAAATATTTAAATTTGCTGTAACTATATTTCAAAAAGAAATGGAGAAATTGGAACATTTAGTAACATATACAATTTATGCCTGACAAAGAAAAGCTATTCATAATGTCAACTGTCTGTCCTTGATACCGGAAACAAGGAGGACTCTTGAGGGTGATGAACCAAAATAATATTCTGTGCATTTGCCAACAAGAAAACTTTTCAGTGTTTCTCTTTTAATCTTAATCTAACCATGACAAATGTGGAAAAAAATACCACCACCGCTGATGTTTTTACATGCCCTAATTAACTCATCTAAAGGCAAGGATTTAATTAAGTGAGGGGGCATGAGCACTGCTAGCAGGGAGGAACATTGGAGACATCCTTTCTATAAAAGAACAGTCTTTATAGGGTTCTTTTTTGACATATCTCAAGGAAATGTCCAGAAAGTTCCCCTATGTTACCAGTAACAGATGATAACAAGTGAGGATCAAGCTATCATTCTTGTTACATTTGATGAATGTCCACAGACACCATTATATGGACATAATTAAAGATGATACAAGGATACTTGAGCATCTGTTTCCTTTGTGCTCCCTGGCTGCCATTTTGAAGCTCTATATTAACTATAGGTTTTGTGTTTCTCCTTAAACTCTGACCTTCTCTCCTTCCTGGCACAATAGCATCCCACTGTCTTCAAATAACTGCCCTATTCTCTGCCTTCTTCTCCCAAGTCAAATCTTTTTTTGATACTTTCTACTTGCAATCCTTCCTCTTAACTGTCTCACCCTACCTTGTCTCTTTCATTTATATGATATAAATTTTGGTACAAAGAATCTTGTACACAGCCCTCTTCGGGTCACCCCACAGATTTTCTCTTGGATTTAGGTCTGGGCTCTGGCTGGACCATTCCAAAACTTTAATCTTCTTCTGGTGAAGCCATTCTTTTGTTGATTTGGATGTATGCTTGGAGTCATTGTCATATTGAAAGGTGAAATTCTTCTTCATCTTCAGCTTTCTAGCAGACACCTGAAGGTTTTGGGCCAAAAGTGACTGGCATTTGGAACTGTTCATAATTCCTTCCACCTTAACTAATGCCCCAGTTCCAGCTGAAGAAAAGCAATCCCAAAACATGATACTGCCACCACCATTCTTCACTGTGGGGATGGTATTCTTTTGTTGATGCAAAGTTTTGTTTTTGTGCCAAACGTACCTTTTGGAATTGTGGCCAAAAAGGTCAACCTTATTCTCATCAGACCATGACACATTTTCCCACATGCTTTTGGGAGACTTGAAGTATTGTTTTGCAAATTTTAGCCAGGCCTGGATGTTTTTCTGTGTAAGAAAAAGTTTCCGTCTTACAACCCTACCCCATAGGCCAGACATATGCAGAATAAGGGAGATTGTTGTCACATGTAGTAAACAACCAGTACTTGCCCGAAATTCCTGCACCTCCTTCATTGTTGCTGTAGGTCTCTTGGCAGCCTCCCTGACCAGTTTTCTTCTTGTCTTTTCATCACTTTTGGAGGGACATCCAGTTCTTTGCAATGTCACTGTTGTCCGATATTTTCTCCACTTTTTGCTGACGGTCTTCACTGTGTTCCATGGTATATCCAATGCTGTGGAGATGTTTTTGTACCCTTCTCCTGATACCTTGCAACAATGAGATCCCTTTGATGCATTGTAAGCTCTCTGCAAACCATGGCTTTTGCTGTAGCAGGCAGCTGAGTAAATGTCAAGAAAATTCTACTAGGACAGTTGAACTTTATTTGGGGTTAATTAGAGTCTCTTTAATTTATGGCAGGTGTGTACCCAAGAAGACTGAATGCTGTAATTAAAGCAAAAGGTGCTTCAACAAAGTATTAGTGTAAAGGTGTGCACACTTATGTAACCAGCTTATTGTATGTTTTTTTTTTATTTTTTTTTTCCCTAACAGATTTCTTTGTTTTTCAATTGAATTGTACTGGTTATAGGTCACATTAAAGTTGGGAAAAGTTTTGAAATTATTTATTGTGGTCTCATTTTTTTATATCACAAAAACCTGGCATTTTAACAGGGGTGTGTATACTTTTTATATCCACTGTATGGGAGACACTATAAATTTGACATTGTCTCCCGTGTCTTATTTTATTTGGAGCTTTAGTGATCAAGGAAGTGTTTCTGTGAGCCAAGTATTGAGATAAAAATATTATACAATGACTGGGCATTAACATTCCAGAATGAGCACGCTGATTAGTAGGCCCAACGAGCATGCCTGTTGAAAATCCGAGCATATACCAATGGAAAAAGGTCCGGTCACACGGACTTTTTTCCATTAATATATACCATAAAAATGTCAGTTTCTTTCCCTTAAAAAAACAATAAATAAATAAACTTGCAAAACCGGACACTTGAAACCAATGAGAAAGACGGGCCAGATAAAAATAAAAGAGTAGCCAGGTGTATTATGAAAAACTAGACAAACGTACCTGATTATCCTTTTATTGTCTATCTCCCAGCTCTCCCATACTTTCAAAGTGTCTCGCTATCTTAAAAAAAAAAAAAAAAACAGCAATGGAGATCTTTCTTTTTCCATTGCTTCCTATATAGAGCACCTATCACACAGCACTGATGTACTGCGTAAGCGTGGAAGCAAAAGTGCCATACGCATGTGCAGTCCATCAAAAACAGCAAGGGTATATCTTCAGAAAACAGAATACCACAGAGCTGTCATACAATGACATTATTTAAGAAAAGTAAGTAATTTTGTTTTTCTTAAATAATGTCATTGTATAATAGCAATAACCAACTCTGTGGTGTGGTATATTCAAGATTTACCCACGGTTGTCTTTGTTTAATCACTTGGTCTTCGCCCTTGTGATTAAACCACACCAACCATGGGTAAATCTTCAATATACCACACCGATGTCGTCGGTTATTGCTATAGTAACTCATAAAATGCTTATAGGGCAGCGTTACTGCAAGAGAATGTTTTTGCATTCCTAGTTAAGAATTCTTCAGCTGTCAGGTTTGGTCTCTTCTATTTTCTCCTTAGCTTACTATGAATATAGTAAATTCCATCATGAGTTATAGTCAGAATTGTGCTCCCTTTAAAAGAGGTGTAGTTTTCTGATTACTGTTAAAAACTGGTCTTGCGTTTCTTTCAAGGCCAGCATCTAGCATGCAATGTGGCAGTCCAAGTCACAAACCTTTATTCCACTGAGGATTGTGTCTGGTTGTAAAGTAGGTAACTTTTCCCTTGGTTTTATTTGACGTCTGTATAGTAATCAAAACCCAAAAGATTTGGTGTAAATACCAGTATCAAAACGATCCACAAGGGAAGTTAGGTAATGTTTTAAGATATGTTTTGGGAAACAAAGAGCATTCTGTTATATGTGCCTGGGTTAAGCAGAAGTTCATTACCCAGGCTTGCTATGTGTTTACATTTCTACAGTATATGTGCTAGCCAATTAAAGTGAAAATATTAGTTTTGTGACTTAAAGATCTTGATGAAAACAATATGCAGGTACCGTTCATTTGTCTTTCCCATTTAAAGTGGATTGTCATAGTAACTGCAAGAAACAAAGTGAAATATGTCATACAAACTCTAAGCTACATTATGCCTTAAGAAACTAGTACTTCATAAGAAAAGGAACTTTGTGTTACACCTCAAGAATGAACATGTTCTGTCTTTTGTCCTGTGATGCAAACTGCATGCTTACTCAGTACTTTTGTTTGCTTGGTGTAATTCCTAGATACTGATTTATGCTACCTTCAAACTTTATGGAAGATTTTTTTTTCTCTGAGCACATGCCAAAAAAAGTTAAGTTTATCTAGCGTTTTGCAGGAAGCTGAACAAGAATGCTTGTAAAATTTTACAACCTCGTTGAAAAAACTTTAGCTTAATCCAAGTCATATTAAACTCTGTTTGTTATTGGTATGAGTGGGTGGATGGTGAGCCTAGCCAAAGACCCTAATTTGGAAAAATGGCACCTACCCATGGGATGGAAACCTCACGACAGGCCCATGATTTGGGTCGGTGGGGGGACTAGAATATCAGAAGGGATCCACTTAAAAAGGTAATTTTTTGTAAGTCATTATCTGATAGGTTTCAGCAGAATAGTTTAGTTTGTAGTACAGTACATAGGGAGGAGAGAGAAAGAGGGAGGGAGAGAGAGAGAGAGAGAGAAGGACAGAGAGAGAGAGAGAGAGAGAGAGAGAGAGAAGGACAGAGAGAGAAAGAGAGAGAGAGAGAGAGAGGGAGGACACACAGACATACATGCCTTTATATTACAGATGCTAGCCAAGTAATTTATTTCTGGCAGAAGACTCTAGAAAGCAGGATTTGAAACTGGAATGAAATTGTCATTCCAATTACTGCATACTTTAAACAGTTTTGCTTCATTAACTTGCAGATCTTACTGCTAAAGCCTCCTTGTATGCCTTATGTACTTCAGCATCTATCATTATTACTTCCTGCAAGAAGATGGTCCAGGAATTAAAGAAGGTCAAACAGCTACTGTAACAGTGAAGTAGTGTAAGAGCGATCTATGACAACAGAATCTGCCACTTATGTGTAAATGTAACTAAGCACTACAGCATACTTCAGGGAACATTTAATGGGGCTTGTATGGATATTAAATATGACTGATGCAGCATTTAGATGCAGTTATTTTAAGCTAAGCTGACGTCTGATGGCTCATCCGCTGTATTCTTTTAGAATCTGTGTGCCCTGATTGGCTGACAAATAGAATGATTCAGTGTAGAGTGATGGTTCAAAGAAGGAAACTTATGATGCAGATGTCTTTGAAAAGGCAATCTGAATCCAGGTCGTGATGTCTGCTATGCACCGCAGCTGAACTGCAGAGCCATCCGTTCTAACACTGGTTTGAAACAACCCACCACCACCACCCCCTACCCCACAATAACATGACATATTATCACTGCATAATGTAATGCTAAAACTTGAGAAACCACTGAGGGTCAGACACACAAATATTTTTTTTTTATTATTAAGATTCCTATAATAACTTCAGCTGTCTTCTCTATTACAGCTTTAGTCAATGCATTGTAGCCAAAGAATAAAACTACAGTGTATGTGTACTTGAGTGTTTCAATTCCTGAAATGATAGCATCATTCCCTTTGCCTGTAATCAAATGTTTCTTTTTTATTGTAACCTTTATGTCACTGACTTAGCAGACCTATTCCTTTTATCCATTTGAGTTATGCAATTGGCAAGTCATGCCTGATAGCATGGTAAATAATTAGTATAAATGCAGACCTCCGAAAGAGTAGATTTTTAAAGTATGTTTTTGCAGCTGTAGCAGTTTAGCAGTGTATCTGTCTTGTAGGGGTCCCAGGCATAAATACGAGATAGTAGGGTTCAGTACCATATTGTGTGATCAGTAATATGCGATTCCTATGATCTCAGGTAAAAAGAAAGATTTCAATATCTCCAGGATTTCTGCTTGCTTGCAGATATAGAGATCTCAGATTTAGTGTAGTACTGGAAGTGTGGAAGCCACAGCTCCTCATGTTGGGAGGCGAGGGCGGGTTACATGATTCAAAGCCTCTCTGAAAAATACTTTTTAGAGATGTTTTCCCATCAGAAGAGTTACCAGTATTTAAGTATGCAGTTGAGAAAAGTCGCATATGTGGCATGATGCTATATCAGAAACATACTATGAAAAGTGGGTATGCAGCTAGTATTTTTTCTTGGCATATACTTTTTCAACTGCCATATACTTTAACTTTAAAATGTCATCTTCTATATGTTATGAAAATTCAGGTGTCAGTTTAAATGAAGTTAAGCAGGTATTCATTCTATTGTTTAATATCTGCAAAAAGTATCCAAATGCTACTTTTTAAAGTCACCTGACTTTCAGAAGGCAAGACACTCACTCCTCCTGCTAGATAAGCGCTCCAAGAAGAAAGGTCCTCAACCCCATCATGTTGTGAGGCTTGGGCCTTTTCTTTCTGCTCCTACCTTTATTCCCCTTTGTATGTTTGTTTTTTCATTCATTTATTTACTCACTCATTCATTCTTACCTCTGTTCCCATTCTTGCTAGGACAGGTACAGAATGAAACTAGCAATTTCTGATTTCTACAAGGATCAAGCTCTAGTCCTGAAAGTCTGGTTTTCCTGTTTCCATTTGCAAACTAACATAAGTTTTCCGATCTCTACTATTGGGGCTCCCCTCATTTCTACCCCCAGTGCAGGTGAGATGCTATTGAATACTCATTTTCATCCATTGGTTAGCTGCCGGAAATGCAGACTGCTACTTGAATAGGTTGTATGGCCCTTATTGGCATCTGTCAGTTTACTTAAGTGGAATACAGTGCTGATTTAACTACTTTGGAAGCATTATTGACATAATGATTGCTTTCTTTCACTGGATTCCCATATTTGATTTCTTTCATTGAATTCCCACACACTCACACACACACACACACACATATATATATATATATATATATATATATATATATATATATATATATATATATATATATATGTATATAAATCTATAAAAATATCTATGTTTATCTCTCTCCCTCACGTGTGCGCGCACGCTCTCTCTCTCTCACTCTATATATATATATATATATATATATATATATATATATATATATATATATATATAAAGCAAAAAAGATGTAAGGCAAAACAATGTCACTATGCAACTATTGCAAAAAGTCCATTTATTGAGGTAAAAACACAAAACATAAGCGCTTTCACGGTGTATCCCACTGCTTCTTCAGACGTATTAACATTAACATTAAGGGCTACCATTTAAATACACCAAATAAAGCTGCTATCCAATTGAAAAGTCTCTAACTAATAAGTATTTTCTTAAAGGCATATATAAAAACATACATATAGAAAATATATGTATGTATATAAAAAGCGCTCTATAGCTAAATATATAAATTTGTGTGTATAAAAACATATAAACAATATAAACAGTACTGAAGCTAATAGATCCTTTAGATATGACGAACTATGAAACAGATAATAAAATATATTAAAAATAATAAGAAACTGAAGTACATGTTAATTCCTAAGTGGTCTAGCTTGTAGGACAGGTTTCATAGGGACTTTATCATTAAGTCCCATAACTGCATCAGCCCTCAGTCTAATAATCCACTTGGTCTCATTTACTTCCGTCCTATTCCTAATGTCCCCTAACCTGCTGCTAACCTTGGTATTTTGTATCATATACAATTTAAATGTATGTGAAACTGAAGTGTTCATAAAATTTTTAGCTAATGCATTGGTTGAGACCTGTTTGTGTATGTCATACAAATGTTCCCTGATCCTAAACTTAAACTTTCTATCTGTTTTACCCACATAATAAGCCATGCAGGTTTCACAAAAGGCAAGGTAAACCAAATGCTCAGTATCACAAGGTCCTTCCCCATTAAACCAAAAGATTTTCTTTAGGTCTGGATGAAAGAACTCTCTCAACACTTCTATATGTTGACAAAAATTGCAATTATTACATGGTTTAACCCCCTTACTTGGTTCTTTCTTAGTACTTCTAGGGTAACACAACATCCTCTTTATATTATTCATGTTTTTGCAAATAAGAGAAGGTTGAGCACCCACTACTTTTCTGATTTCAGGGTCTGCTGCTAATGCAGGCCAATATTTCTTGTAAGTATTAGTAGCTACTTTCACATTATTAGCATATTTAGCTGGCATTCTATGTTGTACACTATTTCTCCTGTGTTTTCTATAAGACGTTAATTGTCTAACTTCTTCTGCCTGTTCTGAGAAATAAGGTCTCCCTGTCATAGGTCTGCTATCTCTAACTCGAGAAGTATTACATCTACCTTATTCTTACGGTATCCTCCCTGAGTAAATATATATTCTAAAAACAGCATTTATTCTTCAAAATCTTTCTGTGCAACACATAGTCTTGATAGTCTCATTCCTTGACCTCTCACTACATTGTTAAATATATGATGTGGGTGCATGCTGGTCCTATATAGGAAGGTGTCCCTATAACATTCTTTTCTAAAAATTTCTGTAGTTCCTCTCCCTTCTTCTGTGACATTAATGGTTACGTCTAGAAAATATATGCTTTTAGTGGAGTGCTTCATAGTAAATTTTAAAAATGTAGAAGAATGATTGAGATATTCAAAACAATGTAAAAGTTGCTCCTGAGAGCCTTCCCAGATAAAAAAGAGGTCATCCACAAACCGTCTATAAAATCTTATATGTGTTCTAAAATTACCATCTACTATAAATTCCTGCTCCTGCACTGCCATGACTATGTTAGCATAACTGTTAGCACATGAAGTGCCCATAGCTACACCGTCTACTTGGAGATATAGCTGGTTGTCAAACATAAACACATTATTTTCTAGTACAATTTCCATCAGCAATGCTATCATGTCTCTCTTTGCTGCATTAAGGCTTGAATGTTTCCCCAAATAATTCTGTAGCATGTTTATACCTTGGTGGTTCGGAATTACTGTAAATAAGGATTGAACATCTAAAGCGACCATAATGTTTCCCCTGAAATCCATATTAGTGTGATAATACCGCTGCAGATCCATTAAAAACTGTTTGGAATCTCTTAAAATAAGGCAATTCTGGTCTACAAATGGTCTTAAAACTTTCTCACGATATATAGAGATTGGTTCTGTACACCATCCGTTTTCTGAGATAATAGGTCTCATAGGTGTTTTTTTTTGTGGACTTTCGGTATACCTTGCATGATGGGTATAAGTGGATCCTCTATCATAAAATATTTACACAAATTAAAATCTGATACTCTCATTGCTAGGCTTTCCTATAGTGTAGTGTTAAATCTACTCATGATTTTATGTACATCACTATAAATAATTTTCCTATACGAAACATCATCGTTTAACATATCGTTAATTTTGTTAATATAAAACACTCTATCTATAACTACTATAGGTCCATCTTTATTGGTGGGGCATATGCAAATATTTTCATCCTCCTGTAATGAGTTCAAGGCTACCCTTTCTTTATAATCTAAATTAAAGAAACCCTTATTCTTTCTGCTATTGCCACTATCAGATGAACTATTATAAAAAGCTTGATACAATGCTTCTGTACACAATTTTTCATAAATAAAAGGAACAGAGTGGTTAAGGGGTACATAAGTGCTTGGCTTACTTAAATTATAACTATTATTAAAATCATTGATGGAATCATTATTACCATATAAAACTTTCAACATTACTGTCCTCATATAGTATTTTAAATCCAGAATATAATCTGTTACCTCTGCCGGTCGAGCAGGAAAGACCCTTCTCCAAAACCTGTACTTCTTCCCGGCTAAATATTCCATACTGTTAAGTTGTATTGTTCGACCACATTTTCTTTATTGTGTGTGTGTGTTGGATTGCTGTTGCTGTGGTCGTATTTCCTTTTCAGTCTTGTTCTGCTTCTGGCTCTTTCCCTGCCACTGGTTCCTTTCATGGCTATGGGTAAAGGGTAGTTTAAACTTAACTGTCTCTTCCCTTCCTGCATGGATGTCGTTGCATTCATTTTCATAGGTAAGGGATTTGTAACTTCTTCTGGTAATTGAGCTATAGAGGTTTCAGGAACCTTTCGTCTGGCCCCTAATAATTCTTCTTTGGAAAGATTTGAAGGGTTTGTCTGCAAAAAACTCCACGTATGCTGGTCACTTTCTGCTTCAGCAGCTGATGTACAATTTCCATGGGCTGTACTCTGTTGAGTTAAAAACTCCCCGTGCCGCTCATGGGTTCCCGAGATGGGTGTAAGCCAAAATGCTGCTCATTGATTAGTCCCATTGCTGTCTTTTGGCCAAGCAAAGACATGGCCATTAAGGAAATCCCTGTTGTCTCTTTCTAGTTTCTGTAATTTACTATGCAAAGATTTCTTTTCAAATAAAACCAGGGAGATGATATTCCTTACCTTAATGTCTATTAGAGCTTCAGAGAACTCTGTATACAGTTCCGTTTGTATATTGAGCAGTTTATCTGAGAGTTCTTGCTCTTCCGGCTTGAAAAAGTCTATCATTAAGTTTATATACTTGTAGCTCAGCTCATTATTTAATTTTTGCCACTCTGCTAATAAAATAGGGTACTTATTCCCATCTGTGGGCATTTTGAGAATACGGAATAATCTTCAGTATCAAACATGATTCAAAATAAAAGAGTTGCAGCTGAAGCTTGTTTAATTTAAATAAACAGTCCTCAAAATGATTTATTTTGTCTCTCAAGATATCCAGGTTTGTGCCATATTCACCATCTACATTATTACTCATGTAGACATTTTCCTGCAGCAAGGGGTTGCTCACTCTATTCAGAGAATCCCGCAACCTGTTCTTAATGGAGACATTAACATCCGATGTACGACCCTGTGATGTGTAATCCAATTCAATTCCCTGCTGCTCCTTTGCCATAGTTCCAGTGGTCAGGTAAAATTGTATAAAATACCCAAACACGAAGTAAAGTAGCTGCACCTTCTGGATTAATGCCTAAACACCCGAAAACAAGAAAAGTACTATAAAACAAATAAGGTGTAAGGCAAAACAATGTCACTATGCAACTATCGCAAAAAGTCAGTTTACTGAGGTAAAAACACAAAACGTTTAGAGTGCTTTTTATATATATATATATATATATATATATATATATATATATATATTTTCTATATGTATGTTTTTATATATGTCTTTAAGAAAATACTTATTAGTTAGAGAGTTTTCAATTAGATATCAGCTTTACTTGGTGTATTTAAATGGTAGCCCATGATGTTAATGTTAATACATCTGAAGAAGCAGTGGGATACACCGTGAAAGCATTTATGTTTTGTGTATTTACTCAATAAACAGACTTTTTGCAATAGTTGCATAGTGACATTGTTTTGCCTTACACCTTTATTGCTTTATAGTACTTTTTTTGTTTCTGGATGTTTAGGAATTAATCCAGAAGGTGTATTTGCTTTCTGGGAGGATAAGAAGATATCTTGTTTGACTCTGTTTCACAGACCAAGTTTAGGTACTGATGCCTATAACCTTCATTTTATTGTTAAGTATTTGTTGTTTTCAGAATTCTGGTTTTAGTCCTTTACATTACAAAATTTATTTATTAATTTAGATAAGCATACATGCCAATAGCAAAGATTATTTTTTGAAGCATGACAAATTGCAAACATTTAAAGAAAGGAAAGATTGCTTGTCTACCTTTAGAATGACTACAGATGACAGAACTTTGGTAACACTGCTTTCAAAAATGTGATACATGCAAGGTACCAATGTCTTTCAATCATTGTCCTCTAGGAAATGAAGTGAAATACATCAGCTAAATTCTGGATCCATGAAGAGTTAGTGTCCAGTGTTTCATTTACCTGTATTAACATTCCAGAAGAGTTCTCATTTGCATTTAGTTTGTACATATTTAGGGATCAGTGTAACTCAGGTGAATCAGACTTGCTCACCATTCCGTTTGTATTCTAGTTTCAGTAAGTCTGCATACACCAGTGTTCTTCTCTTCCATTTCAACTAATATCAAACTGCTTAAGATACACATTGAGGCAGTGTGAATTAGACAACAGTAATTGTGGACTAATCCAATTTGTAAGTGTTTAATCAAATTGTTTGGTAAGTTTTACAGTTTTAAGATCTGTTAATACATTTGAAGTATCAGGAAAGGAGAGAAATGAATCTGAAAATGTTCATGAAACAGTTTGCTTAGCCAGTTTATCAGATAAATATATATCATTGATAACATACATTTTTTTGGACTTAAGTGTTGTAAAACTAATAATCCTTCACATAAATCTCCAGTTTCCTTCTATAGTGTGCATTCATCAAGTCTACATACAGCAAGAAGACAGCACTGTCTGAGCCTGTGTTTGTGTAGTAGTAATATAGTGAGTTATGAAGATAAGAATAAAAAAGCACACTTTTATTCACAAATCTGCATATTTCTGTTTTTGTTGTTTAAAAAACATAAAGAGAACTTTAATACAGTATTTACTGCCATGCTTCACATCTGCATGTGTTTTTGCTACAGGACACCTGCTAGGATTGTCCCATGATGACTCGAAGTTCTGCGAGGAGAACTTTGGCTCCATGGATGATAAGCGGCTGATGTCTTCTATTTTGACAAGCATTGATGCTTCCAAACCCTGGTCTAAATGTACCTCAGCAACAATTACAGAGTTCTTCGATGATGGACACGGTATGTTCATTTCATTTTCTGTAATAATACTAGGACTGGAAAATAATAGAAATTCTAAGAAAAGGGTTATTGCATATAACTTAGGTAATACTGATTCAGTTCTGCAGTTCCAGCTGTAACCGATATGTTTATTCTAAATGTCCTGGAATGACTCCATTTATTTCTGTTTTTTTTTTTTTTAAATTATGAATCTCTGCAGTAGAAGGGTTGAGTCTTTACAATGAAATGCAGTGTACCAGGATGACCTGTGTTCCATCATTAATGTCTGACAGTTTAACAGAAACAAAATCTTTCTAAGATCATGCTTCATTTGGCAATAGCAAGATATATTTTGATATATGTTTATGCTTTTGTTTAAAAATCAAAACTAAGCAATCCTAGTTAAGCAAAATATGTAAATCCTAAAATGGCTGAACTCAGCCCATTATAAACTGACAGATGTTAGCTGTTGCAGCTGTGGGTCATCATGCTACTGTTAAAAGACTTGGATGAGTTACTGCTTTACGGGGATGTCAGATTCCTGTTTAGAGGGTTTTGCTTGGATTCATTCCAGGTTTAATGACTGACATTAATATAGACTACAGATGTAGTAATGAAATCTCCGACTGAACCTACAGAAATTTTTTGCACTGCATGACATGAGTGCAAGCTGTGAGGGAAAGTGGAGACTCTGCAAACTGTCCAGAGTTCTTCATCTGTGTATTATATTATATGAGTTGGCATGAAGGACAAATTACACCTGTAAGTGTTTGTACCCTTTGCATTCTAAGAATGTTGCTGAAAACAAGGAATATGGGAACCTACTAAAAATACTTTTGTAAGCTGGATAAGTCCACTGGACACAGTTCCTTTTGTAGTTCTACCTACAAGTGGTGTATGTTTAAGTGACTATCAATGTAAGTTATTTAAGAAGTTAATAAATTATGTTGTCTAACTTACAAATTGTTGTTCTTCAAAAGTGTGCTTGGCATATCCCATGTTGAAAATGTGTGTGTGTGTGTGTGTGTGTGTGTGTGTGTGTGTGTGTGTGTGTGTGTGTGTGTGTGTGTGTGTGTGTGTTTGACACCTATGGGTTTCAGACTCAGTATCAAATGTACAGTTTCCCAACATGCAGTAGGTCAACGCCAAATGGTTGACACAGGCAGGGGCTCTACAGAGGTGCAAGATCAATGTTCCTTGGATAGGGGAATATTTCTTTTCCCCAGGGATTGTGTGATCTTTGAGTTAGTATATATAATTAGGGGGAGGTGTAAGGGGAGGGTGCAGGAAGGCTTGCCCTCCTGTAAAAACACTTGCCATTGGTTTACTTGCTCTGCTCCGGGGTAATCCTCAGATCATGCACAGAACATGCTGTTCTGAGTATGTTCGAGGTTCGGACTTCGATTTGTAGGTTGTTGGGACACATTCCTTACATGTGTGTGTAGATCTATCAGTTTATGTATAAGTATAAATATATGTACACATATATATGAGAAAGTTTATTCCATAATTTTGGCAGGTACTGCACTGTATATCTTTTACATTTTTATGTTATACAATGAATGTATCTGTATACTTCTGTAGATGTATGAAAATATGTGTATGAGTGTTTGTGTGTGTACTTACACACATTCATGTATTATACAAATATGTAATATGCATCTGTATATATATATATATATATATATATATATATATATATATATATATATGTGTGTGTGTGTGTGTGTGTATGAAAGTATATGTAGCTATATATTATGAAGGAAAAGGTATTCCATAACTTGTTATTGCGTTATGTTGCATGTTTTTTTTTTTTACAATATTATTTTATTTTCTTTATTCTGCATTTCCCCTCCCCTCAACACCTGACCATCACCTATAACTGGTGTAGTTCATCAGTCTCCACTTTCCTTAAGATGGCTGTTTCCTCAAAACTTGAGTCAGCATGTGTGGAGCAGAGAGGAGATCATCTTACTGTAGTATAGAATGCAACATCCTGCAGCTGTGGAATGTATGCGTATTTGTTTGCTCTGCCATTATTCCTGTCTCATGTGCATGATATGTAGTGATGTAATTTGAAATCATTTTTTTTTTTTAGGGGGGCATATTTATTTTAGTTCTCCCATCTGATATTAGCTCCCTCAGTGTTACATTCCAGACACAGGCAAAGGTTACTTCTAACCATAAGAAATATATTTAGGAATATTTCCTGAAGCCCCCTCCCAGTAACACAAGTTTTCCCACCTAAGTTTTTTTCTAGTAAGGAATAGCCATACCTTTTCAAGTTGTTTTAGGTGCCTTGTCTGATGGCTACAAAATGTAAACTCTTTCACATTTAAAAATAGTTCTTGCAACTCATCACTAAACAACCACTATAAAAATATATCAAAAGCAGTATATCTTAACTTCTTGAAGACATCTTCTTCTACTGCTCCTTACTTCCCTTCTTGATTCACTTCCTTACTTCAGTGAATAAGACATAAACATACCGTGTTTTTATGAACAAGATGTAAAATGTATTCTTATAAGTTATGAAATGGTCAGATGTGTGTATTGTAATACGGACAGAAAAATCTTAAATTTTTTGTACTTACTATGATGTATGTATGTATGCAAACAGATCTTCTATTCCTAATTGTTCAAAGAAAAGTGACTAGAATACAAAAATAAATAAGTAAATAAATAAATAAATAAAATTAATGTTTTAATATAAAGTTCCAGCACTTAATTCAAGTCAATTGATTAACATAAACAACAGATCTTCCCTGTAATAAGGTAAATAACATGCTTTAAAATTGCCATTCCAGCTGTTTGTGTGACAGTGAAGCCATGGAGCTGCAACTAAGATTGCCAAGTATCAAAGTAACCATGTGTGACTTTGGTGTAAGGCTACCTCAAGTGATTGGCAGACAGCATTGTGATGACCTGTTTCAGTTTTCTTCATAATTTTTCAAGATGTATGATAGAAGAATGGTAGAAGTTGAGATATTTGCCTTTTGTTACATCCTCCCTGGCCCATAAGCACATATTCACAAATGCAAGCACCCTTCACGTTAATGATCAGACTATCACTAACATAGCAGTTGCAGGTATTTCATCATGTTAATTTGTTAATTTGCAAACTATTTTCTATATGTTTGCAACAAAGCATGCAAAAAAAGTTTATGGACTGAGGCATTAGTGTATACTTGGTAACACTCAGTATGAGCAAACTGGAATTATGTGACACAGAAGACATTTTGTGCCATGGTCAGCAAAGTGTTGTGGCGCTTAACATTACTGCATAACTGTGGTTTCCCATTTCAGACTTAAATTGGGGTAAATTAAAGCAGACGTCCCATTAATAACATTAGTAGTGATACTTCTGAAGGCATTAGCTAAGTTGGATGCCTATAACTTTAAACTTTGATCTATCTAAATGAAAAGAGAAGGGGTATAAGAGTGAGAGGGGGCATGAACATAATGTCAAAATGGAATCACAACTAAATCAGAAACAGTAAACTTAAAGCCTGTTTTTGTTTTGTTAACAGCTATAGAAGAGCTAATAACAAACCGCTCTACAGCTATGATTTTTGTAGGGCTCTTCCGGCCCTAATCCCTGCCCCCTTCATGAATTGCAGCCAATTGCTGCATGATTTACAACACCTGGACTTAACAGGGAATAACTCTGCCTGCAGGTCTGGGTTGGTGACGTAAGTGAAATGCCGTGGAAAATCCAGAAGTAATTGTGGCATTTCCATAGCAAATCAGTGCAATCAAAAAGTGTGCCTTTTCAAGTCCCACTGCTTTGCACAGTGGGCAATGGGATACAGTAGCTCAGCCCATGAGTGTCCTGTTGATAACGGGATAGGTGGCAATGTTAGTTTCATTATAGTGGATATGCAAAGGATAGCCTGGAAATATTGATGGATACAGCAACTGAGTGCCACAGAGAGAGACAATCATGCATCATCCATCCACTGATCACTGATATAAATGCCCCTTCACTTTGAACCTTCGAATTCCATTAACCATTCCCCAGTATATTTGGTGTAGCTCTGACCTATACAGTATAGAACTCACTCTTCTTCTCACCCTACAATTTGACAGCTAAGCATTTCAATTAAACTGATTGTTTTAAATATAGTTGATATAAAGCAGCATTGTTTTTCAGTGCAGTTGGTGTACAAGGGATGGGAATGTCAGACTCTGTAAAGTAAACCCCCTTCAGTGTATTTTCTGATAACTCATACATGGCTCCATTTACAATTCATGTTGCAGTGTTTAAAAAGAAAGCTTCTAACAAAACAAACAGTAGTGAGGTAAGGGCCACATATTGCTGACACCCTGGTGTGCACTTACAATTTTCTTCAATGAGAGGCTTATGCTCTTAGCATATGTACTGGATGACATTGAAATTATGACAGAAAGAAACAAGGTGTAAAGGTTTCTTCAGAAAATAAAAAAATGTTAGGGTAACACTTGTGCCTCTGTATATGGCAGTTTGTGAAAGGTAACAAAGTTGTGTAAAATCGTTGTCTTCCTCCCCCTCCCCAAAAGCAGAGGAGTGAACCTAGCAACCTGAATGCAGACAATTAAACAAAAATGGCCCTTCATCATCTCTGGATGCTTGGAAGATTTAAAAATTTAGTACAGTCTAAACTCTGGTCTTGAGTGAATTTGCACTGAGACCATTTCATTTGACCTGTTTTATAATTTATGTTACATAGGCATTATCTTAACATATTTTTGGTTAGTTTTGGTGTGCTAAAGTAACATTTTGTGATTCAGTAGCAGGAATCAAAAGTGTTTTGTTTTTGTTCAGACTTCATTTTTTCCCGATTAGTTGAAAGGCTGGTTTCATTATTCTGAAATCAGCCTCAAGGAGATTCACTCTTCGTTCTGTCCTTGTTTAAAGCTCACTGGGGCAAAGCCACAATCGTTTCATGTAATTTAATAACTGTGTTTGGGAACAAGGGCCTCAGTTGTTCAATAAAAATACATCCCTGCTAATGTCGAACTTGACTGATTATGAATCAGATGAATAATTCAGAGAGAAAAGCAGGAAAATTATCTGGATGAATAGTGCTCCCAGAACACTCACTCATTCATTAGGAAAACAGATGGGGAAGTTGCTTGCTTTAAATTTGATACCTTAAACTGGGAATTTTACGTTTGCTCTAACAGAATTTTTTTAGTCCTTAATATGGAGTAATATATTGACTAAATGTTGTGCAAATTCACTGATACATATTTGCTGTTAAGTATTTAATGCAGTAAATGCCTCCATTACCTGTTTACATTACTGCATCCAACCCCAGTGAATAGTTAAATCTTGTAAGACTCAACACTGACAAGCGTAAACATACAATGTTTTAAACTGATGCAGCATTTAAAAACAGAGCAAGTGGTATGACTGCTAAGAGGGTCATTAAGTGTATTCTCCTAATTTCTTGCAAGTGAACATTATCAATTTATTTAAAAGTGGCACGATGGTGTCATCAAGACCCCCCCACACATACACACACTCCAAATGCATGCATGTTTAAAACACGTTTACATTGTTTTGGAACTTCTTAAGTATACAGTATTAACTGTTACTTTGAACAGGCCATTTCTTTTTGATTATCCCTTCTGCAAAGAATAATTTAATCCCATCCTTAATGAAATTATATTCAGTTTACAACTGGATTCCTAATCCACAGCATTCTGTAAATGTACAGACTACTGTAATGTGTCGACTTGTCTACCTTTTGACGGACTGTAGAACAGTATTGGTGTACAGGTGTGAAAAACATAAGTAAGTGTGGCATTTTTAAATTAATCCCAACAGTTACCCTTACGGCTACCTAATGAATCATAGTATTTAGCAATCTGCCTACCTTATTTTAGTGCTGTGATATGAGTTACCATTTTGAGACTGATTTAAATGTGATCACCAAGTTTCTTTTTTCTGTAATATTGCTGTCATTTTGATTGTTGTACTAGTGCTCTTTCATGTTTCACTTCAACACAGTACTTTAGCTTAACCCAGAAGTTAGCCACAGGTGTCTGCCATAGACTGAATTAAGTTTTAAGCAGTTTCATTCTGTACTAATTACCTGATTGTGTTCATATAAGCAGAGTTCATTCTCCAGGCATAGGCTGTGCCTCATAAAACCTATACAGTAGCTTAAAACCTTACTTGAACATTTTCTGGAATCTGAGTAATATTCATCATATTGATCACTGCTGTAGTAGCCTTAGATATGCAGGTTATATCCTGCTGAGGATATAAAAGCCAGACAGATTCCAAAGCCTCAGAGCACCTTCCACATGTCCAAAACCATTACTCAGCTCAAGCTGATCTGACTAAAAAGACAGGCTTGGGTCATTCATTTCCACTGGCATCATTTGGGTTGCATGTGGTGTGTGCCACATAGCTTGGGAATATAGCCTCACTACCCACTCCATGTCACAAATTCTGTATAGATTGTAAGAATGCCCCTCAGGAATGTTAAGTTAATTCACATATAATATTGTTATATTTGACTTCATTAATACTTATATTTTTCTTCTTGACCATTCTGCAAGTAGTTGTGATATTCTACTTTACAATTCTAACAGCAGTCTTTGTTGAGTTTTCCATTTGTTTTCCTTTCCCAGAGAAGTCTATGTTCTTCTGGACTTTTCTAATCAGTTTTATATTTTTATGCAGGTTTTAACTTTATATGTAATGGGTGTTGGTATGTCTTCTTTTTTTAGTTTTATTTGATAAATATATTCCTTTATCCACTGTATTACTGAGGAATATGCATTTTGATTTGTACATGTTTTATCTCTCAAAATATACACACAACTGTTACAAATTCATATCTTGGTTTGTACTCAAGCTGAACCCTTACCACAGTGAGTTGTGTGACGCAATATTCTTATATTTAATTGCAAAATAACTCAACAAAGTCTCTCCTATTGAGAGTGAGATAATAAACAGGCTTTAACACAATTGTTTATGTTATACCTAGGCTATGCAACTTTAGCATTCATTACATTACAGGTAATTCTTGGGAGATGGGTGGGCTTAGCCTCAAATGGAAAACTCTTTTGGTCAGTGCCTCATTTGCATTATTATTATTCTTGAACAAATAACTTTTAATGGGTTCACCATAATACTCATAATTTTCAAACTCATAGAACCAGCTCCCTTTCTAAACCTACATTTGATTAGGGATCAGTTAGCGAAAGATTGCTTCCTTTCATAATCTATATTCTTAGCTAGGACACAGACTTGCACTTAATTTTCATAGGGAGTCAAATCAGGAAAATACAGTAAGCTATGCGCTGTGGTCATAACCCTTATCTCTCATTAAAACTTTCTCCTTCTGTGAGGGATTTGAATGCCCTATACCTCTCAAGTATTGTTTCCCTGATGCTATCTTGCCTTAGCAATATTTGTATTTGTTTTTTCATTCCATATTTTTCAAAGCTAAAGTAGATTTATATTTAGTGGCATTAACTGGCAGACGTTTTCATGGTCCCACCACTGTTTGCAACACTGTATTTATCACTGTCAACTTCCATTCTGTAAAACTGAATTTAATCACATCACACCTCTTTTAAAACATTACAGGTTCATAGGTTCATAGGTAGGTATTAGGCTATCTGCTTGAGGGCATTTATAAGCCTAGCCAAAGTGTGTCGGCTTTCGCCACCCCATTGATTAATTAACTGATCCTCTGTCAAGCAGAGCCAATGAAGTGATCCCAGGGGTATATTTTCTGTTACCCATCCACTCATCAAGGTTTCTCTTGAAAAGTGTTAGTGGGGGGCTCTGCCTAATGTAGGTTGGAATTTTGTTCCAAAGCATGGGGAGTCTCTGTGACAGGACTCTGTCCCTCCAGCATGTTCTATTTATTGTTGTGGCAAGATTTAGTTTACTAGAGCACGGGGCTCGCAGTGACTTGGATTTCTTTAGGTGGAGCATGTCCATTAATTCTGAGTTGGACATGGCTTTGTAAGTCAGACAGAGATCACCTCTGAGTAAGTGATACGCCACTGAGTACAGCCGGAGTTTTTTCAGTCAGGCTGCATAGGACATATGTTTGAGGCCAGTAATCCTCTTGGTGAGGTACTTTTGTTGTCTTTCCAGCTGTTGGAAGTGTCTTGTGAGGTACATCCCAAACGGGGCATTGTACTCTATGATGGGTCTGATGAGTGACAAGTAGAGGGGCACTATAACCTCTTTATTTCTAGATGCGAACCCTTTAGTAATTAGATGGGCCACATAGAAGTATTTCCTAACTACTTTGGCAATATGCTTTTCAAAGGAGAGATTACTATCTACCTGGGACCCAGATCTCTTATTACCTCTTCTGTATTAAGGGGGCTGCCACCTATGTGGTAATTTGTGGGTGTTTCGTTTTTCCCAAACAGGATGACTATGCATTTTTTGGCATTTAGCTTGATGCCATGACTTTGACACGAGGTGTCCGTCTCAATAAGGCCCTTTTGGAGGATGTCCGTGTCAGTCGGAGAGTCAATTATGGCTCCCAGTTTGCAGTCATCAGCGAACTTGGTTAGCCATAGTCCTCCTGTGTTTACCTGTACTTCTGAGAAGTATATGCCGAACAGTAGGGGTCCCAGAACTTGAGCCTTGTGGGACACCACTTGTGTTTAGAGTCGGACCTGGAGCCCACTATTCTTACCGTGTGAGTTCTGTCTGTAAGCCAGTTGGCAACCCATCTCGTGACATAGGGGTTTCTGTTCAGACTGGTGAATTTTTCTGTAATACCCGAGTGGGGAATGGTGTTGAAAGCCTTGGCGAGGTCAAGGTAGGCTGTGTGAACAGCCTTTCCCTTGTATATAGGCCTTGGTGACTGTCTCAAAGTCAACCAGGTTTAATAGGCATGATCTGCCCTTAACAAAGCCGAACTGGGTCGGGTCAAGTGTTTGGAGGTTTCCAATGTCTTTGTTAATGAGTTCCATGATGATGTGCTCCATAGCCTTGCGGACCAGGCTAGTCAGGCTTATGGGGCAATAGTTACCAGGGTCAGTTGTGGCCTCCCCCTTTGTGGAGAGGAATAACCATTGCTGTGTGCCATTATATGGGCATGTAGCCTGTAGAGAGGCTGAGGTTGAACAGTGTGTTTAGGTGGGGGGTTAGTTTGCTGTGTAGTTTGTGCAAGATGCAGCCTGGGACACCATCTGGCCCCAATGACGCTGTGTTTTTGGCTTTGGAAAGGGCTATTTTCACCTGTGCGTCTGTGATTTCTGGGACACTACACTTTTCTGGTATTGTTGTGGGCCCTTTTGGGGGGGGTGAGAGGGGGATGAAGTTTGCAGTGAATCTATCTGCCAGGATGTTGGCAATATCAGTAGGTTCAGTATATTTTGTGCTATTTTGCACTAGTTCAGTGCATATCTGTGAGTTGCCACTTAGATTCTTAATATAGTTAAAGAAGGCTTTGTGGTTATCTTTTGAATCCTTGGCTATTTTTCTTTCGAAGTTAGCCTTGGATGATTTTATGAGGGACCTTAGATTCTTACTGATACTTATCAGGGATGTCTTTCCTTCTTGGGATTTGCTTTTTTTCTGAACTAGTTTCCTCCTTCTATTGTATAGCCTGTTTATGGCAGGGGTCCACCAGACTGGTTTCCTTCTCTTAGAGGAGTGAGTCTTGGTTTTGCTAGGGATGGCACAATCCATGCATCCTTGTAGTTGCTCATTGAGTGCATTTGTAAAGGTTTCTGCATCTTGGGCAGCGTTATCCTTTAGCGTGGGGGCTGTGAAACATACTGCCTCTGTCTTAAGTAAGGTGAAGTTTGCTTTAGAAAAGTTTTTTTACTGTGGTTTCCTTAGCTGGGGGTGGTGATGGGAAGTGGACATCCAGAGTGATTAGTTTATGGTCTGATCTAATCAGTGACGGGTTGACCTCCAGTTTGGAACACCTGTCGCCCATGTTTGTGATGACCAGGTCCAATATGTTTTCACCTCTGGTATGGCAGTTTACCAGCTGATCCAGGGCATTTGAGTTGATGAATTCCAGGAAGCGCTGGGCCTGGGAGTTTGCACTCGAGTAGTTTTCACAGTTAATGCTAGGGTAATTGAAATTGCCCAATATCAGGGTGTTCGGTAGGACCTTCATGTTTTCCAGTGTCTCCAGGAAGGTGGACTGGTGATCCTGGGTCATGGAGGGTGATCTGTAGCAGGCCACAATTTGCAGTGCAGATTTGCCCGATGTTAGTTGCACATGGATGATCTCAGAGGTTTCATGCTGCGCCACTAACCTAGAGGTGTAGGTATCCTTGATGATTATGGATACACCCCCTCCTTTTGTGTTTCGGTCCGTGTTCTGTGGCCGATACGTGTGGTACGAGTTGTAGCCCGGTAGTGCTGGGGTGCTTTCTGGAGCCTTGAACCAGGTTTCAGTTACTGCACAGATGTCAACGTTCTCCATACTGAGGAGTGCTTTGAGCGCGTGCATTTTGAGATTTAAACTCCTGGCGTTGAGTAGCATAACCCTCAGGTTTTTTGTTAATTGTGCTGTTTACGGAGGTGGGTTTGACGTTTGAGCCTTGCCTAAAAAAGGCACTATGAGGGCAGCAAGAGCCTTGGCTTTTAATTTCCTTTTACTTGATTCAAATGCTAGTTTAACATGATGTCATTTTCTTAACCTTTTCATGTTAAGGTGTAGCGTGTATCCCTTCGACCCTTCTGGCCCGTGTATCTCAATAAAATGTAATAAATGGATCATTACCTTTGAAGTAAGGTTTGTATTTTTTAACTTTAATAAGGCACTGACTAAACAGAAAGACACGAAAGGCAATGTTAAATGGGGTTCATCTTTGAAAAAAAAGATGGTTTCTGATGATGTACTGCAGGGTCATCAAGTGCCTTTATAAATAATATATCAGAAAGAATAGAAGAATGCATTTTTTTATTGATTACATAAATATATTTTAGAATCAGTGCATGTAAGAGTGGAAAGGATTACGAGAACACCAGGCACTGTTCTGTTTAATAAGTGGTTAGAAATGTGGCACTAGATTCATTGTAACAGAATATATAGTAATGAATATGAGAAGCAAAGACTCAGGACAGAATTTTTGGGGAAATAATGGCATTGTCAAATCTAGGAAGATTTGAGGGGTCTAGGACCATATTATGTCAGTTGTAATGCCAGGGAAAAAACAGAAAAGAATTGGAAAGATATAGCAGTAGTATTGTTTATCAAATGACCCGGAGATGATCAGGGCATCTATAAGCTGAAGTGCATGATATAATACTAGGATGATTAATACGCTTTTTTACTGATTAATAAATAACTGCATGCATAAAATTAGGAGGTTGAATTCCTTCTCCATGTACAGACAAGTTATCATGAGTTTTGGTCCAGAGTGAGCATCAGAAGCTATGTGAAGACAGAGAATTATCTCTTAATATGCATGACTCTGAAAAAGGCAGGAAAGGTATGGTATCAATGAACACAGCACTCCTCGGTAAAAGTAACTTGTAAGAGCAGCAGGGTGCGAGTTGACTTGGGTTGTGCAACTAATTTTAATTTCACTAATAAGATGATGGAAATATAGCTTCACAGGTGAGGTATTGTACATATATATGTAAGTCTTAACTTTGAAATTTGTGGTTCAGAAATTGAGAAAGACGTCAGGAATGTAGAAGTTGTATGCAGACCCTTCTTGAGGGGACATTGAAGTCATTTGTAAGACTAGTGATCTGTAACTTGTCCACTGTCTTAAGAAGACCAAATTTTCCTTAGGTGTTGACTCTCATGCCAGCCTTCATGATTGTATATACTGAGGACAGCCATTTTATGTGAATGCATACAATCATTAAGTGATACTGTGTACTTCACAGAGAACCTGAAAATTTAGCATGCAGTCTGTATAGACTACATGTGTTGCTTTTCTTAGTATTCAGCTCTTTGACAAACTGAGTGAATGAAAACTTCCATTTAAGTTCACATTTGAAGGCATTTTACTTTGTGGTATGATTTTGCCTTTGCAGGTTGTGAGCTCTGGCCTTAAGTAAGGTGCATTTCTTCACATACATCTGCATTAAATCTATCCTACCCTAAATTAACTTATTTTAAATCCAATTGTATCGAACCCACAGTGGCCTGGTTATGTGTTACGTGTTGCAAAGTGCAGTGTCATCTATACAGAAGCCTATTTTTCATTCCAGTCTGTCAGTGTTACTTATTAGGGTATTACTGAATAGTATTGGTAGTATTAGGATTTAGTACTACTATTGCCAGAATCCCATGAATAACTTCCCTGTTACTCACTGTACTCACCATTGTTATTTTCTGACCATGTTATGAGGGCAGCTTTTCTTGCATGTAGCTACACTGACACAACTTCAAGAATATACAACTACTGCTTTGTACATCAGAGGTGGAGCAACAAAGTGTCTTAGTGGCTAAGGATTCTGCCTCACAGCTTTAGGGTCCAGAGCTCTCTCCTGAGCTGTGTCAGCTTGTTCTTCCCATGTCTGCATAAGTTTTTCTCTAAGTACTTAGCCCCTCTACCCCCAACACACACACACAAGCCACTTGATTGATATGGTAAAATTGTCTGATATCCAACAATTGCCATTGTCCTTGTAGCCAGTTTCATGACAGAAAAGGATCACAGAAGCACTAATTCATTTTTCCAGTTAAGAAATACAAGTTTAAATATGCTTTGCTAAAATCTCTGTAAATTACAGCCTTACCCCATAACATACTGCTTTGGTCACTTGGACAGAAAGTTTAATTCAGCATTATATTTGTCCTCTGCTTGACTGTCCTTAAAATATTCAACAAGTCATTCCTTCTGAACCATCTCCATAACATTTCCTAGTTAGGGCATAAGACTGATTTGTTTGTCATTTCTATTCTTTGTCCTACTTGTATTCCCTAGACTTGCAAGTCTTTTTCTCCAGCGCAGGGGCACAACTTTATGTACCTGTTATGTTTTTTTTTAATAGATTTATTTGAGGCTTCACCAATGTCTGGTCTTAATTTCATTAGAAAGAAGAAATAGTAGTCATTACTCAGTGTACTTTTTATGTTGTCATGTCACAAACCTCCTGTTTCAGCATTTGTTCTGTCTTATCCGGCTCTTCATTATAATGTAATTCTGATTCCTTCTGCTACTTCAAAAACCCTGCTCATGTTCTTTGTTTGGATTTGCTTGTCCTTATCTGACACTAAACGGTCATCTTCAAAACATCATGGGTGTAGTAATGCCAGGAACTGTTGATAGCTTAAATAGCATGCAAGACTGAATGTTTTCTTCTGTTTCTCCCTCATTTATCATTTTGTGCTTGAGCTTTACATGCGAGTCCAGTCACAGAGGTCACATGGGCCATATTTTTATTTGCTAAAGTTGTCTTTGCCATGTGATTTTCATTTGAACTTTTTTCATTTACAGTCTGTTCATTGGCATGTAGCTTGCTTATTTATGTAGATGTTTGTGTGGGCGTAAATGTTGCTGTTGCAAATAATGTAAGTATGATTGGTGGTATTTTCTATTTCTTACTGTACTGCATTATATAGATCTGCATATGATATACTGATTTATCTCTTAATGAATTTACTGTGCATTAAATTAATATGCCAAATCTCTTTTGTCGGGTGCTTTAAGATTTTGACTTTTTAACACCATCAGTCTTTATGCTTAATCATATCTGACTGTTTTGTTCCCTCACCTTCCAGTTGGTTAATTCTTTCCTCTATCCCAGCCGACTGTACCTTGTACCTTTGGGGAAGAGTGCCAGGCTCTTATCAGTGCAGTTCATTTTCTTCCTGTTTTATCCTTATCCTTAACCCCTCTGTCTCTCTCTCTCTCTCTGTCTCTCTCTCTCTCTCTCTCTCTCGCTCTCTCGTTGTTGCTGGTCAGCAGTGTAGTTGGCTGCTATGCTGGCACTGTACAGCAGCATGCATTCATGCCTCTGTGCTCCATCCCAGCTAGACTTCTGTGCAGTCACTCCCAGCAGGTTTCTGTGGCTCCATGCCCTGTTTTTGAAGTGTGGGTTGCAAGGGCCACAGTCATAAGTCCACCCACCTTTGTCATGGTGCTAGCTTTTTTATTGCAATGTTTTTTGCTAATTTTGTAACCCCCCCCCCCCACACACACACACACATAAAATTTACCCATGACCATTAAAACTCCATCCCTAAATAGCCTATTTATTGATTCTTCCAAACATACTTAGAGATGCTGGATGAGGAAGTTAAGAGATAAGAATTGGTGACATCATCCATTGAGGGATCAGGAGATTTTTTTTTTCTTTTGTCCATAACTGCTGGCTGTATTTGTTGACATGTACAATGTTTTTTACACCTCATTGCAGGTGCACACAACTTGCTATGTCTAGTTATAGTGTGATACATTACTTGACAGATGTATGCCACTGCTTCTTCTCACATTTGTGGCCTGATCTTTAGCAAGGCTTGAACGAGTCTCTCTCTCCCAGCTATGGTTAAGCTGGCAGCAGCCAATCACTTCTACTTCTTTCCATTTAGCTTGTCTAGCACCTTGTCACTAATGAATCCTGTGTTATCTGCAGTTATCTGCAGTATAAGGCTTCAGTCATCTATGCAGTGGTACTTGATTATTGTAACACTTTTTAGATGATGTTTTCAATTGATTAAAGTTAGTGTGAAGTATTTCCTGATAAGCCATGAGAATGCATTTTTATATAGAAAATATATTAAACTGAAACAGGGTCATTCTTATCCTGTGAGGAATACAGTCATTGGCATTTTGTTTTGCAAGTCAAAGTTGTTACTGCTAAGTGTGACTTCATGTTCAGTGATTTTACCTAAGTGTATCAGATATTTTTGCATTGCACTGTGGTTTACCTAAGTGTGGCACCTTCACTGCAGTAGGAAGAAATGCACACTAGGCAGTGACTTTGCTTTATGTGACTAAGTGTATTGGTTGAATAAGTATCTCAGTCCTTTGCATCCTTTTTTGTATGACTTTTTAGTCTGTGCCAGTGAAAAACTGCACATGTACTATGTCCTCAAGTAGCTTAACTCCACTGAAAAGATTGTTCTGCAGAAGTTCATCTTGAAATATAATGTTACTGTCAAGGACTGCAAAATTATTTGCTAAGTAAAGATTGGCTGTAAGTCTTTTTTTATGATCTGAACATCTGGTATTGCAATTCCTATTTGGACACCTAATCCTTTTCTATTTTGTCTTTTCTGGTTCAATGTCAGTATATCGATTCATTGTAAGTGCATTACATAATAATTTATGAATCTGTAAAATGACTTAATGCTATAGAGCTGTCCAGAATTCTGTGATTATTAACCCATTTGTCAGTGAGTATACCACACAGTATTACAGTAGAACACAGTAATCCAAGCATCTGTCCCAGTCTGTCACAGAGATAAGTATGGCTTTCTTTTCTCAGAGCACTAGTTCCTGTCCAGCTGCCCTTTATAAAGCAACACATTTCTAGAAGATGTTTATCAATAACCATCTTCTTACTGCAAGGATTTCTACTGAGCTATGCTAAATATCAGATAATCACTTAGAAAGTGCATTCCTACTAGCTTCCCCTCTGATGTGCACATTACTACTGCAAAGAACACCAGCATCTGCTGTTCTGGCTTGGGTCTCCTTCACTGTTACACAGTATGTATTATTTCTATGTAGTAGCTGCAGCAGAGCCACAGATTATAGCTTTTAACTACTATTATAGGAACACAACTAAATTATTTTGTGAGTTATGTTTTAGCAACTCTATAGGATTATATTTAATGTAATTGAAAAATCAGAGTGTGTGTGTGTGTGTGTGTGTGTGTGTGTGTGTGTGTGTGTGTGTGTGTGTGTGTGTGTGTGTGTGTGTGTGTGAGATTATGAAAATATTTTCACAAGCACACATGAGATATGCTTATAAATATAACTGTGTATATTATACACATGCATGTAAGTGCAGTGATATTATAATATAAACAAAGGCTTATTGTGTATGAAAACATAACAGCGCTGCACACATACGCACACTCACTCAGTTATATGGCTCCCTGCGTATGTTCAAGGAATGTGAGGGTAACAGAAATAAACTCCATTCCTCCCATTGAAGATCCATTGGCAGATACAGTCAGCCTCTTCTTAAACAATGAGTTGTCGCACCGCCTTTTGACTGAAGGTGTTATATTTAGAGTGAAAAGAGTGTTGTCTTGTTTTGTTTTTGCTGTTATTGGTAACAAAAAAGTACACTTCTGGTATTGTGCTACTCTCTTTTTTGCCGTTATATTAAATGGCCTTGCAAGCACATCACATTATATTGCATTTGCAGTATATTATAGAAAAGAGCCTCTGCTACATTTACTGAGCATCTATTTCCTGAAAGATTTTCCTCACAGATTAGAAAATCAACCTCAGTATGGAACTGTATGTATTTTATGTAGTCAAATCTGTTACGTATTACCTTTCTGTAATAAGAAATTATAATAGTAATTAGCTTATAAATGGGGAACTGCCATTAATAACTCATAAGTCCGCTGTATAGTATTTGCATATGGATATTTGTACATTTCTTATACATTTTAACCTTGTATTCCAGTATTTACCTTACAAATAGGAAAAAAAAAATTAGTACCTTATACAACCAGAACATAGTATGTGCATGAGGATATTTGTACATTGCTTATATGTTTCTAACCTTCTATTCCAGGTGAATGTTTACTAGATTATCCAAGAAAACATATCCTGGGACCTGAAGAGCTCCCAGGACAAGCATATGATGCCATCCGCCAATGTAAACTGGCTTTTGGGCCCCAGTATACTGTATGTCCTGGTATGGATGTATGTGCTCGACTATGGTGTGCTGTTGTCCGACAGGGCCAGATGGTTTGCCTGACAAAGAAGTTACCTGCTGTAGAGGGAACTCCATGTGGAAAAGGTAGAATATGCCTTCATGGAAAATGTGTGGATAAAACCAAAAAGAAATACTATTCGGTAAGTGTCTGCAAAAAAGAATAGTAGTAGAAAACAGCTTACTTTCTTGCATGGTCAAGTAATAATTTTAAAATTTCTCATAGAAGTAATTTTGTTTACTGAAAACTTGTTGAAGAACACTTAGCTGAATTTTTTAACCAGTATATGATATGAGAGCACATGATTTCCAAAGTTAAGTAAATAATTTATATATTTCCAGTTAGTACATGAGTGAGTAGAGTGCAGTGATATATTTGTTTTCATTTTACTTTATTCTTAGGCAAAAAGAGATGCTGTTCAAGGGTAACTTTAGAGAACTGACTGGTTAAATAATTTAAGGATGGAAACTTGGCTCAGCGGTCTCATTGTCAGCTGATTCACTTCCAATTCCACCCCTCATAAGAAATATTTAATTACCTGGTTTTCCATTCTTGCAGTGCACATTTTCTTACATCAGTAGATGTCACGGTGTTGCTTGCTTTTTTTTTTTTAAGTGAATTTGCGATACAGAAGAATCAGATGCAAATGTTGGTGAATGACACTACCCCCATACACATTAAAAGCTCTGATTCTGCCACAGGGAACATATTTAAGAACAAAGAATTTGCATCCCTTAATCTTGGTTGCAGCTGATTGACCTGATGATATTTTCAGTGCTTTCAACAGGCTGCCCTCTCTAAAGAGTCATTTTGTTTTGGAAAACATTTATTTCTTGATTTATAAATGTGGACTGCAGCCAGTGTAACACTTTTTGTGGACTGAACGAAGCCAAGACTAAAAATCATGGCCCATCATGTCTCAAGCTCAGTGGTCCCTTTGTTTGTCAGACTGTACTCCTCTCCTTTGATGATGTATTTTTCTGTGCTTTTGCAGTAACTCATTATGAATTAACCATTTGTTCAGTAGTATGAAAAGTTGGTCATTGATCTTCTAACTTCTTTGAAACGCAGTACCTGTGCATCTGAAGTTAATATCATCAGCCTTTAGCCTTTCAGGACTATTTTATATGCTAAGATTTTGCTTGTATGGCTCTAAGATAGTTCCTCAGCTAACTGCGCCAATACAGTAAGTGGTATACCAGTATAATTTTGGTGATAATCTCTTCCTTTATTCTGAAGTCATTCATGTTATTGTTATTGACTGTTTTATTTCAAGTCATGAATTTTCAAAATTTTTGTGTTTTTTTTACATTTTAGACAGTTAGTCATGGAAACTGGGGGTCCTGGGGACCTTGGGGGCAGTGTTCTCGAACATGTGGAGGAGGAGTACAATTTGCTTATCGTCAGTGTAATAATCCAGCACCAAAGAACAATGGTAGATACTGCACAGGGAAACGTGCCATCTATCATTCTTGCAATATCACACCATGTCCATCTACAAGTATGTGCAAATTGTATTTTTATCCATAAATGTTTTAGATATGACATAATGACAAAATTGTTTTTTTTTTGTTTTTTTTTTTTCCAAGGCTTATATAACTATTTTTTATTTATTTATTTGCATTTGTTTACCAGGAAAGTCCACTGGGCTGAAGTGAGCCCATTTTCAGTGGAGGCCTAGGGAGAAAAGCTCCAAATAAAGATATACATACAATCAGTATTTACAATTTACAATCAAATTTACATATAGCCAAAATATACAGACAGAGTTTAATAGACAATGTATCTCTTGGCTAACACAAGGTGCATTTTTGATGAGTTTTTTCTAACATTATTGTGAACATGCAAGTCAAATGTTAGGTTTTCATCTAAGGTAATACTTAGCTTTGTATGGGAGACAACCTGTATGATAGCTTTGTTTTGAGAATACATAGTGAATTCAGACTTATTTATGGGGATAGTTTTCTTCGGGGTGAACAATAGAAGTTTGGTTTTATTGGGGTTAAGGGCAAGGTGGTTGTTCATCATCCAGGTTTCAGTGGATGAGAAGGCATTTTGGGTCAGTGACATACGTTCAGATATAGAGTTAGCAGTGCAGATGATAGTCGAGTCATCAATGTATTGTAGCAAGGTACCTGAAAGGACTAGTAACCAACACCAAACACAAGTACAGGCACAGTACACGAAAACTCTGTGGGGAGTGTTGAGTTTATGTACTACTGAATAAATGGCTGTTCCTTCCGTGTCATTGCCTGAACTGTGATTTTGTCAGCCTCTTGGTGGTGCCTGTACTTGTGTTTGGCATCAATGTATTGTATTACAGATCAGTGAGTAAGAGAGGAGTGGAAGTTGTTAATGAAAAATACTGAAGAGAAGTGATCCTAGTATGGAGCCTTGGGGGTATGCCTGTGGAAGTGCCTAGGAATGGTGAGAAAGTGTTATGCCATTTGGTGAATTGTTGTCTATCTGTGAGGTAGTTAGTGAACCAATTTAGTGTTACAGGGGAGATACCAGGTTTAGGCAATTTTTTGAGAAGCGGTGAGTAGGAAACTGTGTCAAAGACCTTTGAGAGGTTAAGAAAGACTGAGGATAAAATTTTACCTGCATTTCGAGCTTCATTAACTATCTCCATGAATGATAGCAGAGCAGTAGTTGTGCTATGACCAGGTTGAAAACCATGCTGAATAGGGAAAAGAAGTTGGTTTTGGAGTAGATGTCTTTGAAGTTGAGTGTGTATACACTTTTCCAGGATTTTAGAGATGGGAAGAGTATGGCAATGGGGCGAAAATTAGAACTGTCTGTACTGTTGCCGCCTTTGTGTAGGGGGAGAATATGTGCTTTTTTCCAGATGGAGGGTACACAGGACTCCTGGATAGTTCTATTTAGAAGTATATTAATAGGGTAATCAACGGCTTGAGCTGGCATTTAAAGGTATTCAGGGGTAGGCTGTCGGGAGTGTTAGTGTCAGGTTTAACCTTGAGAACAAGTTCAGTTATAGTAGCAGTGGATATAGGGGAGAAGGAAAAATAGGCGGAGAGGAGCTGGATTAGTATTACAGTCAATTTGAGGAAAACTGGCAGTGAGATTAGATATGGTTTTGATTTAAGTGGGTGGCTATTTCATTTGGAGTTTTGTCTGGATTTGGACAGGGATTATTCATAGTGCCAGGATTTAACAGAGAAAAAATGAAATTCAAGAATTTTTGGGGGTTTTGTTTATAGTTTTTCTGGAGCCCTAGATAGTGATTTTTTTGTCATTAATGACTAGGTACTTTACTTGATTACAAAGCTGTCTGTATTGCAGGAGGTCTGAGAGGTCTTTATTCCTTTGCCATTTTTTCCATGATTTGTCCCTAGTGGTTATAAGTTGCTTGGTGCTTCTAGAGAGCCAAATGGCATGATTTGTTTTTACAATGTTTTGTCGGAGGAGAGCTAGATTGTTTAGGATGTTGAAGAATGTTGAGTTAAAGAACTTTACAGCTTCATCAAGGGGAAAGACTTTTAGTATATTCCAGTTGATATTCCAAAAACACCACAACCACAAACAGCACTAAACCACAGATACGAGGAACCTGGCTCCAATAAAGGCTGTCCCTTCCAAGATAGGAGATACTCTAAGGTACTGCAGTATTCAAATTAATGTATATTCTCCCTAATTGTATTTAAAGTTGCACTATTCTAAGTATTGCAATTAAGGTCCATGAACTATTAACAAAAATCCAACAGTGCGTTTTGTGGAAGTGTTTGTACCAGCTATTCCAGTTGATATTCGTCAAGCTTTCACTAAAGGTTGTTGGATCAAAACTGGTTAGATTTGTAGTTTGTTTATATTGGTGTTGACTAGATATTGGAGAGGTGTCATGTTTAATATAGGCAGGTTGGTGATCACTGATGCTACAAGGTAAGGTGCCTGCTAAAGAGATTTTATTAGGGTCAGAGACTAGAATCTAGTCAAGAATAGAGCCAGTGTCTTTATTTTGGTTGAGTCTGGTTATATTAGTAATTAATTGTGTAAAGTTGAAAAGGTTGATATTAGATGATGGGGAATAGTTAGAGTGGTCCAGCCAGTTTATGTTTACGTCACCTGCAATGATTGTTTCATTCTTTAAGTTAAAAGAAACACTGGACCGTGGAAATGCCTCAATAAAATACCAAATTGCAGTAAACAGATAATAGAAATACTGCAAGCCGTAAAATTATTTAATTCATTGATCTGATGAAGTTTCTTCATGGTGAAGAGATAAAAGTACTAATATTTTATGTTAATAAATGTGTGGTTCTACTTGGAAGAATAATTCTATGGCTTGCAGTGTTTCTATTGCCTGTTTACTGCAATGTGGTGTTTTATTGAGACATTTCCATGGTCCGTTGTTTCTTTCAACAGTCTGTGTTTTTTTCAGCATCTTTTGGTGCTGTATTTTACTTCATTCTTTATGTTATTTGAAGTCCAGGCTAGGATTTCTTCTAAGATAGGAATGTTATTGCCTGGGGGGATATATAGGGCTGTCATGCAGAGGTTCTTACAGTTATTCATTTTAAGAATGATACTATAACTTCAGCAGTAGAGAATTGTCGAATGGAGTTAGAATAGGGGACTAGAGTGAAGGTATTTGGAAATAGAAGTGCAACGCCGCCTCCTTTTTTGCGGGATCTGTCAGCTCTTAAACAAGAATGTCCTGGGAGGAGGAATTCAGAGTCTTTTATGTAGGGTTTTAACTAGGTTTCAGTTGTAACAATTATGCCTGGTTTGATGTGGGATATCCAAGCATGGAATTCAGGGATTTTATTTCTAACTCTTTGGAGATTGAGAAGTGTGATGTTTAGCGATTTTATATGAGTTGGGGGGTTAAAACTGGAAGGGAAGGGTCCAGGGTTGGGGCAGATTTCTCCACAATGGGATAGATGAGTGCATTTATATGGATGAGTCATGGGTGAATGCTTTCTTTTGGAGCTATTATGGTTTGTAAGGAATGTGAGGTTGAGGGTTTTGTTTTTTTCGTGGAAGGATTATTAGTTTGGTAAGCAAGAGTATGTTAAGTACATAAAGACTGTGGAATATCTCAGAGTTTGGGTGGATGGTATAGATGTAAGTTTAGGAGGTAAGTATGTTTTGTGTGGTGATGTTAGGCTTAGTAGGAGATAGATAGGAAGAGAGAGAAATGAGTCATGCAGTAGAAGTAGTGAGATACATAACAGATATAGGATGAATGCAGTAATTGGGGCTGTAAGTAGGTAGTGGTGAAGAGAGACAGATGTGCTTTGTGAATTGTGCGGTTCTTATTGATAAGCGAGTTGAGAGTGCGCAGAGTAAGCTATTTGAAGATATTCTTTAGGATATTATGTAATAATAGGTGTGCTTTAGTTTAACATTGATTGGAAGGTATGTGCCAATTGGCTGGTAGTGTAGTGAGGGTGGACTTTCCATTTGTATAAATTTAATTGACATGGGAGTGGGTGGGGATTGGGTAGGGCAGGGTAGCGGAGTTAGCCCGAGTGGAGTGAGGGCGAACAGAGTGGGTTAAACAATCTGCTGCTGTAAATTACTACTGGTCATTTCCAGAAAGTTGGTGTAACTCATGGAAAATTAGTAGATGTTAACAGTACAGTTTATGACTGTTCCACACAGAAACTAGCTAAAACAGAAAAAAACTCCAGAAAGATAGGTAAGATAAGGTTTGAGAATTGTTTGTGGGCATGGAGGAAGACAGAGTGCACAGTAGCATCCCTGTTGGTGTAAGAGCCACTGTTCTTCTATTGGGACAGAAAATTAAAAAAAATGAGCAAGGTTCTCAACTAAGTCAAAATGGGAATAACATACTCTGCCGTGATTCCAGAGTGTTTACTGGCCGATTGACTGAGTCATAGTCTTGTAGAACCAAGGTGAGGATTCTTGGGCATCCACTGCAGTTTAGGGGAGAACCCACAATTTAAGAACTAGAAACTGTAAAGTGATAAGATTAAACAGACTTTGAAAAAGGGTGTAACAGAGAGGGCAAGAGAAAAGCTTAAGATTATATCAAGCAGCGTAAGCCTAGATGAAACATAAAGTATGGTGATGGTGTTATTAGGTGCATGCTGTGAACATTAAAGTATAGCGATTAGAATACTACAACAGTAGAACACTAAATAAACTGTACATGAGCAGATGTGAGATTATAAAAAGAAAATTTTGCATTCTAATCGTTGGCTCACTTTATCAATATTTACTTCATGTGAATGACTCTTTGGCTTAGTATCAATTTTGGTTACCACTGTAACTTATTTTTAACAAGCACTCAATACACAGTTTTTTAGACAGTACAAAGGTCTTAAATGAAGTCAACACACTGACATTACAATTAGAATAACCCAACAACACCATGAACTACATGTGAATGATTGTTAACCTTAATTTATCAATTATAGTTAACACTGTTACTTAATGTTTATACAAGCACTCAATGCACAGTTTTTTTTTCTGTTTAGGCAGTACAGATGTCATAAGTCAAATAAACAAAATGACATTATAGATAAAATAACCCCATAAGAAGCTCTTATTAAGCAGCACTAATAGTCATACAATTAAGAGGTAATGTGAATTACTTGCAGCCTCAATTTTCTGCATTTAACTGGCAGATAACAATATGTAAAACATACAGGCATGAGTACATCAGTTTACTTAGAAATTGCAGTAACGCTAAAAAGAAATACACTAACAATGGACTGGATTGGATATTAGAGACTTATGTGGCTGGTGTACCAAACAGAATGCTAGGATCTGCAAGCCTTGCTAATCTGCTTTTAAAAATGGAGCCCCTTTCCCAAGGTGGCTAAATAAACTTCAGGACTGATGCAGAGCATGGAAGGCTCTATGTTTTGCAGCCTAGGCAGTGGAGCATTTAGGGAAATGTAGTGAAAGGGAGTAAAAAAAAGTTGCCTGTGAACCACGATGTAAATTGAAAGGCAGTGAAGAAAAAGTTGCCTGTGAACCATGATGTAAGACCAAGCAGCAATAGGGAAAACAATCTGCTACTGTAAATGACTGCCTGTCAGTTCCAGAAAGTCAGTGTAATTCTGGGGAAATTAGCAAATGTTAACAGTTTGTTATGTCTGTTTCACATAGAAGCTAGTTAAAACAAAAAAAAAAAACAGAAAAATATGTAAGATAAGGTTGAATAATTGTTTGTGGGCATGGAGAAGGACACAGTGTGCAGTAGCATCCCTGTTGATGTACAAGCCACTGTTCTGCTAGTGGGGGAGAAAATTACAAAAAAATGAACAAGGTTCTCAACTAAGTCAAAATGGGAATAACATACTCTGCCATGATTCACTAGTGTTTAATGACGGATTGCTTGAGTCACGGTCTAGTAGAACCAAGGTGGGGATTCTTGGGCATCCACTTCCATTTATGGAAGAACCCATGATTTAAGAACTACCAGAAATCTGCCATGATTCAAGCGTGTTTACTGGCTAATTGCGTGAGTCATAGTGTTGTAGAACCAAGGTGGGGATTCTTGGGCATCCACTGCAGTTTAGGGGAGAACCTGTGATTTAAGAACTACCAGAAAGTGGCTGGCACATTGAACAGGATGCTAGAAGATGTGAGCTGTGCTAATCTGCTTTGAAAAAATCTAAACAGTGTACACTGTGAGGTGTGAGGAGAATTTGAATATTGGGCTTTATAATTCTTGCTGTAGATAAGTAGGTAATTTTTGTAGAACAGTGTAAATTTAGTTACATGAGTTGTTTGAATTTCTACTGAGGAGTTATTTTTGAGGATATAGAGTACTTACATCATGGATGTTTCCTCAACAGTACATATGGCAGGCTTACTTACATGGTGGACCATTTATTACTTTAGGATATAACCTCCCCTTTGCCAGTGTATGCCCAACTTAAAGCTCAGGAACCCTGATTGGATAAGTTAATGTCTAGCCGGTGTCCAGTTGCCTGGATTTAGGGTACCTGGGATAGCTCTGTTGAGCAAAAGCTAGACCAATCAACCTAGCAAACATGAACTAAGGATTGCTACACTCAATATATGTTCAATGTCAAGGTGGAGCTTGGCAGCTAATGACATGATGGTAAGAAAGACATTCTCTGTATCCAGGAGACAAGATGGAAGGGCAGTGCAGCAAAGTCACTTGCATTAGGATACAGAGTCTACTACTCGGGAGGAGGGAAAACTTGAAATGATACTAGAACTGTGGTGAGGGCGAGGCTTCAGAAGACAATAAGAGATGTTGTTAGAATTAGTGACAGACTCATGGCAGTCAGACTCCAGTGTAAAGATAGGGCAATATTCATAATCACAGCAGGGTTTTGACAGCAAGGAAAAGAGTGTATTCAGGCAACAGTTGCTGTTCCTACTAGATAAAGCAGGAGAACATGAGTTAGTGCTGATAATGGGGCGACCAAAATGCATAAATCGGGACAGACAGAGCAGGATATAAGGACTGCCTGGATTCAAATTGGTGGAGCAGCAGAGATAAAGGAGAGGCCATTGTAAACCTCTGTTTGGGAAATGGTTTGATGGTTCAGCAAGAGAGGCAGTTACAAGATCACATAATGTAGTGGTCAACATGCAACTCAGGTCAACTTCCTCTTACTAAATAAAGGACATTGGGGTAGAATCAGTAATTCCAAAGTCATCCCCATTGAAACAGTCAGCTCCTAACATAAAACACTGGCTGCCACAGCCAGCTGCACGCAGTCATCAGAGAAGGCTCTAAGGTCAGCAGAGAATAGGCTGAAGACCTGGAAGTTGACTAGAGTGAAAATATAAGAGTTCAAGGAAATGCTCAGAGCTGTAGCATCTCAGGAACAAGAGGAAATAGATGGAGTTAAAAAAGAACAGCAGTGCCTCAAAACAGCATGTATGAGAACTATGTAACAGCTATGCACTTGACCCAGGTATGGAAATAAGGTACAAAAGGAAAACTGGTGGCGAAATATAGATGTCCAGGAAGTCATCAAAAGAAAGAAGGAGTGCAGAAAAAAGTGGAAGCTAGAAAAGACAGAAGAGGCTAGGAAGGACTACTGCATGACTAAAAAAGAGGCTAGGAGATGATTTGCAATAACAAAGAACAAGACTTCAGAGGCACTCTATACACTTTTGGAAAGTGACTCAGTAGTTGGCACAAAGAAACTCTGTCAGGATGCAAGGCAAAGACAGAAAAATAAAGAAGACAGACATCAAACAACCTTCATAGGGGATGCAAATGACAACCTGCTCACCAATCCACAGGACATCAAAGCAAATGGGAGGAGTACTTCCAGCTGTTCCTGAATAAAGAAACTCCCACAGAAGCTGTTCTGCTCCAGACATAGCCTACATTTAAAATAGAAGAGGAATCCACCCAAGAAGAAGTAAGAACAGCACTATGGAAAATGAAATTAGGAAAAGCAACAGGCTCAAATGAGGTCAATGCAGATATGATCAAGATGTTGGGTGAGATAGGGGAGAAATGGCTCCTGTCAGTACTCATAGCAGTATGGAGAGAAGTGCATATCCCAGATGACTGGATAATAAGCATACTTGTGTCAGTGTACAAGAACAAAGGGGACATTCACAACTCTGGGCAGTATAGAGGTATGTTCTGGAAAGTGAGTTTGCTAAACAAATACATGGGGAGTAGAAAGTAAAATGCGAGATAAGAAGTTTGGATTCGGATTAGGATGCAGCACAACCAACTTGACATTTGCAATAAGACAGATATTTGAGAACAATCTAAAGATAAGAAAGGAGTCCAACTGGCAATTCCTAGAAAATGGAGAAATTGTATGACAAGGTCGCAAGAAAGCTGATTTGGACAGTCCTGCAGTAGTTTGAAATTCCAGAACCTTTGGTAGAATTAGTGCATGCTATATACAAGGACCCAATGACACAAATATGAACAGTGCTCATACCCACAAAGTGGTTCCCAGTGGGAGTGGGTGCACATCAGGGTTCAGCTCTTGAGCCCACTACTGTTCATAGCGGTGATGGACTACATTACCAACTGGGTCAAAGGGGACAGATCAACAAGACTGCTGTATGCAGATGATTTAGCATTACAGGCAGACTCTGAACAAGAACTTCAGCAAAGGATGGGGAAATGGATTAAAAACTGAAGGTACATGGGATGGAACTGACTTCAGATAAGACAGTTGTAGTGTTAGCAAATGGGGGAAATCAGAACAAGCTGTTAATTGAGATGTAAAGAAAAATAATGGAACATGTTAACAGTTTCAAGTACCTGGGGGGAGTGATTGAGAAGAAGGGAAATTTGAATGAGGGGTTAAAGACAGAATCAGAGAGGCTTCAGCTAACTGGTACGGAATGCCAGGGGTAGTGTTTGACAGAAGAATGCCAAGGAAGAAGAAAAGTAAGTTGTACAAAACAGTGGTGGGAGCAGTACTACTTTTTGGTACAAAAACCTGGGCACTGAAGACAGAGCTGTTGAAGACGCCAGAGGCGACTGGGATAAAGAGCATGAGACTGGTGTTATGATGCACATTGTGGGACAGGTGAAGAAATTAGGGCATCAGGGCAGAAGCCCAAGTAGCTCCAGTTGCAGAGAAAGTCAAAGGGAACAGATCACTGAGGTTCAGGCACATGTGCAGGAAAGAAGAAAACAATTTGGTGAAGAATATTTGGAATAGACAGGAAGAAGGCAAGTGGACATGAGGGCATTCAGAAAAGAGATGGTTGGATCATGTGAAAGAAAACCTGCTGCAGTCTGCATGATTGTTGAAGTTAGGAAAGTGGCATTGTATACAGAGATATGGTGTCAGTTGATGTGACACCCAGACCCCATGCAGAAAATGGGAAAGAGGTTGTTGATGATGATGATAAGTCTAGTAGTGAAATAGATTTTGTTTGAAACATTTTAAATAACTGGACAGCTTTGCTACTTGTAATTAAAGATAATGTTATATTCTAGTCATATGAATAGTGGCATTTGTTTAATGGTAGTAGTGCATCCATGCAAGGCTAATTTTCTTGCTTAAGTTAGCAGAAACTCTTAAAATGGTAGATCTTTTTAAGATTATTGCATATGCTGGTAATTACACCTCTTAAATGTCTTTGATTTTATAGAACATCCTAGACTTCCCTAATATTTTTGCCATGACTCTTGAAATGTTTTGATTATCTGGTAAATCACTGAAGATTACACTTAGTAAATAATGACAGGCATTAGTTTCATACCTTTAATTGCTCAATAACTCCATTTTGCTGCAAAACCTTTTGTTCTATTAACTTCTTAAAAGAATTAGAGTAATATTTAAAAATCATCCCTTTTTTGGGTCTTTGTCCCTGACTCTTGAGCAAAGAGGTGAAGATATAGACTGATAATTTAGTCCATATCAACTGCTTTGTATAAATTGATTTGTGTACATGTATCCTCATAAGAGTATAAGAAAGCTGCTAACTTGGTTTTAGATACTGTAAACCTTGTAGGACTTTTTATGCAGCAGGCAGCTATCATTTTGGAAAAATAATTATTTTTATATCAGTTACTTTCTGTGGTATACAACGGTGGACCATAATAATATGACTCATGTAGCATACTGTGCAGTTTAGAACTAACATTCATTTACTGAAACAACTTTTTAGGGTGACATTGTAAGATTGTTGGACTCGCTGTCAAATTACAGAGGCATGAAGTAAATACTTACCCATTGCATGCGCATTTCCTTTAACTTAGCTATACCATTAAATTATAATATGAATGTTAAAATACTTAACTTTTTTGCAGTTGTTGCAGTGAGTTTGAAATGTGTATTATGAAATTCTTGAAATGTTTCTTATGAAATTCAAAATATTTGCCTTAGACTGTATATGAATATTTCAAGCGTATATGTTCATCATTAGATCTCAGTTGCAGTAGCCTAAGCTATATGAGATGTATCCTGCCAAACATCAGACATCTGGCAACCTTCCATATACCTGTACATCAGGTGGAGCATGAGAGTGAGATGGTATAAAAGTAGATGTAAAGACACCCAACTTCTGAACTTTCTTGTTATTAAGGCTACTAGTAACATATGCTTTTTGTTATGTCTTCACAACTTCAGCAGTTATCTACTTTTGTCAAGTGGGTAGATAAGTCTTCATTGGAGAAAGAAAACTATATTTGTCTTTTTGTGATTTATGTCTTAAGTGAGGGAATTGTTCAGGTTTTCACCAAATTCCCCATAAAGATCATCACATATCCTATCTTTTTTTTTTGTTTGGGAGAGGAACACAACATTCAGTCATGTTCTGACTGTAATTATTTACTCCTAGTCCCAAAACCCTTAGGAGCGGGTGTATTTTTATTATTACATTTAGAAAACCAAAATCTTAAGGTTTTAGCACTTAAAGTTATGAAGCAGGGTTCCAGTTCCTTTAACATCTCCCTCTCCAGTCCCCAAGAAAAGGAAAGTTTCTAGACGGGCTTTGGCTTCTACTCTGACATCCTCTCTGCTTCAGCCTTCAGATAACTCTGTTCTGGCTATATCTGAGTTTTTGGACAATCCATCAGCTTCACTACACTTCTTTGACATTGCTCTTCATGAAGCCACTAAGAGCTGAGAGAGAAACATCCTAAAAAGACTGCTTTCAGACAGGGGAGAATCACTCTTACTGAAACTGGAGGTAGGGATGGATGCCCAACCTTTACAGAGCTGAACTGATGAGTCAGATATACAGGAATCAGATAGAGAAGAATATTTTAATTTTGCCAAATGATTATTTAATGCCTTCCATTCCCTAGAGTTCAGGGTTCCCCAGTTCCTAGATTTAGGGGTATTCTCCACAGTTGAAAAAGTTCCCCCTCAGATTCTAATGCAGACTCTGATGTGCAGGAAATTGACTTGGATTATGCACCCTGGGTTTCTACTCCAGAAAACTGGGAATCTGAACCCAAGGAAAACATTTATTCTAATTTTCCAGTGGAAGAATTATCCTTTTCTGACACTGTTGACAGAACAACAGAGTTATTTAAGTAAAACGAAGAATATTTCTGAGACCCAGCAGAGATATTGTAAATTATTGCAGGTTGATTCTCCACAGATGGTGTCTGTTTCTCTAATTTTAGCAGCTCTTGACTTGAAGATGCCTTTAATGCAGCCAACAATTCTCCATATAGCAAACATCCAACCCCCAGGAAATCTTACAAGCTATACATGTTTTTCAGTCTAATCCTAGGACAGATCCTTATGTTGTTTCCCCTCCCAAAATTAACTTCTAAACATCTCATGGCTTCTAGCCCCATTCCATCAGATAAAGATGGTTGAGCCTTTGATAGGTATGGAAAAAGGTATACCCCTTTTCCATCTAAGTCTTCTGAACAGTCACCTATTAAGCACATATGTTAGTTTCTCCTAGTTTCATTTGATAGTATAAAACAGTCAATTGCTGACCTTTCTACTTCAAAAACTAAGACATCTTTAAGTTCTTTGCTTTTCCCAATATCACAGTTTACAAAGCATTCTCTTAGATGTTCTTATATTATTGCTGATGCTGTTTGCATAACTGCTGCCACTTAGTCAGTTATGTTGAGATTTGTTTGGCTGCACACACAGAATTTTACAATAGGATGTTAAGGCAGAAAGTTTGAATGCACCTCAAGATAAAGAAGTTTTGTTTGGAAGTTCATCTCCTAATATTATGTAGAAATTTGATGACAGAGGGAAATTAATCCAAGGTGTTTCACAGATTCTTCTTCAATCATTCCCAAATACAATAGAAATTATCTTTCTAGTCCAGTGTCATTTTATAGAAATCCCATCAAGCTATCACAAAAACGTCAGGGAGACAACTTAAAAAAACACAGAGACAGGGCAGTTCAAAAAAGAAAGGGTGACCTTCCAAAGGTATGGGACAGTCCAGAAAATCAGATTGACTGTGACCCCTTCAATATCCTCCCTTTCGCCAACCTGATAATCTATTAAGTTTTTCTCAAAACTTCTCTCTTCGCCTCCTTCTTTAGAACCAGGTTACATCATACTCTTAGGTACAAAGAATAATACAGAAAGCTTGCATATGGCAGTGGGACTATCTTCCCCTATTTCAAGGGATTCTTCTTCGTCCCATCAAACATACCTTTTCCTTCATATTTTGGATCAAATGCTTTCTCAGGGAGTAATGCTATCTGTTTCCATGGAACAACTGGAAGGAGAAGTTTGTATTCAAAGATTTTTCTGTTGCACAAACAGGGTGATCCAGGAGACCTGTGTTGATCCTCTTCTTTTTAAACCCACATATCAATATTCCAAAATTCAGAATGCTGTCTATGTAGTCTGTGTTGTTGCTGTTACTTCCCATCCGCACCTTCTTTGAGTTTTCTAGTCACTCTAAACATAAAGATGCATACCATCACATTCCACATCACAAAAATTTCAGATTTTTTTAAGACTTTCTGTGCCAAGTTCACATTTTCAGTTTTCTGCTTTACTCTTTGAGTTGTCAACAACTCCAAGAATGTTTGCAAAGGTCCTTTTAAGACTCCTACCACATTGGTTCTATAATATTTGTGTGAGTTATTAAGCTCTGTCCATTCTTACTCTTCCTTTAAGATTAACCTTTCAGCCATTTTGCTTGTCTGCCTATGGATCCTCCCATATCTCAAGTAAATCAGTTTCTGAAAGTGGTACTACTGATTAATCCACCTAGGAAAAGGTGACTTCTCCTTGGAATCTCAACTTTGTACTAGAAAATATATCACTTTTTTCTTTTCTATTATCTCACAAGGCTGTCTTAAATTTCTTAAAGTGGAAAGCAATGTCTTATTGCTCTGATCTCGGCCAGAAGGGTATCTGTGGTGTAAGCTGTTATGGTGTTTCAACTCGATCCTTTCTTTAAAGAGAGGATATCACTGAAAGAGCATCCTTTTGTTATGCCTAAAGTGTTTTCAGAGTTCTCTTTCAATCAATCTATTCACCTCCCTGCATACTTTCCAGAACCAAAGTATTTCAGAAATTTTAATCAAAGGTTCATTTCATACAAAGAAAAAGGAGCATTCAGTGACAAAACAGACGTTTCAAAACAGTTGTCTTATCCCATTCAATTCTGTAATTCCTACCAAGGCACTTTACGTCCGGCTTCTGAGGGTATATATTAGGGACTAAAAAACCTGAAAAAAAAGATTGCTCATGGTTGTATGGATGGTAATATACCTTGAGCTGGTTTTGAACCACAGGAAGAATGAATGGGCTGACTGATAGAAAGGTTGATGGGAAGAGGATAACAAAAATACATACAAACAGTGCCTAGACATTGCCATCATTCCTTGATGCAAGATAACTAATAACAGTGTAGCATTCCAGGTAAAAAAATATCAGTGAGCTACAAGTGTCAGCATGTACCACTGCTCTATCCCTTCACCTGTTGTTTTAAAGGACTGTTTTTTTCTAACAGTTAATCCACTGTTTAATACACTGTGCACTCAAACTTCAATATAGCAATATAAAACTGTTGATATTTGTCTTAGTTATGCTTGATTAGTAGAACAAAACGGTTCCTTTATTTTTTACAGGTAAACCATTCAGAGTGGAACAGTGTGCAGCAAGAAATGGTTTTCAGACAGATCCTAAAGGTGTGAAGGCCTTTGTTGAATGGGTGCCCAAGTATGCTGGTGTTCAGCCTCGGGATGTATGTAAACTAACATGCCGTGCCAAAGGGACTGGTTATTTTGTTGTGTTTTCTCAAAAGGTAAATTCTTGTGCATTGCAGTAGTAACATTTACCGTTGCATGTGTGATATGTGTTTGTATGTAGTATGTATTTAAAAGTGTGTGTGTGTGTGTGTGTGTGTGTGTGTGTGTGTATATATTTATATATATATATATATATATATATATATATATATATATGATTCAGCCAAACTAGAGTCTTCACTGTGAAATACATTAAACCTCCTGCAGTGGAAGCTTGTGGTATATATATATATATATATATATATATATATATATATATATATATATATAAGTTGACAGTGATGTTCAGTTTGTCATTTTATAGTCAGCTCATGTATTCATCCTAACTCTTCCTGCCTTTTTCATTGGTTACCCCCTATGTTCTCAGGATTACTGTTTCTACTGAGTCTAATATGTTTTTCTCATGGAAATTGTCTGTGCTTATTATTTACCTGTAATCTATACATTCTTCTTATCTGCTTGCCTTATGCTATTATCATTCCACCATCTCTTGCATTTTCAACCTTATTTGTTTTTACCTTCACTGGTCTGGTGATAATTGGACATCTCTTTCTGGAAGACCTGCTTCCCTTCTGTGTCTCATTTTATTTCCTAAAATCTCACAGCTGCCTTCTAAACATTTATGCTTATCTGTTTTGATGTCTGTCTTTCTGGTTTTTAACTCCATTCTGCATTTCTGTTTTGGTTTTGATGATATCCCTAATCCTGTTGAACCTTTTGTTGTTATTTCATTTGCACAATCCCAGATATTATTCTGATATTTCAGTTTATAATGCTTCAGAAAAGTTTTCGTTGGTTATAGTCGTATTTATTTTCTTTTACCTTAAACATCTGGAAAAGATTCTGACTCTGTACTTTCTTCCTTTGTATTTTCCCCACTAGTTTACAAATAAATTAAGTATGGAGATACTGCAAATATTTTGACATCTTTAAATTCCATCAGGCGCATTAATGTCGCTAAATACTGGCTTAATGTGACAGAAAAAGTTAAAATTAATACCTAGACATGACTCCATGTAAAGAACCTCCTTTAAGGTTAGCTTCACAGAGTAAAGAATTTGTCAGGAAAACACTTGTTGGATCTTTCAGAGTTAATTCTCTCTTTTGTTGTACTCATATTACAGGTTTTAAATCCTTTGTGCATTTCATTTTTCTCAGGGTCTGTGTATATCTCACCAGATTAATCTTGGGTTAGACTGTGCTTTCAGTATTCCTAATGTACTGAACAGCTGTGCACATAGCTGTTTAGTGAACGTTTTCCCTTTTAGTTCATTCACTAAGACAAATTGTCTTTCTGCAAGTGACCGAGAAGTACAGACACTTTTCTTCATCAAAAAGTTATTGCAGTGTACATTGAGTGGCTTATACATTGGAAGAGATGGCATGACACATTTTTGATCTTTGTCAAATTTTAATGTTGGCATGGGGAGAGGAAAGACTGAGACAATAAAACTATGGTTCACAGAAAATCAGCTTGATAACTTTTATTACTGTGTGTGTTTGTGTGCATGTGTGGTGTGTACATTTTATAAAGACATACAGTTCACATATACACACATACGCGTGCATGCACACACACACACACACACACACACACACACACACACACACACACACACACACACACACACACACACACACACACACACACACACACACACAAACACACAATGTACGCTTATATAAATATTCCAGTAATGTGCTTTTTCTTAGCCTTCTTGATTACTGTTTATTGATCATGTGCCTGCAATGATTTAACTCTAGTAGCATTTGGCTACTGTTGTGTTCATTAAATCTGATATAGTCTTTAAATGCATAGAAGTCTGTGCAAAATACTTGTAAGTCAACTCATAATTTGCAAAGTCATGAAAAAAAATTCTTGTATCTCAGTCTGTCATAAAATATGAGCAGTATATTACCCAGGAAATGCAAAATTATTGTAATGAGCATTCAGTTCATGCTGTTTACATACTCTTAAGTGCATTCCATTCAGATCTGTTAATGTCATTGCAGTAAAGAGGAATATTACTATTTACTTTCAGTTGGCATTCATGTTCTGACTGCTTTAGTTCTGTCCTCAGTACAACATAATGTGTGGTGGGTATGACAAACTGAAGTAAAACCACAGTTTTGTAGCTGGGTGCATGGATCAGTCTTTGATTTTCCCTTCAGACTGAGAGTAGGTTATGTGTGTCATTTATGAAGCTAAGCTGTACAGTCTTTAGGAAGCCATATGCTAAGTTAAAAGCTATCTGCAACCATGACTGCGATTTGCATGTTTGTGCTAATAAATTATTGTCTGTAATTGCTAGGTGGCTGATGGTACAGAGTGCCGTCTGTACAGCAGTTCGGTCTGTGTTAAAGGGAAATGTGTTCGAACAGGCTGTGATGGCATAATCGGATCTAAGCAGCAATTTGACAAATGTGGCTTATGTGGAGGTGACAATTCCACCTGTATCAAAGTTTCTGGAAACTTCACCAAGAGAAGGTAATGGCAAGCATGGTCTAAACTAACAGCAGCAAGCTACTTTGTGAATTAATATGGTTAAATTGATTAAGTGCAGCCGAAAATAACCTTTATGTCATTAAGTGTAGGCTCAAACTGGGATTCCCACTGTATTGCTAACACTATGTGAAATGCTGGGAATCTTATCAAGCTCCATAATATAGAGGGGTGAACCTTTGACTACAACCCAGATGACCTGTGTTAGTGGCATGAGCAATCAGGCAGGTGAGCATGAGGTTCATCATCCACTACTAGCTTGCTTTTGCTAAGAGGACGAGAGATTGCTAGATCTATTCAGTGCATAACAGAGGCTGGGTGTATTGTTCATGTGTAGTGGCCACATTGGGCAGAGATGTTCCTTCTAGACTGGGACTAGGAGGTGTGTGTGTGTGTGTGTGTGTGTGTGTGTGTGTGTGTGTGTGTGTGTGTGTGTGTGTGTGTGTGTGCGTGTAGGATCATGCACACCTTCTGTATTAATAATGGCAAGACTGCAAGCAGCGGAGGGGTGGGCTAATCCAAGGAAGTCAGCAAGCTAATCTACTCTCTGTCAATATACTGACCACTGGGGGAATGGATGGGCTGATAGGGCTTCCTTGGCAGAAATGAATAGGTCATAGGTCTTTGGCCCTGGCTGGAACAAATGAGCAGTAGTGCTCATATCTATCTTAGCACCCCCCCCCAATGAATGGACTGATTGGGTACAGGAACAGAATCAAGCAGCAGCACTTGAAGGTGTGAGGGAGATTACAATTCTTTTGGTATTCACTGTGCTTTTTCTTTTGTAAAACTGCTCACTGTTTAAGAAACTGTAAGACAATCATAGCATAAATTTCTTTTTTATAATATCTGGATATTTTCAAAGCCATCAATGCATGTCATCATCAAACAAATAGTAACAGACCTTGATTTTCCACCCTGTTTAGTAAATATGCATCCCTAACATCCATACTTTGGTAGAATTAGATCATCTACTTATCTGTACAGAAAGCTATGTACTGACTCACTCTACACACAACATTCATTTATTTCTTGTAAAGCTTAAGTGATTGTAACCTAGATATTGAATGTAAACCCGTGAAGGAGCACACAAATTGTAAGAAATTCTGAATAAAAATGGCATTAATTTAGAAAAATCACCTGTTTAAATACATTATGAGAGACAAAGTTAGTAGTTATATTTGGATTCCAGGTGACTGTCTTATAAAGTTAGAATTTTAGACACCTATGAAAGAAGGCTTCAGATACACATTATGAGGGACAGAAGCTGATCCCTGAAGACTGTTGCTATGTCAACAAAGATAGCCTACATGAAGTCTCATGCTGGATCCTGAGATCAAATATCAGCCCCTCACCCAAAGATTTTAAAGGGGAGAATGAGCATGAGGGGACCAGGATCTCTTGTAAATAGGGCCTAGTCTGTGCAGAGCATGAGAATTCACAAATGTGTCAGAAGAGCCTGCTATAGAAACAAGCATAAAAACTGAAAAGTGATTTTTTTAAGCTCTGAAGTCGCAGTGACTGCTGAACAATGTAGATTCTGCAGCACAGGATGACTATGAATGAAGTGAGAACATCCAAGCAGAAATTTGGTTGTAGAATTCTGATTGTACAGTTGTGCCAAGTTGATGTTTGTATCAGTAGGTAAGGGGCCTTTCAGTAGTCCAAGCAGGAAGACATGAGGGCCTAAACCTCCATTACAGGGACCATAGAAGGAATAACATGCTTTATATGGAGTATATCAGATGGGAGTATGACATGTGAGCTTGTCCCTCCACTTTACTTCACTGCTGTCTGAATAAATGGTAACTGGCTTGCTGCCTTAACTTTGGCACAACTAGTCCTCTAAAAATCACATCCCTCTCCATTCCACCTGTCAGACAATAATTACCTTCTTGATTATGTGAATTTATGTAAATGAATATATTATTTTTATGTGTTGTTTTTTTTTTCTTAAAAGGATGGTTAAATTGGGTAGATGCACATTGACTATCACTATGAATGGCCAAAGCAGGGACAGTCATTTTTTTTTTTTATCGACTCTCATGGTTGCTCAAATAATTTGCACATATAGCAATACAGTTGGGGAACTGTGTGGGTAAGGACAAAGTTATGCAATGCCAGCCAGAATATATTTTAAAATGCCCCTCCCCACCAAATGTTTTTGTAATGCAACAATGTGCATTGCTGAGATCTTTTTTTTTTTTTTTAATTCCTGGTACAATATTTGGCTGGACAGTGTTTAACAGTTGTGCAAGGAAGTTCTCATAACACTTCCACCCCAAAATAAGAAAAGAGCCCTTTTGTTTACATACTTCGACAAAAGATTTTCTAGGTGACACAAGTTATTTCCCATTTCAGAAGGGAAGACTGATTGCTTCGTCCCTACCACAAGTTTTTCCAGATATCCTATATATCTTCTCATTATTTATCTGTGAAGAGCATTCAAAATACAGCTAATTTAGCCACTCAAATATGTTACACAATGCTTATACATTGAGGCAGTGAGCTTTGTCCAACTGGCGCTTCTAGTTTCAGTAGAACTTTCTGATCCTTTAGACAGATAATCCCAGCACACAGTTGCAGTGCATTGTACCCCTTTGTTTTTTAAACTAGGACCGATGATACTGCACATAATTATAATATTTCCTCGAAAGCAGGAAATGCTTTGTAGCACAAATAGTGAGTAGCAACATGCTGCCTTTGCAGCATCAGGGCATTTTAGTAGTGGAGAGAATGAGTAGCAGCTTTCATGCCACAGTGCTAGTGGCAATGCCTGCTACCTCACTTCTCAACCTGCTCTGCCCCCCCTAACCAAAGCCCAAATGATCAAATAGATTGCAGTTAGTTGTGCAAACTGTGTGTCAAGACTTTTGGGGGTGAAGTTATTTCCTGGGCTGATTCAACCCCCACTCCCCTGAACATGGAGCTTAAGCAGAAGCATGATTGGAATGGGGGGGGGGTAGTGTGGCACTGCAGACTTCAAATAAAAAAGTTGATATGTCTCTGGAGTACAAACAGCCATTTTGCTTTTTTTTTTTCGTGTCTTATGCATCCTGTTTTTGAAATCTCTCCCTAAGACTGAGATAGTATACAGGTGTGTCAGGCCTTTTGATTCAAACCTTGAAGAGAGATTAATCCTTTCTACTTTACTGACCAAATTGTACTGTCTCTTTGTATTATCTATAAGGCTTGTCACTCCTGATTTGGTGTCAGTCAAAAGCTGTATACTGGAAAAAATAAACAGGCACGGTTTCCTACACCCAATTAGTGTTTTAGTACATAATAGCTTTTTAATTGGCCCTCACGTTGAAGGACAGACCTTCTGTCTGTCTGTTTCCACATTTTTAAGTTTTTTTGAGTTTACCAGTTAGAGGGTTCAGCAATCTGAAATAGTTTTCCTTATAGTTTAATAACATTTGTAAAGCATTCTGGATATGACAAATAATGCATTTTCCTTTCCATAATGTAGATTTAAAGAACACAAGGGGCGAATGTCCTGCAGAAATCTGGTTTTGTTTTATTTTATTAGCATTATATTATGAAATGAGTAAGAATGAATGCAAAATGACTGTTCATATTGACTGATATATGTTAAAAGAAAGGGTACTTACGTATTATCGAACCAGATTTCGGAAGTCAAAAAATTCCTCATGTTTGTGCAAAACGATGTCTGGTAACCTAAGAAGGGAAGTGTAAACTCTTCTCTACTATTGTGTCTGAGTGGTTTTGACATATGAAGAGGAATAACGTGAAAATTTATCTTTCTGGGGAGTGTCCGTTCCTGATCTATAGATAGGAGCGTTGCTTCTCAGTCATCGTTAAAGTTAGAAGTCATCATGATGAATGTCAGCGCATTCCCCACAAGACAGATGACCCTTTCAGACACCTTTTCATGTACACTGTCTCATCATTGACTGTCATTTTGGGGGGATATGTGTGAATCAGTCAGCATTTATACCACATGTTGTCAGTACTGTGACTGGTTCAGATTAGCAGAACTGTCTGTACGAAGCAGGAAAAGATCTGACACCCCTGGCACAGGAGTTCCGCTAGTGAGAAAGGGAGAAGTCAGTGAGGGATCATTGTGCCGTTACTTAGTAGTTGTTACAGGCGTCTATGTTTTCAGGGAGTACTGCCCCTGAACAGTTAGTTGGTATGTCCCTAACTAACTTGCCTTTGCTGAGGTTGTGCTCTGGAATGTGGGAATTGTGATGCAGAGTAGAACTGTACAGGTTGCAGAACAAATGAGGCATGTCCCCCAGGATCAGAAAAATTGACCGTTGCTCCTCTTTGGGCATCATATCCACTGTGACCCATTACTAATTACTTGCTTACACACCCCTTTCAAGGTTAAGGAACATGTTTTCGCAGAGACGTTTCCATTTCTGCCACTCTATAAATCTGGTTGCGATAATACGTAAGTACTGTTAAAAGCAGGTGTCTGTACTGGGAGTCATTCTGTTGTATGGCTACTGATTGTGTGATAGTGTTTAATTTGGCAAAATTCTGGAATTCAGGAAAGAGGACACTCCAATTAGAATTTCAGTCTGGAGGAACATTAGATTTTTATATACATTTCTTACACTGGGGAATTCAAAAGGAAAACTGGGGGAATATAGGTCCATCCCACTATGACTACTGAAGTAGATGTTGCTACAGCTCATGTTGGAAGAGGTAATGTAGTTGTAGCTGGGCTGCTGAAAAAAAAAAATGTTTGTATGTAATTTGTCCCCAAGATGGACGGAATGTGGTTTTATTTACCTCTAACAGCAAGAAATTAACTTCACTCTTGAAGTGTTTTGGATTGCCCATAAGCTTTGTCTGTATTTCAAATACACTGACTTCTGAGTCTATGTTGGATTGGTAGCATCACTTCTAGGTTTAGGGTATGGTATTCCTTATGGAGTCACACATCAGTAACACAGCATTGCTATACATCAGCAGTTGTTGCGAGTTCTGTGCTTATCTCATAATGGCTGCTATCCTTTCTCCTCCTTATTATTTAAGTAGGAAGTGATCATCCTGTAATATGTATATTTGTAAGTGTGGATGTGGAGTTGGAGGGATCCGTATTACTATAAGCAACCTCACAGTTATGTGTTGCACAGCAGACAGAGAATAGTTGTGTGCATCTTTTTCTGGTGGAAAGGTTACAGTGGGGCACTTGTTGCTACTGTCTATAAAAAATAACAAGTGAATAGTCCCTCATGAAAGGGGTTAGTATTATAAGACTTGCTGTTAGCAACCTAGTCTCAGAGAATGTCATAGTGGTGAGTCCTTATTTCTGACAATGAGTTGTTTATGGCCAATAGATTGAAGTAGTAACCCAAAACGAAACTATTCTGTTTGTCCTAGGTGTGAAGTAAGAACTTGTACTCAAGTTTCTGTGGCTTTGTAGGTGGGCAGTGGAGTCAGATATGCAGTCCAGTGCCTATCTTGAGTTCTAAGTGCAACCCCGTGGGTCATACCCATTTGTAAAGTATGATGTGATGTTATTAACATTATAGATGTGAGTCTTAGGGGAGTAGTTCCTCCTCCTGACTAAAGCAGTGCTCCCTCTTGCATTTAAACATAGTCAGTAAGTGGTTTTGAAAAGGTGTGTCTGTTAGGTATGTTTCAGTAATACCCCAAACATCTGAATTTATTCCTGATGCTCCATGCTTGGATCTCAGATTCTTTGCATATGAGTTGTAAGTTCATAGGTCAGTTCAGACCTATTGTACCTCTGCATGGAGGGAACTTTATGTGATGATATCCCATTAAGGTCCTGGTTGCATTCTGTGTTTCCCAGCTGATATATGTAGAATGACAAAGAATATTTATTATTGCAGCTCTAATGCTTTGGCTTGCCAGATATACCATCTAGGCAGTTACCTCTCAGTAGGACACATCAGCAATATGTGCAGGATGTACATAGTTTTGTGGTACAGTGAGATGATATTATGACTATATAATGTATCATAATGGAATGTATAAAATTGTTATTGGTGCATTATTTGTGGCGCTTGTGTCTGTCACTGCTACAACAAAGCAGACAGAAAATCACTATAGAGTAGTGGATGGAAGTACTAACTGTAAGAAGGCAGCCCAAAAGTGCCCAGGCAAAGATCTCTTGATTTGTCTGTTATGAAATACCCTTTATTCGTTCTTGTTTTCTTGATCCTGAACCCCCATTGACTTCCAGGTATTTAACATTTTTAACTTTAGGAGAGAGTCTGTGATTTTTTTATACAGCTGACATCAACAGAACACTGCAGAGTGGCTGTAAAAGTTTGGAGTGAGCCTTCAAGATCACCCACTTTGTTTTTGTAGTCAACATTCCAGTAAAGCTAGTTATTAAAGTGATAGACTTGGCTGTTACTTACTTATGCTGCACAAGTGCTCCTTCAGTCCATTAATAGCCAGAAAGATTTTCAGGAAAATGGAGACAACCAATTTGCACACTCTTTGCTCCCCTATCAATGTCAAATGTTACAAATATTTTTATCTAATTTTGACACTCAGTAGTAAGTCAACATAGCCTGGTGCAACCTTGGCCTCACAGTATAGTCTGCTCACTTCCTTAGTTCATGGGATAATTAAGTGAAGCTGTTCAAAAACACAGTGATTTTAGCGGTCCCTGACTATCCAAGACAGATGTGATTTCCCTTGCTATAGCATTTTCTCATGAATGGGCCATTTGTGATTTGAGTCTCATTTTTATTGAGACTGAGGGGATGATAACTATAGACAACTGAATCAATCATTAAGAAAGTATTCGTATGGGGGGGGGTTATACCCCCCTTGGACCCACAGATGTAGGTGCTTTTCTGCAATACCACAATTCCTATATGTATAGCAATGCCAAGTTTACCTAATCTTGGAGAAATGCTTGCTTCACTTACTTTTTTACCTCTCTATTTATACATCTCATGATAGAAACGCACAAATACTGTACCCTCAACAAATCTGGACTGACAAAACCAATCACTGACTGTCTACCTTTTCATTAAAATAGAACAATTTAATTAAATCTTTAACAAAATGAGACATGGTGAATGTTGGACTCTCTTTGCAGACACCATCCTCTTAACTTCTCTTCCACTAGACACATTTGGTATATCTATCTGGGAGATTCCATCCATATATCTCTGTACCAAAACTTTTAGAACAATCACTCCTCTGCATTTTCCATTTTGCTTTCCATTAACAAGTTCTGCCCAAATGGTTTTCAGGAGCTAGTGAGAGATGTTTTCTATGTTGGCTGCTCCCTGCAATGTAGTTGCAGAGCCTTAGCTTTTTATTAGGCATTTATAATGCTGGACTTAGGTATTCCATGCACCATTAAGGTTCATTTGGCAGTCACTCATTATTTTATCTGCTTAAATAACTTGTTCAGATTGTAAAGCATGCAAGCGAAACTAAGTGAGCAGAACCAGAATGACTGGATGAAGCCTATTAGAAAATTACCACAGACTTAATACTTTTTCCTTTCCATAAGGAGAATTATTCAATTAATTCCTTTCAGTGTCATGAGTTCAATGAATAGGGAAGGTTGAAGCTTTCACTGAATAATCATCTGTTCAAAAGGTATATAAATACTATGAAGAATACTGCCTTGTTCTGTACTAATTGTCGTATTAATGTCATAGCTTATTTATGGTATTGAAGAATATTATACTTCTCCTGCAAACCTGCTAGTCAAGATGACCATAGTTTTTTGAAGTATGTCAGCATACTATGTTTAAGAAATCACGTCACTTTCCTACATTTTTTTTTTAATGTAATCTTATTCCAGGTAATGTTGGTGCATTGTTTAAGCTGTTATGCAATGCGAGCATCTAAATTATTTTACAGAAGATTACAGTGTTTTCTTTTTTCCCTTTTTACAGTAAGGGCTATACAGATGTTGTGAAAATACCAGAAGGAGCCACACATATCAGAGTACGACAACACATCTCCAAAGACCAAAAGAAACTTACATCCTATCTAGCCCTCAAAAAGAAGGATGGAAGCTATATTATTAATGGAAAGTATATGATATCTACTACAGAGGCCATCATAGACCTGAATGGCACAGTTATGAATTACAGTGGCTGGAGCCAGAATGATGACTACTTGCACACAATGGGTCACAATCCCACAAAGGAAATACTTATTGTGCAGGTTCTTGCAACAGACATAAACAAAGCAGTTGATGTACGTTACAGCTTTTTTGTTCCAAAGAAACTAATGGAAAAAAATGGCATAGTGAGCAGTAATAATGCAAACCAGTCAAATTCCAAGATGGCCCAGCCGCAGTGGGTGACAGGACCATGGCTTTCTTGCTCCAGAACATGTGACACTGGCTGGCAAACTAGGACTGTTCAGTGCAAAGATGGATATGGTAAGCTAGCTAAGGGATGTCTGCTGCCTCAGAGACCTCCAGCATTCAAGCAGTGCATTCTGAAAAAATGTTAGCCTTTGGTGTTTTATTTGCTGAGATAAAAATCAGTATGGTCTAGCCAGTCCAGGAAAACAGAGTTTCTTTATGGACTCTTCTAGAAACAAAAATGGATTTGTGGTTAGAATTTGCCTTCTGGACCAAATAAGGTTGCAGTCAGTTTGCAGGTACCAGTTGAGCAAAGGTGATGAACCAAGGAAGGGAGCATTACCCATGTTCTAATCCCAGAGTGTCTGCCAAAATGAGCAAGTGCAAACACTGAAGAACAAATGGAGATGAATCAAACGATGCCCCTTGTTGTCACCTACCTCTAATGCATATGTCTGGGTATTCGGTATCATACTTTTTTACCCAAGATCTGTTAACTTGCTCTTGTAGAGCTTTTATAAAGTATCATCCCACAGTGTGTTGGTTTTGCTACTCATGGTCTTGTAAATATTGTGTTCTTTTTTTATTGTTATTATAATATATATCAGGTTTCTTACTGCAAGTCATGAGGTGAAAAATGTCTGCAATCACTGTGAAGTCCTCTCACCTTAACTTCTTCCATTATTGAAGAAGCCAAGGAGATTATACTGGAAATGACAATAGGTATAAATGGGGATCTAGTCACAGAGCTAATTATTTTTTTAAAATGCAGTGGGTATTTACAGGCTCACCAAAATATAGTTCTGGTGACAGAGATTCACATTTTCATTGTAGCACTTTTTTTATCTAGTGTTTGTCAGCACATATCCCAACTCTTCTTCATTCATTTCTCTGTAGGATGCAGCTTGTCTGTCTGTCATAATTTTTACTTATTTGAAATGTCAAACTGAGGATATTTTTAATGGCAAAAATGAAAAGATTTACCATTTGTAATGTAAAACTAGCAAAGCTTTATGATAGAATGTCTGACGTTTTCATAAGTTTGTATGACCCCCCATACATTCATTTTGGCATACGTTAGTATGCACATATGAGGGGAGTGCTAGTTAAGAGTAGTTTGTTTCCAAATAAGTACTGTGCCTTCACAGTCCGTAAAAGGGCTACATGACAGAAATGTGATTAGCTGGATGACGCTTAAAAGTATGGCTCTAATACTGCAAACACTTGCATAGTCAAATCACTGAATATGAAATTCCAAAAATAAATGCATTAGAATGATTGTATCATTGCCCAGTAAAGTAATATCTAAACAAAAACTACATTAGTGATACATGTAATAATATTAAAAAGTTACTTATGCAATAGGGACTATGTCTCCCCATGTCCTCACACTCCTGATAATAAATATTCTTAGAGGTCAAGTTACTTCAGAGACAGAGAGAATACTTATTTTCATCAAAACAAGTATACCGTTAACTCAAAGGTAGTTTCGCCTTAGAGTTAGTATATTTAGTTATCAGGGCACAGTTGTGCAGTTACATGTGTATTCTTATGCAAAAATGTGTGTATTTCTGTTTTGCTTTGATCTTAGATACATACTTGCTTACCTTTTTTTGACATCAAGTGTAACACCTCGACTATCATATGTCCTTAGTGATTAAGACAGTCCAACATCCTGTATATTGAAAGATGTATTGCTTAGTGGCTACATTTCTCAATTAGTGGTTTACTTTATCAAAAACAAGTGTTTTCAGTTGTAAAATATACCTAACAAGCAGTAGTACTGCAGCCAGGAAAATGCTGCAAATTATCTTCTGAGTGGGTTGTCATTTAGAGGGGATATATTCTGTATGGTGGTGGTCTTTTTCAAGTAGAATTATTTCCTGTTTATTAAAATGCTGCTAACTTTTGTCATGTAATTAAGGTTAAGTTGAACTTATTCAATGCAAAGTGCAAGTTATTTTTGCTTTGAGAATTGGTTTATAAGTAGTGTGAGATAGTTACACAAATACCTTTATTTTGAAGCTTAGTCATCCTTAATTTAAAGTGACTGAATGTCTGTTTGCAGTCTTATTAGAGTTTTATTTGTGAAATTCAGCTGATAGTCACATTTCTGTCACACAGCTAAATATATGTGTAGTAAAATTACAGCTGGTTGTTACTTAAATTGCAGTGTTGCCTAATTACAAATAATATATGTTGAGGTGCTGTATGCACCACCAAAGTTTTGAATGTTATGGTCAGACTGCCGACCCACTTCTATGAGATAAATCACTGAAGTCCAAATAAATTCATATTAGAAGCATTTTTCTGTGAGCTGTAGCTCTGTTTTAGGATAAATATAAATGAAGAATGCAGAACACTGCTCTAATTTGAAGCTGCTATGAAGTATGAAATGTACCACTATTAAGGCAGAACATATTTTTATAGATGTTTGGTGTAGTGCCAATAAACTAATAGTGAGAAAATAGTCTATAGAAATGTGTTTATAAGAAGACTGCAATGTTTTAAGTGTGATTTATGATCACGTTTTATTTATACATTCCCTGGGTATTGTTTTGTGGCACTCATTCTGAAGATACACAAAAGTGCATATTTTAATTAATTTCCACAGTATGGCCAGTGACTACAATTTTAACATTTTTCCACTTATCTGAAAATATGCTACTCTGAATGGAAAATAAATTGACATGGTTGGAGTGGGTAATGCCACTATATTCAATATTGTCTTCAGCACAAAGCAGTTGTTGTATTTTCTCTGTAATTACTCTGAGAAACAGTTCCCCTGCAGGATTTGTATTTTATGAAACTGATTGCAGAGTGCTTTGATAGTCATTAAACTAATGTTTGATAACTTGATGAACTAAGTATTCTGCAGAAAATCTATTTGATTGTGTAAAATTCTTTAGTAATTAACAGTGCTGTATTGTGGAGATGGTTATTTTTAACCACGTAAAGCTGGATCCTTGCAAATAATTTTTCCCTAGCAGATTTTGCTTTCCGTCATGTGTTTGTGATCTGAGACATTTCCATGAAGGACAGTCTGTTATTGGGATATTGCCTTAATTTCAAATTCTTTCTGCTCTTCTCTTACCATTGCTTCCCTAACACTAAATGCCTGGTGATGTCAACTAACCAAATCCTTTTAAACACCTTTGGCCATCTGCCTCTCTCTAGCTGACCTTCCTTAACATATCTCTTCTTTCACCTCTAATGTATTCTTAAGTAACAGTTTTTTCTCTGTTCAGTCAGAATATGTTCCCATATGCTTGTAGTCTATAATAAGGTTTGCCATTCATCATGAGTGTGCTTAAACAATTCTGTATACAACTCAAAGACAGTACCATCCTCAGAGGGAGATCAGGAACTCATCTGCTGCACTTAAGATTTAAAAAAATGCAGTTATTTTTAAAAAGGTAATGACCTTGACATCATACAAGCCACTTCAGTTTCATATGTCACAAATTAGGCCTATATAGTCCACAGTCTGACTATTGGCTTTAACATCTGTTCATCTGTTATGCCATTTACTGTCTTCAGGCTGTTAAAACTGAACCTTTCGACAGTCATGCTAGTGATTTTCCCTCTAATTGTGCATGCTGAAAGTCATTCCCTGTCTTTCACTATCATGCAACTACTTTCAGCTGATGTAGTAACTTTGCTATTGGACCCAAAATTGTTTGCATGCTTCCGTCAGTTGTCTTGCAAAATGCTGTTTCACTGAAAAGGAGTAAAGATAATTGTGATCTATTCAGATTGCTTTATTAAAATAGCTTAGCGCCTCATTAAGAGACTATAGTTTCCAGAAATGCAGTCTTCGGAAATAAAATATTCGAGCAATTAGCTTTTATGTTTGAACATTTTGTTATGACCTAGTTGCTATTTAAGAATCTACATTAACGTCTTGGTGTGTAATTGCACATCTTTCCTCGAAATGACTTATTGATCAGTAATTTAATGTAACACTGTATATCCCTTACTTATACGTATTGTCATTAATGGCAGAGTAAATATTACTGAGATACCATTATAAATCCCAAGTAATAACTCACTAGAAGGAAAATTGCTTTGGTGGTCTCACTTAGGTGCTGTAAAAAGTGCTACAAGTACTAGGTAAGAAGTACCAGAATTCTGAGGTCTTCAGGTTAAAAAAAAATCCCCAATGAAAAAGCACACTATAAATCATTAGTGTGGCAGCATTTAGTCCTTAAAAATGATAAAGAATAAATACAACAAAAAGGTTCACATTTTCTGGTATCGGTTCAAATACTGGTAATTATTTCCTGATTAAAAGTTTCTATACTGTGTTTAAAAAGTGCAGGAACTCTATTGGTTGTGTTCGTATTTGCTTTCATCATAGGCTAGAAAACTCTGAGAAGTCATGGGTTTTCCTGTTTGTTTATTATTAAACATGTGCATTGTTTTAGACAATTAATTTATAGACATGACACTGATGGATAAAATCTATAATGAAGCTAACTAGCTGGTACACTGAAGACTGGAACAAAAAGTCACTATATGACAGAGTCATTATAGATTGGGCAGCACAGTGGTGGAGCTGTTAACATTGTCACCTCACAGCAAGAGGTTCTCTGGTTCGATTGTCGGCTGGGGTGCCTTCTTAGGTTCATAGGTTCATAGGTAAGTACTAGGCTATCTGCCCAAGGGCATTTATAAGCCTAGCCAGAATGTGCTGGCTTTCGCCACCTCCTTAGATTAGTTCCCTGTGCCTCTGTCCAGCAGAGCCAGTAGTTCCCTGCACCACTGTCCAGCAGAGCCACTGCAGTGATCCCCGGGGTAAATTTTCTGTTTCCCATCCACCCATCAAGGTTTCTCTTGAAGAGTGTTATTGAGGGGCTCTGTCTGATGTATATTGGAATCCTGTTCCAAAGCATCGGGAGTCTCTGGGACAGGAATCTATCCCTCCAGCATGTCCTCTTTATTGTTGTGGTGAGGTTTATATATCTAGAGCATGTGGCTCTCCGGGATTTGTTTTTTTAGGTGGAGCATGTCCATCAATTCTGGGCTGGACATGGCCTTCTATGTCAGGCAGAGATCACATGCAACCGAGTACAGCTGGAGTTTCTTGAGTCGGGCTGCATAGGGCATCTGTTTGAGGCCAGTAATCCTCTTGGTGAGGTACTTTTGTGGTCTTTCCAGCTGTTGCAGGTATCTTGTAAGGTACATCCCAAATGAGGCATTGTATTCTATGATGGGTCTAATGAGTGATGAGTAGAGAGGCACAATAACCTCTTTTGTTCTAGATGCGAACCCTTTTGTGATGAGGTGGGCCACATAGAAGGATTTTATAACCACCTTGGCAATATGATTATCAAAGGAGATATTACTATCTACTTGGGTCCCCAGATCCCTTATTACATTTTTTGTATTTAGGGGACTACCACCTATGTGGTAGTTCGCGTATACTTTATTTTTTCCAAAGGGGATGACTATGCACTTTTTGGCATTTAGCTTGAGGCCATGATTTTGACAACAGGTATCTGTCTCAGTGAGGCCCTTCTGGAGGGTGTCTGTATCAGCTGGAGAATCAATTATGGCCCCTAGTTTGCAGTCATCTGCGAAATAGGTCAGCCATAGTCCTCCTATGCTTGCCTGTACCTCTGAGAAGTATATACTGAACAGGAGGGGTCCTAGGACTGAGCCTGGGGCATGCCACTTGTAACCAGCTTAGAGCCGGACTTAGAGTCTGCAACTCTCACCATGTGGGTTCTATCCATGAGCCAGTTGGCAACCCATCTCATGACATAGAGGTTTATGTTCAAGCTGGTGAGCTTGTCTATAATACTAGAATGGGGAATGGTGTCAAAAGCCTTTGCGAGGTCTAGGTAGGCTGTGTGGACCTCCTTTCCTTCATCTAATGCCTTGGTAACTGTCTCAAAGAAGTCCACCAGGTTTAGGAGACATGATCTGCCCTTAACAAAACCAAACTGAGTAAGGTCCAAGGTTTGGAAGTTCCCTATGTCTCTGTTAATGAGTTCCATGATGATGCGCTCCCTAGCCTTGCAGACCAGGCTAGTCAAGCTTATAGGGCAATAGTTCCCAGGGCCTGTTGTGGCTCCACCTTTGTGGAGTGGAATAACTGTTGCTGTGTGCCATTCTGTGGGTATGTAGCCTGTGGAGAGGCTGAGTTTGAACAGTGTGTTTAGGTGAGGGGTTAGTTCATTTTGGAGCTCTTGTAAGACACAGCCTGGGACACTGTCTGGTCCCATTGAAGCTGTGTTTCTGGCTTTGGATAGGGCTGTTTTAACTTGTGTGACAGTTATGGGCCCTTTAGGGGGTGGGAGGGGGGGGTGAAGTTTGCACTAAACCTGTCTGCCAGAATGTTGGCAATATCAGTCAGTTCTGTGTATTTTGTGCCATTCTGCACTAACTCAGAGCAGATCTGAGAGTTTCCAGTTAGGTTCTTGACATAGCTAAAGAATGCCTTGTGGTTATCTTTGGAATCACTGGTAATTTTTCTTTCGAAACTAGCCTTGGATGATTTAATGAGGGATCATAGTTTCTTGCTGATACTAATCAGGGATGTCTTTCCTTCTTGGGATTTTACTCTTTTCTGTACTAGTTTCCTCCTGCTGGTGTATAGCTTGTTTATGGCAGGGGTCCACCAGACTGGTTTCCTTCTCTTGGAGGAGTGAGTCTTGGTTTTACTTGGGATAGCATGATCCATGCATTCTTGTAGATGCTCATAGAGTGCCTTTGTAAAGGTTTCAGCAGCTTGGACAGCATTGTCCTTTAGCATGGGGGCTGTGAACCTTTCCACCCCGGTCTTAAGTAACGTGAAGTTTGCTTTTGAAAAGTTTTTCATGGTAGTTTCCTTGATTGGGAGTGGGGGCAGAATGTAGATATCCAGAGTGATTAGTCTATAGTCTGATCTAATCAGCGAGGGGTTGACCTCCGGTGTGGAACACCGGTCGCCCATGTTAGTGAAGACCAGGTCCAATATGTTGTTCCCTCTGGTGGGGGTGTTGACCAGTTGATCCAGGGCATTCGAGTTTATAAATTCTAGGAAGCGTTGGGCATGGGAGTTAGTACTTGAGTAGTTCTCCCAGTTTATGTGTGGGTAATTGAAATCATCCAGTATTAGGGTGTTTGATAGGACTTTCATATTTCCCAGTGTCTCGAGAAATGCGGAATGGGGGTCCTGGGTCATGGTGGGAGATCTTTAGCAAGCTACAATTTGGATTGCAGTTTTGCCCATTGTTAGTTGCACATGGATGATCTCTGATGTATTGTGCTGTGCCACTAACATGGAGGTGTGGGTATCCTTGATGAATATCGATACACCCCCGCCTTTTGTGTTTTGGTCCTGGTTCTGTGGCCGAAAGGTATGGTATGAGTTATAGCCTAATAGTGCTGGGGTGGTCTCAGGAACCTTAAACCAGGTTTTTGTTACTGCACAGATGTCAGTGTTCTCCATACTGAGGAGTGCCTCGAGTGTGTGCTTTTTGAGGTTTAGACTTCTGGCCTTGAGTAGCATTATGCTCAGTTTTTGGTTAATTGTGCTATTTATGGTGGTGGGTTTGTCTTTTGAGCCTTGCCTAAAAAAGGCACTATGGGGGCGGCAAGAGCCTAAGGGTGACAGGTGCAAGCCATCTGTTGTGAAGCAACATGGCTTGTCGAGCATGTCATCCCAGGTGGACAGATACTAGATACCCTTTGAATGACACCAGAAACTTAGCCAATTGTTGAAATTGATCATTCTTTTTCTTTATACTGTGGCATCATTCTTGGTGAGGGCAGGATGCTACTCAGGGTCAGGTGTCATACCGGCCTGGGCTACATGATCAGAGAGCTCTTCCATGTCTCTTTTCATGTAGTCCAGAGAGGTACATCTGAGGTCATTCACACCAACATGGACAATGACAGAGTCATATTTGTACTTGTTCTGGAGTGACCTGAGTGCTTGTGTTATGTGGCAGATCCTGGCGCCTGACAGGCAGCTAACTGTAACCTTCTCCTTGTCCAGCCTAGTTAGTGGGACATCAGTGTGCCTGACTATAGAATCACCTATTACTAGTGTGTTGGGTATGTTATTTTGCCTTAAGGGCTGTGATTGTGTGGCGCACTGATTATGTGAAGTATGTGTTTCATGGTTGGTGATGGGGTGTGGAGGTTGCTTGGAGGTCTGCTTTGGAGGTCTGTGTTGCTTTTGCAGATTTTTATTTAGTGCCTCCGAGGATGTTTTCATGTATTCATGTGTGTTATTTGCCAATGTTGGTTTATTAGGTCTATGTGAGACTGGTGGTGTGTTGCAAGTATTACCCTTCTTCTCTTGACTGTCAGTTCCAGTCTTGGGTTGAAAGAGCTTTGCCTTCAGTTTGACTGTATAATTGCATCTCTCACATATATTAGTGTTTGGTGGTAGGAGGAGAGGGTTGTCTGTGTACATAAGGCAGTTGTAACATTGCCTCAAAATGGCCAGATTCACCAGTTGGACTGGAGAGTACACCGGAAACTGCCCTTTGGACATGCCTGAATAGGTAGAGTAAGCTGTTTTTCTGATTGGCTGGTGGGGACGAATAGAGAGCCTTGTCCTTCTGGACAGTATAGGGGGGTCTAGTGCTAGGGTTAATTAGTGCTTGCTATGAGTTTTAAGCAAGTGCTTGACTGTGAAATTAATGGTTTGAGTGCTAAAGTTGAAGGTTTGTCTAGTTCCAAGGGAAAAATTGAAGAGTAGACTTCGTGGAACCGAGAACAGTTTAACTCTAGCTAACCGGCACTGCCCAGTGTGCAAAACCGCACAAATGCAGTTTTTATAGCAGGGAAGTTAAAGAGATAGAAATTAGCCCAAAATGGCCGATAAACTACTAACTTCTGGGCTGAAACCCCTCCTCCAGGGACAGATAGGCTGCTCAAAACTCCCCTCTCTCACAGGTGGACAGAGAAACTTCCTTCTATCCAAGTAAGGTATGGGCAACACAGAAACTTGTAACACAGCCTTGGATTCAGCAGTAACCTGAAAACTGGACTATACTAGTTCAGAATAGTGGGAAACAAGTATATATATATATATATTTTTTTTTCAGAAAATAGAGCAGATACAATCAAAACAACACTTTACCCAATTAACCAGTTAAAAAGCTCAAAACTGAGCCCTGTTTCAGCAGTCTTCAATCAGACAAGTTCTAACTGCAGAATCCTGCCACTAAGGTACAGAGAAACCTTCTCCAAAAAAGATGGCCTGGATCAGTGCACAAGTTATACAAACAAAGCTAGATCCAGCAGGCCTAAATCTAGTCTATGCTACAGCAAACAAGGAGTACCGATTTCATAAAGAAACAGTTCAAGTAAGCATGCGCAATAAGCCTTTAACCAGAAATTCCCAGCTCAGAAGGGCACAAGACTGCAGACCACAAACCTTCTTAATGTAAAATAACTGGCCTGAAGCCCAAGTGCTAAACCAGAACTAATACACTTTTAGAATAACAGACACTGAGCCTTCAGTCAGCAGTTCCCAACTTAGAAGGATGTACGCTAGCTGTCCTGCCACAATAGTGCAGACCACAAACCTTCCTAATGTAAAACAACTGTTTGAAGCCCAAGTGCTTAAACCAAAGGCCTTAGAATAACAGTTACAATTTAATCAGGCTACTAACAAGCAGTAATAAAGGCAGCAGAATAAATTCAATTGAGTACTTTTAAGAAGAGGCAAAAGTAAAATAAGGTAATAAAGTAGGAAGAAACACAAATACAGTAAAGCAGATGAAATGGAATTTTTTTTTCTCCCTGCATTCATGTGGGTTTCCTCCGGGTACTACGTTTTCTTCCCACGAACCAAAGACATGCGTCTGGAGAATTTCTCCGCAGGCTTCTGCTGAAAATAGGCTTTGTCCTAGTTGGACTTTCCTGGTCAAAAAATGTTAAATAAATAAATAAAATATGAACCAGTAGTGTAAAATGTAACTTATGTTTCCCTTTCCATATTAGATGTAAAATTGTAATTAAACTAGCTGCCATTTGGACACAATCCATTACATGCTGTCATACATGGGCTTGAAAGTATACAATCCAACATACCTCTCAACTTCTTAGCAAAAGAAATATAGACAAAGGCAAAAATAAAGGAGAGACAAAGGCCCAAAAATAGGGACAGGTTTTAAATATTGCTGTTATAAACATAGAAAGTTGCTAGAATTATATGTTTTGCATTGACATGCATTCTGCTTAAGATTTGAGGTCTGAAACTCAAATGTCTGTCATTAATTAATGACATCCAGCCTCAATGATTTTCAAGAAAACTACAAATTTTGTGAGGAACATACCAAAAATATGAGGCAAAAATCTGGACAGTTGAGAGGTGTGCAATCCAAAAGGATTCTGACTTTAAAATACAACTGATGTGTCACACTTGAGTGTCTTTACCATGACTGGTATCTCCAGCAATGTTTGCTGTGCCATACATATTCTGAGTGTTACACTGTAAAAGTCCTATAAATATGATGCGATCATTTTGGGTTAATAAACATATCGTACTGATGACATAACAAGTTCAGAGTTTCACCTTGTCCCCTCAAGAATCTCAAAATTTGCAGCAAGTCAGTTTATACTGGAACCATCCCTTGCCTGAATCCTATATATGTCCTTCTATTCTCATGTTGTAGTATTCACAACCTTAGGAGATTGCTGCCTACAGCACTGGACATCCGGCCAGTATACCAAAGTTGTTCAATCAGGGGTACGTGCGACGTAGAACGCAGGGGCCTTGTCACAGTCTGTCAGTTCATGATTGTTGTAGTCCATCAAGTTGTCTGTCAGAGTTGTGATTGTAGTTCATTAGGTTGTCACAGTCTGTCATCATTGTGATTGTTGTAGTCCGTCAACTTATCACAATCTGTATTCTTCCTGTTGTTATTCTGTAGCCACATCCTGATGTCTGTGAGGTCAGATTTAAATTTAGACTATGCCAGTAAAAGTCCATTCATGTTACTCTCTGTTACTCCTAGCCTCAGATGTAAGAGTATTTTATTATGTAGGGTATGCTTTTATTCATTTTTGTACATACTGGTGCTGTGATTTCTTTTTAATGGCATAGCCATATTTTCACAGGAATCTCCTACACTGGGAAATTAGGTAGCATCTTTTTCATAAAATAGCACTATCTGCAATATATATCAACTGTTGTGTTTCAATATTTGTTTACAATTATTTATTTTCTGTCAGACTTAAGTTAAGGACCAATATCAGTCAGAATCCACATTCCCTAGTATGCCTCAGAATAATCTTCATTTTCCTTAAAAGGGTGAATTACAGGCATTTTATATTCCTGCAAGGTCTGCATTTACTATGTAGATTGTAACAAGTTATACCACATATGATGGTTTTACTTGCATATCAAAGTTATTGCTGCATCTGGACATACAAGCTGGTTCATTTTCATTTCTTTCCTTCTTCCTTTCTTTCCTGTCTTTCCTGTCTTTCTTTTCTAAAATAATTTATAGCTCCTGATACTGCACTTGTCTGCATTAGTGCTGCACTCAGCATGCATGCAGCACTGTATCTGTAATTGTTTGCAAGGGACCATACTGCAAGGACAGATAACCTGCCTTCTCTGTGGAAGCAACATGGTTTTCTGAAATCTGGAATTAAAGAGAGAGAAATAGCACTGAAAAATAAATTATTTCCTGTGCAAGTGGTATTTGAACAGATTTAATGAATTTATTTATTGTTATTTAACAAAGAATACCATTTGTACATGATCTGTTTTGGGGAATTATTTAAATTGTTTTGTTACTTTGTCCTGTTTTTAATTTATGTTTCCCATTTGTGGGGAGCATACACTCGGTAAGTTTACATATTGTACAGCACTGGTTGCTTTTTTATTATTATTTTTTTATATATAGAATGTCTTCTATGTAAAATATTATTCTGATGTCAGCTCCTCTTTCTTAAGAGAAGTTGTGAATGCCTTTTGACTGTGTCTTTTATGCTGAGTGTTCTGGGAGTTGACAGAAGTTTGTGAACATTGGTTCATGGTGCTTTGCACAGAACAGTAAAATAATGAACATGTAGTAATTGACAACATGTCAGATTAGGCATTACTTGTAACCAAATCATCTGAATGTGAATGGATCCTTGTCTTATTAGTCATTAGTTATACTGCTATCTTGTTTAGGCGCATAAGTAACCAATAAGATTAATAAGGACAGACTAATGCAGATTTGTAACAATTCACTTTGCTTTTACCTGCATGTCTTGTTTTCCATGCAAACATACAAAACATCATATATTGCTATTTTTTTTTCAACATTGACCTTTTATTCTCCCTATGGAGATGAGCATTCCATTGATTTTTTGCCATGATATGCGTAGTCCTTTCCAAATGGAATTCAGCCTAGTGCCACCAGAACTTAAGACTTTATGCAGAAATAAGAAAACCTTTCATAGTAATTGCCCATAAGGAGTTGGCTGCAATCATCTTTAAAATATTTTTTTCCATATATCATCTGCTTGTTACCTATATTTAGGTGCACTGTATGCATAACATTATCTCCATGTCAACCTGTATAAACCTAAATATAACTGTTTTACAATGAGCCACTTTACTTGCAAACTACCCCAGACCATTTGTCATATAGTTCTTTGAAGCATAAAAATGCTGTCCCATTTTTCTTGTGTCTATTGGGATATGCAGTAAAATAATTTCTCATGTATACTAATAAATAGTTATTACCTGCAGTTATAACTAGGGTTTGATAACACCAGGAAAAGCACTAACAGTGCCTCTTCTACTTCTGACATGATACAGTTTTCACTTAAAGTAAGTTTTGAGATATTGCGCACAGTAAACAAGGATTCTCAATGTGCACAATGATGCTTTATATCTTAAGTGAAATAGGCATCACATTATACATAGAGACATTCTAGACAAATGCTTATTTATTTCAGAACTTATTGACCTTCACACATATTAAGTACCACTTTAGTTTCCCATCTCTCAACATAGAACCACTAATAATGCACATGAAACTTTAGCCTTTAATTTTTGCAAAAAAAAAAAAGTTTTACTGTCGTAAGTGATGTTATCCATTTTGTGGCACTAGGGCTATAGTTGAATTGGACACTGATCCATCTACACCCTCAAACTATTAGCACCAGAACAATGGTTATTATGCAAAGCAAATCTACCAAGAGCACTCACTTATCAGGCATTATATTTGCTGCAAAATGCAGATTATGCCATGTAGTATTTTTGTAATCACATCTAGGATTTTAGCAAAGTGACCCATATAATGTACTGTAACAGCATAGTAACATAACACGTTAAGGTCTGTACCTTTGTTAAGCTCTTATATATGCATTACATACTGTAATCTTAAGCACTTGATACTACAGACTCAGAAATGTCAGAGTAAATAATTAATAAAAATTCTGTTAATGCTGTAAGATGTGTCCTTCTTTTCTTTCTGAATCTAATATGTGACATTTTTTCATGTTTGTAACACCGCTTAGTGTAGCAACATTGTTACAGAGCATACAATTAAAGATGTCATGGGAGACACTGATGAAGACAAAGAAGCAAATATTAAAGACATCAATGCATCCAAAAAACTGAACTGCTAATATTTTCTTGTTTTGAAGAAATGGAAAATTGAAATGGAAATTCCTGTTCTAGAAAAATGCATACCTTAAAAAAATGTGGAGTGCATTTAAGTAGCAGTGGATGCAACTACTGCTAGCCATACCTGCCAATATCACTCCTCAGTGGATAAGATACTGATCAGACCTGACCAGCATAGTGAAACTGCCCTAGATAGATGTGTTGTGCAGCAGCACCTTCTGCTACCACCAGGGTGTGGTTTATGAATCAACATTTTGAGGTCTGCAATAGCTCACTGGAAAAAAAAGGGTAAGGAACATTACTGGAAGGGACTTGATGAATCAGTGTGTTATCAACTTCTTTTCCATAGGTTTATGCCTCTCATCTTCATGACTGCTATGAATGCTAGCAGTCTCACTGGAATAATCCTGGTTTGGTGTAGATAGGGCCCAGTATGTTAAATGATACTCCCCCGGATTCACGAATCCTCCGTGTAAGACATAATAAGTCTTACTCGGAGGCTGCAGTTGAACGGTATGACGTCAGCATTCCATGAATATGCATGAGAGCACGCTGACTCAACCGTAATTCTTACAAGGACCGTGTAAGAAAGCAGGGGGCGTGTCCGACTGCCGAGCAATCTAAATGTCCACGCCCCTGCAAGTGTTGAAAATAAAAGGAAATAAACAAGAGCGAGTCCGCTCAAATGTCCCTGCACCCAACACCTCCTCAATGTCTGATATTGTAAACCCCCATCAAACATCTAAAATGCATAACATTAACATTTTTTTTAAATTCCCAAAATAGCTGCCCGTATTTTAGCATGTGTGCGCAGGTGTGCCCATTGCTTAGCTACAGTTAGCAATTCTGACATGGAAGAGCATAAGAAAGAATGTTTATGCAAATCACACCAAATAGCAATAGTGTAATGGTAGAGCATTCGCACAAAGAAGAGGCATTCACGGTTCGAGTCCCACCACTCCCTTTCTTATTTTTTAAATCAGTATATGGAATAATACCCAAGATATTTGTTTAAACATAACTAAAAAGCAGTGAAATGGCCAATGTATCAGTGAATAAAATAAATATTTTAAAGGATCCTAATATAAAATTGACTGCAGTTAAGCAGAGCTTCACCCAACGCAATATAGTTGCCCCTAGCTAACTCGCGCTTTACCCAGCACAATGTAGTTGCCCATAGCTAAATCGCACTTTACCCAGCACAAAATAGTTGCCCAAAGCTAAATAGCGCTTTACCTAGTGCAATCGGTTTGCATGGAGGTGCGTGCCGTGCCAACCAGCTCACCGTCGGACAACGTGGAACAACGTAGAGCAAAGTTGCTTAAACAGTCACACCCCCTAACTTGTCTGGACAGTAGTAAAATAAAATGCAATGATAAGGTCTGAACCCAGGACACTGTGCACCATAATCAAAGTACTGAACCACTAAGCCGCGACAGCTTAGGATAAATATCTACTGTTAACATATATATAGTAATAAATGTATGATTAACCATTGCTAAGCAGGTCTGCAGTCAGAATATTCAAAAACGGCCAATCACAGAAAAGTGCGGGAAATGTGGCATATTTAAGCCGCATAGGCGGTAATACTCACCATAACTGATTGTAGCTCCCATCTGCATTTAGAATGTCTGGTGCTGGAGAGGGTACATGCTTTCAAGCGCAACGCTGGGGCATAGAGGAGTCAAGATATATGGTTTGGCTCCTAGTCCATCGGCATGAGACCCGACTCTTGCAGGGCCAGTTCCAAGGAATGGAGTATAAGGCGGAGGCTTGGAACCGGTTGGCTCATGAACTCACCAGTGCCACAGGTGTCCCTTGGACTGGTGAGCAGGTCCGTCACCACCATGCAGACCTGAATAGGCCGACGCAGGACCTTCTGAACCAGTAGATCCAGGAGGCCCATCAAATGTGGGATGCCCCACTACTAAGTAGGTAGCCATGGAATGCAGTATGTAAGATAAGCTAATATAGTCTAAATAATGGATCGGTATGTCTCAATATCCCTTTATTTACTCCACAGCTGCAGGTGCTCGTGCTATGAATCAGCAAGCCTATGCAGATAGGCTGCTAAGGCGGCACCACCAGGCAGGTTAGTAAATATTCTGCATGTATTGTTACATGATATATGTGAGTAAGCATGAGAAAAGTGTTTAAGCCCAATAATACAGCAATAAAATGTCCTGATTAAATCCTCTGCATGTACTGTTATATAACAAACATCAGTGAGCCAGAAATAGAGTGTACTGACCCACAAATCAAGGTAAAATAATTCTGGAATACTATCCCTGCATGTACTGTCATAACATATAAGTGAGCAGGCCTGAAAAAAGAGTGTTGTAACCTGTCAAGAAAGGTATAATATGTCCTGAATATGTCTTTCATATGCACTGTAATAACAAGTAAAGGAGAGTGCCTGTAGAAAAGAGTGTTCAGTGTAATTAATAAAGGTATAAAACTTGGAGTGTGTCTGTGTCACTTACTTTGAAATGCTGTTGTACCCTTGCAATAAAAAATAGTAGTGTTGTATTAGGTGCTGACAACCCACAGTTGTGCAGTCCCATAGGAAGTGGATGAAGGAAGTGGCAGTAGCTGTGAAGTATAAAACATTCATTCCCTGAATAAATCCACTGCATGTACTGTTACATATATGTCAGATAGCCAGGAATAGAGTGTAGTAACCCATGAATAAAGCAAAAACATGTCTGGAATACTATCTCTGCATGCACTGTCATAGATAAAAAGTGAATGAGCCTGTAAAACAGTCTTGTAACCTATCAATAAAGGTATAACATGTCCTGAATAGGTCTACTGTATGCAGTGTAATGTAAAATACAGGAGAGAGCCTGTAGAAAAGAGTTTTAATGTAAATAAGAAAGGTATAATACTTGCAGTGTGTATGTGCCAGTTACTCAGAAATGTTGTTGTACCCTTGCAGTGAAGAAATGTTACTCTGTTGTAGTAAGTGCTAACAACCCCCAGTAGTGCAGTCCCATATAAAGTGGATGAAGGAAGTGCCAGTAGCTGTGAAGTATGCAACAGTCCTAAACAGTTGTGAAATGGCTGACATGCATAGGTAAATCTGGCACATGAGTAGCCTGTCAAGGTGTTCCCCAGAAATGTTAGTGTGCTACCTGAAAAGTAGGGTTGTGTGAAAACAAGTGAAAAAGCCATGTGAACACATCCAGATGTGCTGATACATAAACAAGTCAATTTAATACAAGTATGTAACAGTAACATCTGCATCCTGGACAGTTACCATGTCAGATATAGGCCAGGTATATCATGAAGTAGCAAAACCCATAACGCAATCAAATGCATGTTGCCTAGTGTAACAATACATGTAGGGGATATACACCTGCAGTCAATAGGAATGTAGTGTATAGTTAAAGTACTAATAAGATGTTAATGGAGGTTTCTTTTTACACCCTACTCCATGTGCATAAACAATGCATTTCCACACCTCAATGGGTATGTCTAATCTCATAACATTTGTTGGGACATATGTCCTATTGTTATATAAAATCTGCACTTACTTTGATGCATGTCCCCTGTTAAAACACCACCATCTTGGTGGCTTGTTGCCACCAATCATCCCTGCATGCTGTTGGAATGTCCACTGTTGTTCAATACATGCATGTGTTATGCTTGCTGTTCAACTTTTGTAACCCTGGTGTGTTGGGTTAATGGGAATATTACTGCATGCTGTTACAACTAACTTGGAATGCTGTTGTCTATGTTGTAATTAAACACACCTAATCACAGAACGTATGGGAAGGCTGGTCCCAGCGGACCCACCTGTCCCTCCTCAGCTGGCAGTTGCACCTGGCACCAACAGGTCTGGTGCCCAGCCCGGGCCACCCTCCTCCGTAGGTCCTGTGCCACCTTCGGGTGGAAGCACTGCAGGGGATGGGGCTCGCCCCCCCTGCAAGCGTGGGTGGAGAAGGGCCTCCTGTCACCCTCCGAAGGGTCCGGGTTGTGGTGCGTAGGGAGATCCAGCGTTTAGTCACTGATCCCCTACGTCAGCTCAAGGAGAGAGTGGCATGACTCATGGGTGAGCCTGCCCCTCCTACGCAGACCCCAGCACAGCGACCCTTGGGTCTGTGAAGGTCCAGTGGTGACTGCCCATGGGTGGGGATCTCAGTCCCACTGTTACCATCTGTGGGCTCATGGGCTTGCGATTTCCAAGCATCCGTCCCTGTCAATTGTGTTCACCCACCCCATGTGTCATACTCCGCCCCTGTATGTGTCTTGTTTATCTTGTCTGTTTACCTACCCAACCTACCTCCCCAAATATACCTACTTCCTCTACCTCATTTTCCACTCTCCCCTGAAAAAAAAAAACAAAAAGGGCAATCTGTACCCAAAAAAAAATTATGCCCCATACATAGCTTCCCATTATGCACACATGTCCATTGGACATGTACACTGATAATTCTAATTGGCAGTACAACAAACTATGTTGTCCTCACCCCTCTCACAGGAGTGGAAGGTTTCAAATTTCACTTCAAATTTTCAACATATGCACAGCTGTTTCTGGTAAAGAAATGGGCAGCTATGGACCTTCCCTATACCCGTCCTGCACATCCCGAGCTTGTTTTCCTACTGTCTTTCCCTCTATGTGCCCCCCTTTTCACCACTTTCTTATCTCCACATTTTCTTTTCTTTCAAAGAAATTAGCGGTGGCGGTTAGTGGGAATAAGCATTTTTAAGCAGTAATATGCGGGATTAAGCGAGTGTGCACATGTGTACACTTAGCTAAGTATCGCGCAAACCCACACAAACCCGCTTACAACTGCCTAAAAGTGCCTTAGTCACGCTATGGCAGGGCCCTTGTTCTGCTGAGCAGCAAAAGAAAACAACCTCTGCCAGTCTCAAACCCCAGACCATTGACACAATAGACTGCCTGAATTACCACTAAGCCGCAGATATACAAATAGCTTTGTTCTGAAATAAATGTATCATGCATTACAATGAGGGAATGTAAATGGAAATTAGGAATGGTATAACACAAACCCTTTTCTGTGGTCTTTACCAGCAGTGGTTGTGGAACTGCATAACATGACTGTGAAAGGAGAACCAGCCATCCTAGCAGGGAATAATGTTACAGTAGCATCTTACAAACACCACACAGTATCAGACCAGGATAAATACTGGCCACAGGAATACAGTGCAATAACCACATTTGTATGGCAGTTAATTGTGTAAGTGAGAAAAAAGTACATACTCCCATGTATCCTGTGTTAGCATTTGGAGGGGTGCGTACATGTCTACACTGAGATGTGTGTACTGGAAGCAGCAACATACAGGTATGAGTACAACATACATATAACTGGCTACAACCCTAGCATCAGATAAGAGACATATACCAACCTTCAGACTGACACAACGGTGTCCAGAACAAACAAGCATGGGCCCCACCTTGGAAATCTGAAAGGGCCACGCCTACCTAACCTAGCATTTTATAGCAGTGGGCTGCAATCACAGTGAGTAATGCAATCACCAAACAGCAGGCTGCATGCAATTACTGAATGGTGGGCAGCAATTGGTGCAGAGGCTGTCACATGCACAACTGCAGATACCTAGAAAAGCAGGCTGTACCTGCAGTCCACACATGCAATTATATCATTGCAGGTGCTGTGAGATAGTGAGTGAGAGAGAGAGAGACACGGACACAGACACAGACTGAGACAGAGACAGAACAGAGTGAGAAACAAAGACAGAAGGTTAAATAGAGGCCGAAAACCCAAAACAAACCACCAATAAAAACAAAAAAAAATTACAAAACCGTAACACACAGAGCAGGGAAATACAAAGGTAAGGTATGTAACTCATATGTATGTGTTGGCATGTTGTAGATGTTCCTGAAGAGTACTCTACACACTGCAAATCATCCATGTGTGGCAGCAGTATGTATCTATCTGTATCTGCACATGTGGATAGGGCAAGGGACATACTGCAACTGTTATTGAAGGGTGGACAGCTATCTGTCAGTGAAGGTTGATATGTGCATATATCCATGTAGGTTGTAGTGTGTGGCCTAGAGGACAGCATGCAGTGTGCAGGATTGGCCTTAGGTCAACTGGTGCCCTAGGCAAAAGGGCTCCACGGCACCCCCTACCACACTTCCTGGTGCCCCCATCCTTGTCTTACTACACCACATAAATAGTGGAAAAGCACCCCTGCAGATCTGCTGTGTTACAGACAGTGAGGCCTGCTAATGCTACAAGGGCTGAGGACACCCACATGCATTCTGCACAACACTGTGCAATTAAATCACATACCTGTACATCCCACAACTGTCGCATAAGTAATATCCCCACCATGAAAGGTGGACTGTACATGTGCCTATATGTACATCCATGTGTACAGCAATGGATGTGTACATGTATGTGTATAGATATGCATATATATATATATATATATATATATATATATATATATATATATATATATATATATATATATATATATATATATATATATATATATATATATATAAATATATATATATATATATATATATATATATACATATATAGATATACAGACATATATATACATATAGAGTGAGAGAGAGAGCCAGAGAGACACAGGGTCATATGTACTGCAACAGGTGTGTGGTGACCAAGGCATGGACTGTAGACAAGTGTTGATACTGCAGTTCCATTCCACCTTCCCAAAACAGTGTACCCATTAAAGAGATCTACCTAACAGTGAAGGTGTGATAAGGGAACATGGGACACAGGTGGACAGTAGCCTCCACTTTGATGATGACAGTGAAACACTACACCTGTAATCTGTCTGTGTGGTATGCGTCATGACAACAGGTGTGTCATCTATGGAAGTATAGGGTAGAGTTCCCTTCTACTCATCACAATGCCCTGTGTGGTATGTACTTCATATGACAACTACACCAGGTGAACAGGCCACAGACAGACCTCCCAAAGGGTAATACTGGCTGCAAACAGATACCCTATGCAGACTGACTCACAAAACCACAACTACACTGTATTGCATACTGGCCACACAGAGGTGACCTCTGCCGGACATACAGAGGTATGTCACACCCATAGCTGGGTGACAACCACCATGGCAACATATCACAATCCCTCGGGGATACATGCTCTAGGGCCCTAAACCTTGTCAGCTCAATAAACAGCACATGCTGGAAGGATAGGTTCCCATCTGAGAGATATGCCATACACTGGAATAGTCCACATAGCAATAGCAAACAAGGCTCCTCCTTAGCAGTTGTTATAAATACCCCTGATGATTGTGTGGGAGATTGGTAATACACCCCAGGAAACACCTTTGTGGTTCAGGTTGGCAGGGGCAAGTGAAATCAAAGTACATGTGTGTCATAGGCCAGGGTAGCATATGGCTAGGCTGCCATAGGCCCTGGGGCCAATAGCATATTACCTACCTATGACACTATGCACTCGCACATGTACTTAATGCAATAGCTGCTATGTGAGGTTGAATAAGTGTAACGCTGAATGTGTGCAATGTCTGTAAATGTGTGATAGCTTAGTGTGATGTTGTATCTGACATGGTAGTGCCTATCCTAGCTGTGAGGACAGCAACTGATGTGTAATGTACTGTTAGGCAGACATAGTAGTACGGCATATGATGTGACGTAGTTCTCCGTTGACGAATGTGGTGTCTCATTGTAGGCTAAAGCAATACATGTATGCTTAGTGAGTGGTACTGCTGGTGAATCCATCACCAATATGAACTGCAGTACTACCTGAAGCTGTAGGCCTAAACAGCACAGTATGGTGTGTGTTCACATTGCTTGGAAACACTGTCATGTGTGTTTCCTGTAGTCTGCACAGAGGACAGAATGCAGGCATAAGGGTGTGTAAGTAGTGGCACACAGTACCGTATGGTACACAGGTAATGCTCATCTGTGTTGGCATACAGTGGTGCGTTGTATGCTTGCCTGATGTGTGTGTGATTATGCCTGTACAATGGCTGCAATCATATGTGTGTTACAGGGTTAACGTGTGTATCCAGAAACATATATAGTCTGTTACAGCAGTATGCCACCTATAGTAACAACTGGACACATCTGTTAGGCAGGGCTATGGCATCAATGACTAGGGTGGTTGATTGGTACTACTGTACCTGTACTTTACATCCATTGCAATGGATGACATCTCTGCTCGTGCATTGGTGTGATATACTGTTGTATAGTGGTGTGATATATAGAGTCTGCCAGGCAGTGTTAGTTAGTTGTGGCCTGAGAACCAATAAGTGGTATTGAATGTGTGTAACCTCTGACAGACAATAGGATGGCATATATGTCAGTAAAGTGATATCTGTGGGTAAAGGTGTAAAGTGTGTCACAGGACACTTTCACACATATTGTTCATATCTTTTTCAGCCAGATGGCCCACCAACGCAACCCAGCGTACACAGGGGATGAGGAAGAGGTGATACTCAACAGCCTATTGCAGTGGTACACAATGCTCTTCTCCAGAAGCAGCCAGCACCAGCAGGAGCAGACTGCACTGTGGCAGGAACTTGTTAGTTGGGTAAATGACATAGGCATGCATAACCAGACATATGAGCAGGAATAAACCACAAAAAGGCGAACCAAGAAGTGCACCAAACAGCAAAATATCCACAGCACGATACTATCAGTATAAACACTGCCTAAGCAACAGTCCCAGCTTGTGAAAAAATATTTATTGAAGCGCTTTTAGATGCCTTCTAGGCAAACTTCTTCAGAAACTAATGAGTGACTCTACATCTGCTTTAAATAGTGTGACATCACTTATTACAGACAGCATTTACTAATGGCAAAGTTAATTACATTAATGAAATTCATTAAAGGTAAAAAACCTTTTTAATTTGTTACTCATGTTAATACAATTGAAAAAAGAGGGGTTTCCTCTACTAAACTATAATACATTTAAAAACCTATCCAAAAAGTAGGTGCAGGATTCATTATAAACTTGATTTAAAAATTAAAAAATAAAATGAGTTAAAAAATCAAGAAATAGCTGTACATGTATTCAAATGTCCCCTTCCTGTAAATAAACAAACATAATCAATGCTGTAGTTTGAGTTTGAAGAGGTAGTTTGGTATTATTTAATATCTGGTGCAAGTGTGTTCAAAGGATTTTGATAAATATGACCAAACTTGCTTTATTGGGTCATCTTGTACTTTAATCTTGGTTTTGTCAAGGCACTACAGCATTGATTATGTTTGTTTATTTACAGGAAGGGGACATTTGAATACATGTACAGCTATTTCTTGATTTTTTAACTCATTTTATTTTTTAATTTTTAAATCAAGTTTATAATGAATCCTGCACCTACTTTTTGGATAGGTTTTTAAATGTATTATAGTTTAGTAGAGGAAACCCCTCTTTTTTCAATTGTATTAACATGAGTAACAAATTAAAAAGGTTTTTTACCTTTAATGAATTTCATTAATGTAATTAACTTTACCATTAGTAAATGCTGTCTGTAATAAGTGATGTCACACTATTTAAAGCAGATGTAGAGTCACTCATTAGTTTCTGAAGAAGTTTGCCTAGGAAGGCATTCAAAAAGCGCTTCAATAAATATTTTTTCACAAGCTGGGACTGTTGCTTAGGCAGTGTTTATACTGATAGTATCGTGCTGTGGATATTTTGCTGTTTGGTGCACTTCTTGGTTTGCCTTTTTGTGGTTTATTGGTTTATTAACTTTTTCCTTGTTTGGCATATGAGCAGGAATGCCATCACTGCAGTGATTTAATTAGACAAGTCCGTCAGCGTGCGTCTGATATCCAAAGACAGCAGCTTGCCGCAGGTGGTGGGGTGGCCATTCACCCCCCCCTCACCAGAGCAGAGGAGCTGCTCCTAAGCATGGTGGCTCCTGGACAACAGCTACATCAACCTCTGACATGTGTTGTAATGGAGGCCGGAGCCACCCAGCACATCCACCTGGAGCAAGCAGGTAACATGCCCTATCTGTAGACTACAGTTAACTGTATTGTTAGATTATGTGTACGTGAGATGTGTACTGTGTGTTTAGCAGTTCTGCTGCCTAGTGTTGTGCAATATGGATAGTTTGAATAATATCCCTACAACTGTGACTGTTGACTGTTGTTGTACTGCAGTTTAGCATACCCACTGTAGCAATGCCACAGTTGTGGCCACTGACGAACCCTCTCATATTCTCATAGGTCCCTCTGTTGTGATAGCAGGGCAGCCGATCCATGCTGGTGAGTGTGTTATACCTGCAATGTTGGTAATAAAATATGCATGTCATAGGTGAGGTGTAGGCCATGTACACGTAACACACCTACGCATAATGCATGCCGAGCATGTTTGCTGTGAGACATTGCACAGCTCAGTAATGTCAGTAGCTGCCTCAATGATATGCAATACACAGAGCATGACACACAGTTGTGACATCCCCACACTGCACATTGGATAGGCATAGTTGCAACACATGTACACAACATAAGACATTTATTTCAAAAAATGCAAGGGCACCAAAGTTCCCCCCTGCCCTAACCATATGGGGAAACCCAACACCCCCTTTAACACTTCAGTTACTACACCACATAAATGGTGGAAAAGCACCCTGCAGATCTGCTGTGTTACAGACAGTGAGGCCTGCTAATGCTACAAAGGCTGAGGACACCCACATGCATTCTGCACAACACTGTGCAATTTAATCACATACCTGTACATTCCACAACTGTCGCATAAGTGATATCCCCACCATGAAAGGTGGACTGTACATGTGCCTATATGTACATCCATGTGTACAGCAATGGATGTGTACATGTATGTGTATAGATATGTATATATATATATATATATATATATAAATATATATATATATATATATATATATATATATATATATGTATATAGACATATATATATATATAGAGTGAGAGAGAGAGAGAGAGATACACAGGGTCATATGTACTGCAACAGGTGTGTGGTGACCAAGGCATGGACTGTAGACAAGTGTTGATACTGCAGTGCCATTCCACCTTCCCAAAACAGTGTACCCATTAAAGAGATTTACCTAACAGTGAAGGTGTGATAAGGGAACATGGGACACAGGTGGACAGTAGCCTCCACTTTGATGATGACAGTGAAACACTACACCTGTAATCTGTCTGTGTGGTATGCGTCATGACAACAGGTGTGTCATCTATGGAAGTATAGGGTAGAGTTCCCTTCTACTCATCACAATGACCTGTGTGGTATGTACTTCATATGACAAATACACCAGGTGAACAGGCCACAGACAGACCTCCCAAAGGGTAATACTGGCTGCAAACAAATACCCTATGCAGACTGACTCACAAAACCACAACTACACTGTATTGCATACTGGCCACACAGAGGTGACCTCTGCCTGACATACAGAGGTATGTCACACCCATAGATGGGTGACAACCACCATGGCATCATATCACAATCCCTCAGGGATACATGCTCTAGGGCCCTAAACCTTGTCAGCTCAATAAACAGCACATGCTGGAGGGATAGGTTCCCATCTGAGAGATATGCCATACACTGGAATAGTCCACATAGCAATAGCAAACAAGGCTCCTCCTTAGCAGTTGTTATAAATACCCCTGATGATTGTGTGGGAGATTGGTAATACACCCCAGGAAACACCTCTGTGGTTCAGGTTGGCAGGACCAAGTGAAATCAAAGTACATGTGTGTCAAAGGCCAGGATAGCATATGGCTAGGCTGCCGTAGACCCTAGAGCCAATAGCATATTACCTACCTATGACACTATGCACTCACACATGTACTTAATGCAATAGCTGCTATGTAATAAGTGTAACGCTGAATGTGTGCAATGTCTGTAAATGTGTGATAGCTTAGTGTGATGTTGTATCTGACATGGTAGTGCCTATCCTAGCTGTGAGGACAGCAACTGATGTGTAATGTACTGTTAGGCAGACATAGTAGTACGGCATATGATGTGACGTAGTTCTCCACTGACGAATGTGGTGCCTCATTGTAGGCTAAAGCAATACATGTATGCTTAGTGAGTGGTACTGCTGGTGAATCCATCACCAATATGAACTGCAGTACTACCTGAAGCTGTAGGCCAAAACAGCACAGTATGGTGTGTGTTCACATTGCTTGGAAACACTGTCATGTGTGTTTCCTGTAGTCTGCACAGAGGACAGAATGCAGGCATAAGGGTGTGTAAGTAGTGGCACACAGTACCGTATGGTACACAGGTAATGCTTATCTGTGTTGGCATACAGTGGTGCGTTGTATGTTTGCCTGATGTGTGTGTGATTATGCCTGTACAATGGCTGCAATCATATGTGTGTTACAGGGTTAACGTGTGTATCCAGAAGCATATATTGTCTGTTACAGCAGTATGCCACCTATAGTAACAACTGGACACATCTGTTAGGCAGGGCTATGGCATCAATGACTATGGTGGTTGATTGGTACTACTGTACCTGTACTTTACATCCATTGCAATGGATGACATCTCTGCTCGTGCATTGGTGTGATATACTGTTGTATAGTGGTGTGATATATAGAGTCTGCCAGGCAGTGTTAGTTAGTTGCAGCCTGAGAACCAATAAGTGGTATTGAATGTGTGTAACCTCTGACAGACAATAGGATGGCATATATGTCAGTAAAGTAATATCTGTGGGTAAAGGTGTAAAGTGTGTCACAGGACACTCTCACACATATTGTTCATATCTTTTTCAGCCAGATGGCCCACCAACGCAACCCAACGTACACAGGGGATGAGGAAGAGGTGATACTCGACAGCCTATTGCAGTGGTACACAATGCTCTTCTCCAGAAGCAGCCAGCACCAGCAGGAGTGGACTGCACTGTGGCAGGAACTTGTTAGTCGAATAAATGACATAGGCATGCATAACCGGACATATGAGTGGGTACGCCATCACTGCAGTGATTTAATTAGACAAGTCCGGCGGCGTGTGTCTGATATCCAAAGACAGCAGCTTGCCACAGGTGGTGGGGTGGCCATTCACCCCCCCCTCACCAGAGCAGAGGAGCTGCTCCTATGCATGGTGGCTCCTGGACAACAGCTACATCAACCTCTGACATGTGTTGTAATGGAGGCCGGAGCCACCCAGCACATCCACCTGGAGCAAGAGGGTAACATGCCCTATCTGTAGACTACAGTTAACTGTATTGTTAGATTATGTGTACGTGAGATGTGTACTGTATGTTTAGCAGTTCTGCTGCCTAGTGTTGTGCAATATGGATAGTTTGAATAATATCCCTACAACTGTGATTGTTGACTGTTGTTGTACTGCAGTTTAGCATACCCACTGTAGCAATGCCACAGTTGTGGCCACTGACGAACCCTCTCATATTCTCATAGGTCCCTCTGGTGTGACGGCAGGGCAGCCGATCCATGCTGGTGAGTGTGTTATACCTGCAATGTTGGTAATAAAATATGCATGTCATAGGTGAGGTGTAGGCCATGTACACGTAACACACCTATGCATAATGCATGCCGAGCATGTTTGCTGTGAGACATTGCACAGCTCAGTAATGTCAGTAGCTGCCTCAATGATATGCAATACACAGAGCATGACACACAGTTGTGGCATCCCCACACTGCACATTGGATAGGCATAGTTGCAACACCTGTACACAACATAAGACATTTATCACATGCAGTACACAAAGTCATGCTACATATGGCATAACCACACACCCGCTGTAAGGTCACACTTCAGTATCCCACATGTCATCCACACACACATGATGTACCTCAGGGGTAGAGGCCTATCATGGGCCATGTAACACTCTTCAACACATAACACAGTCATGTTAGGCAATGCTCCCTACTGGGCACCTCATACACCCATGTACAAAGTGGCTGTTTAATAGTGAACATATCTACGGCACTGCAGTTCAGGTACAGCATGCTAGGAGGTGGTCTGCCACATAGTAGTAGCCGTGAGTGACCACAAGATGCATGATAATGATGATGACACATGTTACTACACCCCATCCGGTTACAGTGACCACAGTACTACACATAGCAGTCTTTGCTGTGCACCTCATTGTTCTGTGTGTGCAAACATATGCACCTGTACACACCATGCATAGCATGTTGTGTGTGTGCTTACATATGCTAGTATACACATTTTACACAACAGTCGCCATCTGTACAAAGAGTCACATATATGTCCTGGAATGCTATTGGGTGTATAGGTCACATGACACACATTGGGTATGTGTGGTGTTTAATGTTGCAGTCATGTAGCATGCCATGTCATGGCTGGCAGCAACATATCTGCAATATGTCCCACACGCACCATAACCACTGTGTAATGTCCATGTCGTGCATTGGGATTCCTTCACGTCTACATGCGCCACTCATCCCATGTATGTACATTGCATGCATTTGCTACACTGTGCCCACTATTATGTGCTATGGACACAGACACTGTTATCAGACATGGCAATCTATGTGTCACACAGATAACACATGCAGCCATGCTATGTATAGCATTGAGTGATGGTGCACATGACATTGCAGAGCAGATAATACTTGCACAGCAATGTTGTGTCCATGTACACATTGTGTTCCAGGGTGTAGCCAATCACTGAACAACTACACACATGCATCAAAGCCATGTATAATGTCATTAGATAGGGCTGTCTACACTTACACTGCATGGTGTTGAGCAACACATGGTCTGCCTGCTGACATGTGTGTGGCGACTGTTTGCCTTGTGATACTGTCACCCACCATCATCCACTATTGTGTATGTGTTGGATTGCTGGTGTGTGTGTGTGTATGTGCTGTGGTGAGCAGTGTATTTCTGTGCATGTGTGCATGTGTTCATGTGTGCATATGTTCATGTGTGCATGTGTTCATGTGTTCATGTGTGCATGTGTTCATGTGTTCATGTGTTCATGTGTGCATGTGTTCATGTGTTCATGTGTTCATGTGTGCATGTGTTCATGTGTTCATGTGTGCATGTGTTCTTGTGTGCATGTGTGCATGTGTGCATGTATTCATGTGTTCATATGTGCATGTGAGCATGTGTGCTTGTGTGGTAACATCATGTACAGATTGTAAAGTCCGTTTCCTGTCTTCCTTCCACAGGTGCTAAGTTAGGCGTGGCTGAATGCAGCAGGGAACCTGATGTCAACACCACTAATAGTGGAGATGATGAAACATGTATTGCGGCACAGGAAGGTCTGACAGGGTCTGTTGTTGGTCCACCAATCGACAGTACACAGTGGTCAACCCCATCTATGTGCACACTCATACTGCCAATACATCCCTCGTCACCAATGGCCGTAGCTGAGGGACAGCATACTGTTGGCATTGATGAGGAGAGTGTGGTACTTATGGCACGTGCATCCCCTCACAGCAGCCATAGCTGGATTACCGGAATGGTACCACATGGGCGGATGTCCAGGGGTTCTCGGGGGAGCACCACTGGTCATATTGCCCCTGACAGATGTGCCCCCGGAGGTATTACAACCTCCAGTATATTCTGGGCTGTAATGCAGGCACAGGCACATATGGAACGGTACACCCGACAGGGACTAAGGACGCAGAGGGCCCATTACACTGCTATCAATGACAGCATCCGTGACCTTGCCGGTGCCATCCAGAATTACACAGAGGTCATTGATAGCCATTGGAGGGAAACATTAGATGCCCTCCACAATGTGTTAGCCATGAGCCATGACCATGCAGGAAGGATGAGTAGCCGACACAGATGCATGCCAGCAACAGCATCAGCTGGCAGTCGCCACGGACAGACCACGGATCACAGACACTCCCGTAGTGGCAGTACCAGCCCCAGCAATGCTGGGGCTGGCTTGTCCATTGACCGTCCTACTAGACCACATGCACATGGTGCTGGCCAGTCCCAGCAGGGACATGGGTCCAGTCATCATACCTCTGCCTCTGATGATAGCACCCAGCCAGGGTTGGTACCCAATACTGCCTGTAGCACCCCTGCTAGGCACAGGTACTGTGTCCATGGCCAGAGACAGTAATCTGTACGACCTAGCATGTACAGTCTGTGGCTGTCCCACAACTGCCCGTATATGGCAGCCAAATGGTGGAGTTGTGTGCATGCAGACACACACACATTTACCATACAACTAGGGCTCACACATACACACACACACATTACATCAACATTGGCCAATGCAGTACTGTTGTCCCCCCCCCACACACACACACACACACACAGACATGCCGATTGGATGGGTCAATGTCGGGCTCTGGCATACCTACAACACACCCTGTGCATATGATGACACCTGTGCCACCTCCTGTCATCTGTCTCATTGATGGAGGAATAGGCTAACAAGGTTCTGATGTACAGGGTGACATTATAGCAGTGTAGCAATAGTAGCAAGTTGCCAACAGGAAGGTGTACTGATATCCTTGTAGGTATATCTGAGCAGGCATTATGCATCACAGCTCTGATAGTCATTGTAGCATTATTTACACAGTGTTAGGTCTGAGTATGTATTGTCCACCCATGTGCCACTTGGCTGAAGTGTACAGTGTTGCCAGCATGTGTTAGAGAGTGGACAGTACGTGTGCGATGTGTGTATTACAAATTAGCTGGTGTACATCTGTGAACATGGTGTGTGCTCACTGTCTGCATGTACACGCATAGTGGACACGCGGGATGTGCGACATACCCTGTTCTACACATTGTTAACATCTCATGGTATCTTTCGATGGCCAGTATGCATTCTACTACAGATATGTACTAACATGGGTACACATGTGTGTATGACATGGGTTGGCACTATGTTTTGGGTGATACCGTTGATATCTGTCAATGATCTGCAGTCTGGCAGTATACACCACCTCAACAGCATGACTATAACCAATCATTAGATGATGTCCTGACAAATGACTCACAGTTGTAGGGAACTCAGTAACACTTGGATCTTTCCAGTACTATACTATAACAGTAACCAGTGGTATTGACCGCCACACATTCCTGGGACCACACCTGTGTGGCATATAGCCCTCTTAGGTACATGCAAACATACTAGGGATATGTCCATCCACATCTGGAAATGTATGCATTGGCCTACACTGCATTCCCCGGATGGGACGCATATCCTACACAAGGGTATCATACAGACAAATGCCTGTTGTCCAATACATGCTGTATAGCAGTACGCCATCTATGGCATAGTCATCCACGTTTACTATATATACTATCCCGACAGTACCACATAGCTGGTAGCCCTGAACATGTATGTTGGGTACCAATGTGTACAGACAGACACGTGTTATGTCATCTGTCCCTTGGTATCCACATATCCATAGGTATTGTGGGGTTCCTTGGTGTTTCACATAACACATTAGGGGCCTGCATGCATATCCACAGGGCTGGTGCACACCTATAATGACTGTCCATTATTGCCAGTCGTTGTTGTGTATGAACATGTCTGACATATACCCCAGCAATTACCCTCCCTCACAGTACTCTATAGTACATGTCATGGGTGTGTGTGGCAGGGATGTCCTTGGCCACGGATCTCAACATTGGCCGGTCTTGACGCATACATACATATGTGACCTATGATCTGAGAAGCAGCGGCACAATCTGTCGAAGGTTACAAATGTATTCATGTAGTATGCAGGCTTCACACCTATGTACCGATTGAGGTCACATGTACACAAATCTATTTGACACGCAGATACCCGATGTGTGCAATGCACATACTGTTTGAAACATATGTCATACCGTAGTAAAAGCAAAACCCACACTGCATTGACCACCTGTGGCACACACACACACTCAGCATTTGCAGGACTCAAACCCCTACCTAATTAGGTTATGATACTAGAGAGATACGCATTAACACGGCATGCTATATGCATTACTAGGTGAGTTCTGTTCTCCTTGAATATTTGTAGGATGCTGACATCATCAGTCTTTCTGAAGAGGGATGTACCTCTTTTAAAATGTGTTTTCCCAAACTCCAAAAAACTACTCCTCTCAAAGGAAATCACACACATACACACTTGGCGTTTGCAGGACTCAAATCCCTACCTGACTATGTTATAACACTAGTGAAAATATGCATTAACACAACGTGCTATTTGCTTTACTGGGAGCATTCATTTCCAAAGCTCTATTTGTAGGATGCTGACATCATCACACTTGGCAAAGAGGTAATCACCACTCCTAATGTGTTTCCACAGTCTCCAAAAAGGTCACGCCTCTCAAAGGCAATCGCACACACACACACTTTCACAGGATTTAAACCCCTATTTTACTATGTTATGACACCAGTGAGATACACATTAACACGGTGTGCTATTTGCTTTATTGGGAGCATTCATTTCCAAAGCTCTATTTGTAGGATGCTGACATCATCACACTTGGCAAAGAGGTATTCACCACTCCTAATATGTATCCACAGTCTCCAAAAAGGCCATTCCTCTCAAAGGCAATCTCATACATTCACACTCAGCATTTGCAGGATTCAATCCCCTATTGAACTATGTTATGACACTAGTGAGATATGCATTAATATGATGTGCTATTTGCTTTATTGGGAGCATTCATTTCCAAAGCTCTATTTGTAGGATGCTGACATCATCACACTTGGAAAAGACGTATTCACCACTCCTAATGTGTTTCCACAGTCTCCAAAAAGGTCACTCCTCTCAAAGGCAATCTCACGCACACAGACTCACACTCAGCAGGATTCAAACCCCTATTTAACTATGTTATAACATGAGTGAGATACGCATCAACACAACGCGCTATTTGCTTTACTGGGAGCATTCATTTCCAAAGCTCTATTTGTATGATGCTGACATCATCACACTTGGCAAAGAGGTATTCACCACTCCTAATGTGTTTCCACAGTCTCCAAAAAGGCCACTCCTCTCAAAGGCAATCTCACACATACACATTCACATTCAGCATTTAAACCCCTACCTAACTATGTTATGACACTAGTGAGATACGCATTAACACGATGCGCTATTTGCTTTACTGGGCGCATTTATTTCCAAAGCTCTATTTGTAGGATGTTGACATTATCACACTTGGCAAAGAGGTATTCACCACTCCTAATGTCTTTCCACAGTCTCCAAAAAGGCCACTCCTCTCAAAGCCAATCTCACACACACACATAGCAATTGCAGGCTTCAAACACCTACCTAACTATCTTATGATACCAGTGAGATATGCATTAACACAACACACTATATGCTTTACTGTGTGATTTATATTCACATGCTATATTTGTAGGTTGCTGACATCATCAGACTGGACATGGTAATGTGTCTGCACTTAGTGTTATGCAATCCTAGGAATGAACCTTGTGGGTCAGCAGGTGTGAACATCTTGAACAGGAATACACAATTCATACCTGGTGTGATCTATCTGTGGACAAATTACCATTCCTTCATATGACAATACATATTCATGCACAGATTGTAGGTTTTGTGGATACAACATGTGTCTGTGATGTTGGTAAAGGGCTATTCAAAGTCTATGTGGGACCTGTGTTGCTCCTGTCAGTGATGTATGCCCTGGGTGGCTGCCTTGCAAGATATATAGCAGGTTTGGGGAACATGATGTGCTCATTAACACACCACAGATGTTTGGGTTGTGTGTTTGTTGGTTTACAATATCTGTGTTCCTGACTGCAATCATGATGGACTCCATGGACTAGCATTTTGGACTCCGTAGGCTTATAGGAATATAGTTCCCATGGTGTGTTGTGCACCAACACTTGTGGGGTGTGCCACATGTTGCTGTAACACATTCAATGGTGTAAGATCCTGTAGAGAGTGTGAGGCTCAACAGACTGTTCGGGTGCAGTGTCTGTTTGTCCTGTCGTTCACTTATGACACATACAGGGAAACAATGTTATCCACGTGATGGGATTCATTTGGCATTGGGAGGACCAGTTTACACATTCTATGTGTGATATCTCCTGGTATGATATTAGGGCCTTTTGTCACTGGGGGGTGGGTATGTATGTATGGGCCTGTCTGACAGGATGTTGACATTGTCAGTCAGGCACAGCTGACCTTGACTCAGGACATATATGACTGTACATCGATATTTCTGACATAGCTGAAGGAGGTGTAATGTTTCTGTCTGTACTCCTTTGCAGATTATCTTTCCACAGCAACAACAAACCTGAACACTAAAACCCTGTTATACTCTTTTACACACTTGACACACTACTGATCCTTTGTGATCAGTCGACAGTGTATGTCATCATCATATCCTGGCATGTCCAAAGGTCGGTTTTGTGTGTACTCTCCAGTCCAGCTGGTGCATATTGGAATTCTGATGCATTGTTACAACTGCCTTATGTACACAGGGAACACTGTCCTTCTACCAACAAACTCAGATATATGTGAGAGGTGCAACTGTATAGACAGACAGAAGGCTGAGCTCTCCCAAGCCATGACTGGCACAGTATTTCGGGTGATGAAGGTAACCACACACACCACAAATACAGTCGCACATGCACCTATGACAACAGCAAACCATATACATTGACACACAATGACATACTTGGAACATCTAAATATACTCTGCCTAAGCAGCAGAGACATCCAAAGCAGACACACAAACAACTGCTAACACACAACCATACACACATATCACATAGTTCACAAAGTCATTGTGCCACACAGTCACTGCCCTTAGGCCTACACAACACACCTCATACACTTGTATTAGGTGACTGTAATTGTCGGTCACACTGACATCCCACTCACCAGGCTGAACAAGGTGAAGGTCACTTTGTGCTGTGTGTCGGGTGCCAGGGTATGCCACATGACACATGCACTGTTGTCAGTCCACTGCAAGTACAAATATGGCTCCATCATTGACCATTCTGGTGTGTAAACCCTCAGACGTTCCTCCCTGGACTACATGACAAGAGACATAGAGGAGCTCTCTGATTATGTAGCCCAGGACAGTATGACCCTGACCTTGTGTAGCATCTTACCCTCACCAAGTACTATGTCAAAGTATACAGATGACATGATCACTTTTAACAGTTGACTAACATATTGTTGTCATTTACAGGGGATCCAGTGTCTGTCAGCCTGGGATATCATCCTCAACATGCCACGTACAATCGCTATGGATGCCATACACCTGTCACCCCTAGGCTTTCACAGACTGCCTTAGGCTCTTGACACACACATAGTGGCTGTTTGAAGCGAGGGTCAGAAGACATAACCGCAGCCATAGACGTTACAGGGTACAGGAAATAGAGAGTGATGGTGCTCAACAAGTGATGTCTAAACCTCAGAATGCATGCACTCAGGACTCACATCAGTATGGAATCTGTCAATATATGTGCAGTAACAAACACATGGTTCAGACTCATAAAAGCACAGCAGCAATATCAGGTTTTATGTCATACCATGGTTTTCAGATACAAGACTTGGACTGGACAACAACAATAGGGGGGGTATCCATATACATCATTCATACACACACCTCCAGGTTGGTAGCAGTGCACAAAGCACTCGGGAACGTACATGTGCAACTGAGAGTGGGCAAAACTGCATTTCAGTTTGTAGACTGTTACAGACCACACTCCCAAACTTGGGCACAACAGTCATTATTCCTGGGAACACTGGGGAATGTGAAGGTCTCACAAAACACCATTATATTGTGTGACTTCAAATACACAAACATTGACTGGGTATACTACTCAAGCACTGACACCCTCACACAACAGTTGCTAGGATTGTTACACTCAAATGCTATGGCAGACCTGGTCACCACACCCACAGAGGGTTAAACATGTGGGACCTGATCATCACCCACATGGGGACCATATGTTCCACAACAGAGGTATACCTGTAATTGTTAAGGTCAGAATATACATTCATCTCACTAGACATACATATCCCATACACACACACATCCTATGTGATCTCAGTGACATACTTCTCATGAGCAAACATCACACTTGTACAAACTGAGATGGTATCCCTCAATGACCCTGGGACAGTGTTAATTATGACTCAGACCACTTCATACTTTACGAGCACATTCTATGGACAACTACTGGAATGCATGGATCATGCTATCCAAGATAACTACAAGACTCACTCCTCCAAAGGCAGGGGACCTGTCTACTGGACCACGGCCATTATTGAGCTATACAGGGACAGGAGGAGGCTACTACATTATAGAGCACAATGACAATCAGGAAGGCATCTCTGATCAGTACTATGGTATAGCTACGATCACTTGTTGATTCATCTAAGGCCCACTTCTAACAGACACTTGCTACAGACACTATGGGCAATCACAAGGCCTTATTTAGTTATGTCAGGGGCCTGGGTGGGAACTCACAGATATGCTGTGAGTTACTGCATAATTACAAATGATACAGTGAACCCACTGACATTGCGAACATCCTGGACAACAGGTTCAGTGGGAATGTTTCCCCACCATCCCCCCTGCAGTGCACATGTCCATCACAACAGGGTGTAGCCTCCCTGACATCACAGATGAACATGTGTGTGCTGCCCTCTCCATAGTAGACAACACAGCATCAGTGGGACCAGATGGTGTCCCAGACTGTGGCATACACGAGATTCATGACAAACTTCACACTCACATTATGTCACTGTTCAATATCACAGTTACTACAGGATGTGTACCAATGGAATGACGTACAGCAATGGTGTACCCGCTCCACAGTGCTGGTGCCACAAGGGACTTTGGACATTATCCCAATATATGCCTAACTATCCTGGTCTGCTATGCTATGGAGTGTATCATCATGGAACACATACACATACACATTGTGAACCTACAGACACTGGATCCTACACAATTTGGTTTTGTTGTGGGCATATCTTGCCTCTTGCAGATGTTTGATGTCTTTAAACAGTTAACAGGTCCATAGATGTACACAGGGTTGTCCACACAGCCTACCTGGAGCTCGCACACCACTTCTACACAATACCCCATTTGGCCTTTACACATTAGATCACCGGATTCAATATCTACACATATAGCACAAGATGGATTGCTAACTCGATCATGGATAGCACACACATGGTCAGTATTGCAGGTGCCATGTCTGACTATACACCAGTTACACGTGGCATCCCACAGGGCTCAGTCCTGGGACCTCTCTTGTTCTGTATATATTTCTGATACATACTGGCTAACACAGGAGGAATATGGATGACCATGTTTGCAGATGACTGAAAACTGTGTGCCATAATCGACTCCACAGCTGGCACAAGCATCCTCAGAAAGGGTCTCACAGAGATAGATGACTGGTGCCAGAGCCATGGCCTACAGCTACCTTCCTTTAGATGCATAGTCATCACCTTTGGTAGTAACATCGTGCACACACATTACCACATAGGTGATGATACATCACGTACAGTGTGTGTGATTTGTGATTTGGGGACATGAATACTTACTACTCTCATCTTTGACATTCACGTTGCCAATGTTGTTGGACACACCTTCTATTTAGCCAACCTTATCCCATACGGTTTTACATCCAGATTAGGTGGGGTCATTGTGACCCTATAGTCATCAGGCACATGCTAGGATACAATGCCCCATTTAGGATGTACCTTACCCAACACCTGCAGCAACTGGAATGTACACAGATTTACATAACCAAGTGGATCTAGAGGCTCACACAGATGGTATGCACAATTTGGCTATGATGACCCCAGCTCTTCTTAGTTGCCTACTTGGATGCAGTCTGTGCCTTTTGTTTGAAGCCATGTCCATCACATCATTGATGGACAGGCTCCACATGAGGATATCAATGTCCCTTACAGCTACATGCTCCAGGGACAGGTACGTGAGCAATGATGTTAATAGGACATGCTGGAGGGGCTTATTACCATCACAGAGGCTCCACTCACTTGGGAATGTGATCACAGTCCCACATATGCACAGACCCATGCTGACCACCTACAGGTGACATCATCACAGGTGGATGGGTGATCATATGTTTAGCCCTGGGATATGTTATGGGTCCTTGCTAGACAGAGGCAAAATGAAATGAACATATGTGAGATATCTTGTGTGACCTACTATTAACAGGCACAGTCGACTGATCTAGTGTGGTTGCAAAATACAAACACACTGTGGCTAGGCGTCTACATACCCTAGGGCAGATAGCCTAGTGTCAACCTCTGAACCTATGCTAATGTTCGGGATGCACATTGTTCAGTGATGCTACTAATTGCAGGTTTTGTTTCTTCTTTGCTTTACCACTTCCTATGAACAACCTAGGTCTCTGCATAACATATTTGATTGTGACAGGATTTCACTATATTATATTGTGTCTGTTGTCATATCACTGTGTGCACATGGTGGATTGGTGAATAGTGCGAGGTTCCTGGGTTGACACATGCAACTGAGGGATATGTGTGGCCCACTGCTGTACTCAAACTTGCCCTAAGTGTGTGAGCATGCCTAGTTCAGACTTTCAGTGTTTTGTTGCCTGACATTTGTCTCATAGTTTCAAGTGTGTGAGCATGCCCAGTGTGACCTTGCAGTATGTTGCTGTCTGAGGTCCACTACATTTGTTGATGTGTGTGAACATTACCAGTATTAACATTTATACTATATGTGTGTTGAATATCAGGTTCTATTATTACTGCAGGCCTCACCTTTGTGTCTTAACTCAACAGGGATTATGCTATGCCTGCAAGGTTTCCATGAGATACTTAGCATTGACTTATCAACATTTTTTCATACAAGCTGACCATTGACATACTATTTTGGTTTAGTGGTTCTGTACTCTGACTATAGTGCACTGTATCCTGGGTTTGAGGACTGTCACTGCTTCATCTTTTCATACATGCCAGAACAGACGGTTCAAGAAAAGTGAAGCAAATATGAACTTGATAACCTGCTTTTGATGAACTATACCCACATTTGACCAGACTTGCACATTGCCCAATGTTGCCCAACATTGCTGGACAGTGCACAATATTGCTCAACATTGCCTGTAGTTGTGCTACTTAGTGTGTGCAATTTTGTTTACATATACTAAATAGTGGTGAGAGCTGTTTAGCAGTGCTTTATATTGCTTAACACATAGCAATCATGCCTCAGGTGTTGCTGCAGGGCTGCCTATGTCAGATGCACATTTTACACTCCCTATATATGTTTGTTAATAGGTAGTGTCAAGTTAGGCATCACTTTTACTATATGTGCAAGTCAGAGAGAGGTATCATTTCCAGGGTTCCTACTGAGCCAGTGTATATGCTATGCATTGCCTCTTTGCCAAGGCCAAAGCATACTGGGCACACCTCCTTCTGCCTACTGGGGCAGGCTCAGGTTGTTCCTCCTCTGAGTCACGCTCTGCCTGTGATGGCCTTGGCAATGGTGGGGGCTGTTGTGCCTGGCCCTATGCTGCTCCTGCTGCAGCTGTTTTCACAGGATCATATTGTGTAGCATAGCACATACCATGACTATTTTGGTACATGTAGTTGGTGAGTATTGCAAGGCTCCACCAGATGTGTCCAGGCACTGGAACCGTGACTTGAGCAGCCCAAAAACGCTTGATTACATTTCGTGTTTGTGCGTGCGCCTCATTATGGCATTCCTGTTCAGGTGTGTGTGCATTTCTGATGGGTGTCATCAGTCACAGCTCGAGTGCATATCCAGCATCCCCCACTAGGTTACATGAGGGATGTCCCCATTGGCAAGTGTCTGGTACAGCTGTGTCAGATGCCAGATATGGGAATCATGGTAGCTTCCAGGGCAGCCAGCACACACATTCATTATTATGCCCTGGGCATCAGACACGACTTGGCAGTTGATGGAGGGGTAACCCTTGTGGTTATAGTAGACCCTACCCCGCTCACCGGCTGGTGTTTTGATGCAAATGTGCGTGCAGTCTATTGCACCCACTACCTCAGGGTATTCCGCTATTTGCTGGCAGAGATGCATATTGCTAGCCAATACCTCACGGGAATTGGGAAAATATACATGATTACCGACATGTGCTGCTATGGCATTCAGGAACTGGTGCAGTACTCTAGATGCTGATGCCTGTGAAATCCCCATCATATCGCCAGTTGGTCTCTGGAAGGTACCTGCTGCTAATATTCTTAGGCCAACACATACCTTGGTTTCCACTGGGATGGGTTCCCCTCTGTTGGTTCTGTGTGTGAGGAGTGGCCTGCACAGCTCAACAATTTTCTGCATGAGGTCTCTGTCCACTCTATAGCACTCCACTATCTCCAGCTCATGTAGCCCCTGGTAGGTTACCCTAGGCCTGTACTCCGTCTCCTCACTGTGGGTTGCTCAGCAGCATTTCCATTGTCACCACCCTCAGCAAGTTGCATATGTTGCCTTATGACAGCAATGGCAGCCCCTAACATTTCTTTGTCTCAGTAAAGCTTTTTCAGTTTTCACTTCTATTAGCTTACTGCAGTGTTGCAGTGTGTCTGAGAAAAACATACTGGAATGGTTTTTACTGAGTTTTAAGTGCTGGGCCGGGCTGGCCCAGTGTACTGCCTGTGTAATTGCCTGATTCTGATTGTTTTCACCTGCTAGCTCTGCTAGTACTCCCTGGTTAACTTCCTACTATTTGTTGTGCTTCCTTTTCCCTTTCTGTTTCCTCGGGGCAGCGCTGCTCAAACAAGTGCAAACACGTGCACACCAGCTCACATGTGCGCACACATGCTTACACAGACTAAATCTTGCTTATTCTTGTTAAAACATGTGCACACCTGTGCAAATGGACTTACAACTGTTTACACAGCCTTACATATGCTTACTCAAGCCTACACATGCGCACGCTGACACGCGTGCACACTGTCTTACTTGGGTTTACTGGCATGCACACCCGCACATGCATGCTCAGCAAGAAACTTTGGTGTTATCCACGGCATACACCTTCGATTTCTTGACTTTACCTGGCCTACCTGTTGACACACCTCTTTCACTATTATGTAAATGTAAGCTGACACATGTCACTCTGCTCCAATAAGCTGCACTCCTTTCATACATACCCCCCTCATGATGTCATCTATCTTCTAAACTGTTAATCCCCTTATCCTACTCCTACACTCCACTGACTGTGCTCATTTGCTATGTAAACTTGCGATTCACTATCATAACTCTCATTTGCATAGGATTGAGTACTAATGCTTAGTTACATCTCTTAGACTAAGCTTCCCCCCTTAGCAACCTCTACTTGGTGGCCATGTTGTCTTCAGCCTGCCATTCCCTTGCATTGTAAATTCATTTTAGCTATGAAATCCACATTTGTGGATCTTAATTATTAATTTTCTGCTTTTTAGGGTGCCGCGCGTTTGCGCGGCGCTGCGCTAAGGTTAAACCCCGGAAATCGGGATTAAAAAAAAGTTATTTTATTTTTAATTTGCATCACTTCCCATTGCCAATGGCCATATTTTTGGCCATTGGCATGCTTCCTACTGTGAATGCATGCTTTTTTGCCAGCTGACATGGCTCCGTTTTGCTATTTGCAGAACCGTACTCAGTTATCAACTGAGTACATTTCTGCAAATAACACTACTCCTACTCGGACAGGTTCGGGTTTCCTGGATCGCAAATTTACCTCATTTCCATGGCTTTCGCATGCAGTTGAGGTAATTTGCATATCCCAGCCCTGTCTGTGTAGGACTAGTTTGGAGAGCTCAGTGGCATGCCCCTGCCAGCTGTTCCTGGATCGCTTGGCGGACATGTTGGCTTGCTGGAGTCTTACTCTACTCTCAGACTCCGTGCAAGCCTTCATGAATCCGACCCACTGTGTCCTTAAGACTTTTATTTTATTGTCAGTTTCTGAAATTTAATGCACAAATTGTCCTATAACACTTCCCATCCTAATAAACATGAATGTTTCTTGCCTCTTAAGTAGATTAATTCCATCCTACCAAAAAATAAATAAAATACGTACACCTCCTATATTTCAGTCTAATTAACTGTAAATTATATCCCTAAAAGTGGCCATTATAAAGATAAGCACCTGATATCACTCAATCATGTAACTTCAAGAAACTTCAGAAGTGTATCCAAGGTCAGGTATTGATTTAGCACTGTTCAAAAGTTGGCATTTTGTAAGCAGCATTCAGATGCATACTAGTACCAGTGCTCACTCTGACATATTCTGCAAACTGGATAAGAATGTATGTCCCCAGAGCTTCTCAGATCTCTCTTTTTTTTCCACTTGCACAGTTCAGGACTTGATTTTTACTTTCATCTCCCACTTATCCAAGCATTACAGGCCATGTGGCCATTTGATTGCTCACTAACAACTGCATTGCCATTGCATGTTCTGTCTCAGGAAAGACCATGATGCTGACTAAAGCCACAAGTACCAAAGGTTCAGCATGGATAAACGTTCAGGCTGGCTACCTGAAATTGGTGGGTGGAAAGATTTTTGACCCATTTTGTGAAGATGGTAACAGTCAAAAACTCATAGCATGGAGAAAGATCAGGTTATCTCCTTCACTGTACAACACATAATTCCAAGAATTAGTAAAAGAATGAAACCTTGGAGCACTGATTCAGACTGAACCTTACAGATGTAAGTCCAGTTATAATCTAGCCCATAGTCCCTGCAGGTTGAAGATTCACCTTCAGCTACTGTGGTATAAAGATTTAACCAGTCCCTCACTTTTCTCCAGGATGTTGTGATTGCTGGAGGTGCACCCTTAGCTCACACCTTCAAAGGTAGATTATGAAGTTATACCATAGTGTCTTCATATGATCAGCTGGAGCCTAAGCATGGAGGCAGGTCCAAAGAGTAATCTCATCACTGAATAGTGGAATTTTAGGCCTGGAGACATTTTTTTCTTTAGAATGACTCATGGGACAACCTGGGCTACCCAGTTTCATCTGAGGAGAAAGTTCTCTTGGTCTTCCCAAGCCAAGACCTGCAAGTCACTTCTTAAACAACAAACATATATTTTTCTTGTAAGATCCTGAGTTATGTCAATGCAAGACTTTAGTCTAAAGCCTCTGGTAAACTAGATGTAGGCTTTTCCCTGCTTTGCTCCATCTTTGCTTGCCACACAATTTACTGTCAGTTCCCTGCCTCCTTCCAGCTGTAACCAGCCTAGCACATCATCATTCTATTATGAGGTTATTCCCAGAACTTGTTGTGAATCATGGTACTCCTCTTAAATGGATAAAATGAAAATTTAGAGACTCTGAAGACCATTTGTTTGGGAGACATAGAGGTGTAATGAATCAATAACTCCCTTCTGCATCTCTATCAAATTACTCCTCCTTTGTAAATGTTCTTAGTCATATGGGAAGCAGTTGACACCAGCCCAGAGTCCAATCCCCCTCTCCAAAAAGGAAATGGCAAAGTTTATGTTTAAAAGGCCATAAGACTCTGGAATATCCTATCCTTTGAGCCTTTCATTAGATATTCCATCAGAGCAGCCTGGAGGCATTATGACTTTACTCTGTCAGTTAACAAAAATGCCATTATCCTTTACTAGCCATTGTCTGAGTAGTCAGCTCAAAAGACTAAGCATTCCAGTGCTGACACATTTATTATTTCTTCAGTCCAGTATAGTTCTTAGAGACCACAAGACTTTTACCATCTGGTCAAGAGTCTGGAGCTTTGAAAAGGCATGGAAAAAGAGCTTATTCCTCTATCTTATTTTAGCTCATGGCTGTCAACTTTATGCCATCTGTCCCATTTTCAAATCAGCTTAGTGAAGAATATACTTGATTAGTGCTGTGAGCTCTGTGAGTCTAGATTAAAGGAGATGCTTCATTAAACTCTATCTATTGTTTTCACAGTGGGATGTCTTGCTACAATTCTGAGCATACTGCTTCTTTCACAAGGGTTGTCATTTCATGTATTATCTGCAGAGAGTAGAATGGCAGTGGCATACTTCCTGTTTGAAAATTTCAGAAGTAAGTTCCAAGAGTTTTCTTGTGCCATTCCTTTCAGGATCTGATTGAATATATCGGGAGGAGTAGGAAGGGTGTCACATCGATGGATGAGCCTCAGTAATTTCTAACTTGATGCCTCCACTTGTTCCTCTTTAAGACCTTGCCAGCTCCAAATGAGGGAAGATGTCTCAATGGCATCCAGGGAATACCCTTAGGCACCATATGATCCTTCTCCCTCCAGTGCAAATAAAATAACACAAGAGTGTGATTCCTTTGGCTAGCGCATAGAAGTCCGGATTCTAATTTGATGCTCTATACTGTATTACTAGTGTCAGCCTGAGTTGAGTCCTGCTTTGGAATGCCATCACAAAGGACCTGTTATTTTCTAGCAGTGGTTATTTTGGACACATCCTAGAGCTCAAACATCAACTAGGAAATAACTCAACTAGTAGATCAGTCATTTGGCAGGCTCGGACTTTACTGTTGTAATGGGTTACAGATGCTGCCTCACTCTTTCAAGATGTTAGTCCCATGTCTTCCTGATCCTAAAGGGAAAGATATTTTTCATCCCATTTTAGACCTCAGCAACTCCAGTGATCTCATCTGGCCCATTCAGTTCAGTATGGCCATTCTGAAGGAAATCTTGCCCTTAATTTAACAGGGTTTTAGATGGAATTTTAGAATATTGGATGCTTTTGGTCACATTAGTATTTGATGTATACTCCTTTAGTTTGTTGAGGATAAGCATCACTTCCATTACAAAGTATTGCCATTTCAGCTTTCCTCATCAACCACAGACTTCACCCGTATGTTTGCCATGTGACCATAGTTTTTCAGGAGAATGGCTGGCAGTTGGTCACCTAATCCAGAGACTTCTTGGAGTTGTGACTCCTTTGGATCTTTTCTAGGAGTGATAGCAAACTGCAAGAAGTATTTTCTGATCTCAGCTCGCAGGAAGGCTCTTTATTGCTGCAGAGCTGGAAATTTTCAAGTGTCCTTCATTTCTCTCCATGACCTTAGAAACTTGGTAATGGTTCCTTGCAAAACATAAACTTACGTTTTGCTGCACCATCTATCTTGCTATCAGCCACAGTCTTCAAGGTGACTTTTGCCCAAATGAAAATGATGCAGATTTTCTAATAGACTGTGAAGTGTCATCAATTAAATAGCTACCATACATTGATGGACCTGCAGTTGTTTTGGACTCTTGTAAAGCTGCTTAGAGTGCTAGAAAGTCCAAACATATTTTCCGGTGGGTCTTCTTTAGTTGTACCTATCACAAAGTAGGCTGATTGAAACTTCATCTTAGGGCTGTCAAACAAATTGGAGCTCAGAGGTCTTGAAAAAACAACTTCTGATGGGTTCTATGATTCCCAGTCAGACAAGCAGAGATATGTGGTACCTAAATAAGCTCATCTACCAGTAGGTCATAGACAGAGCATCTGTATCTTAGCAGCTCATATCCTTGAGTGGAGTACCCTTTGTGTTGGGTTTCCATTCCTTCCCTGAAGCACCAGATAGAGGTCATGCTTATTCATGGCCCTGTGGAAGTGGTGCAATCCACTGAGCTGTCTTCTCACCATTCAGGAGACTGTAATCATCCCCCTCCTGTAAAGGTAGAGGTACAACTGGATATGTCTTTTGTGATGCAGGGTATTCCTTTACACATTCTCACATTTTGACTGATTCCATGTCTCATTACAAAGTTCAGGGGAGAAACACCAAACACCAAGCCTCATTCTTGTTGCTTCCTGTGGTCTGAAGACATGCTTTCAGGTTTAAGGTACCTGATGTTAGAGAAACCTCTTCTGGTCCTAGCCAAGAATGCCTTCACATCCCTTTAGTTGGGATGATAACTGGATCACCCTTATGGCCTATTACTTCCTAGGATTAACTGTTGGGTATCTCAGAGTGTGTAAAGTTGCCTGGAAACCCTGAACAGGGCTGTATTATTTTGTCAAATGGAAGCAGTTCTCATTCTGGGTGGAAGAGTGCACTTTTTCTGCACAGGTTTGTTAACTTATCTTGTTTTGCAACAAGGCATGTGTATGACGTATGCCTCAGTCCATGGTCAGAATGCAAATGGCAATTATTCTGCTTACCCCATTCTTATGGAAGAATATGATTGTGACTTAAAACTGGTTCCATCAGGGATTTTCTGAGAGGGGTATAACATTTTCATCCTCCTCTGAAGAAGCCCTCCCTGCATGGGATACATTTGTTCATATCTGTCGGAGACTGTCAGCTCTTTGATATTGATGTTTATTTCTTGGAAAATATTTCTTAGTAGCAATCACTTCTGTAAGGTGCATCATCTATCTTCTTAAGGCACATATGTGTAGATAAATATATCTGGATTTTCATAAGAATTGGAAGTCTGAGTGAAATCATATTTCCTTGCAAAGGAGGTTTCAGAGGCTTCCCTGAATCACTCTATTAACCTTTTATTTTCAGCAGAAGTAGTCATGTAAGAGAGGTCTCTTAACCCATTGAACATGCATCTGAAGCTCAGACATTTTCCTGGGGGGGTGTGAAGTTTAGGGAGATGGACTAACTCTTTGTCTTCTTTGTTCCAGGGGAGAAGAGCTTATAATGGCCAGGCAGACACTTCTCAAACAGAATAGCAAATTATTTTTTGCCATATTTTGAGCAATAACCACTGGTAAATGCTGCATTCAAATTTCACTCTACAAGCAAGTAGCTGCCTCCAGTGTTTGCTATAAAAATGTCTTTCTTACAAATATTTGTGTCACAGCCACTTGATTCTGGTGCACACTTTCATAAGCAACATTGTTTGGACAATGTAGACCTGGCCGTGTTTGACAAATAAGCTTGTTTTATCTATGACTCCTCTTCCTCTATGATGCTAATTAGGATGGTCCTTAAACATAAATACCACAAACATGAAACATACATACAAATATTTCAAGCATAGGCATTACTGCTCTTCTAGCCTGCCAATATACCAAAATATTTGTTATAATAATGAAGTTCATCCTTAGGATTCACTGCTGTTCTACAAATATTCAGAAATTAAAGTTAACTGCAGGCTGAGGTCTGCCCTTCCATCCAGACTTCTAGAACTGTAAGGCATTCTGAGAGTGGAACTGACATCTTTGTCCACTATGGGAACATCACTACGCTGCTTTCTTATTAAAGGGGAGAGCAGCCTGCATCAGAAAGCATCAGAGACCATACAGGTGCAACTAACCATAGGCAAAACTGCTATACAACTGGTAGCATGTTACAGACCACCCTCCCAATCTCAAGAACCCCACTCAGCCTTCCTGAAGACATTGGAGGATATGAATGTATCACAAAATACCATCATACTGGGAGACTTCAACTACCCCAAACATAGATTGGGTACATTATTCTAGCCCTAATACCCTAGCCCAAAGGTTCCTGGAATTCATAAATTCAAATGCACTGGAACAACTAGTCACCTCTCCCACTAGGGGAGATAATATACTGGACCTGATCATCACAAACATGGGGACAAAATGCTCCACACTGGAAGTATACCCCTCACTAGTGAGATCTGACCACAGACTAATCACCCTGGATATACATATCCCACCTTCACCCCCAGCACAAAAGACCACAGTGAAAAACTTCTCAAAAGCAGACTTCACTCTTCTTAAGACTGAGATGGTATCCTTTAAGCCCACTGTGCCAGTGGATACCACATCCCACAATGCCGAATCCTTCACAAATGCTTTCTATGGACATCTCCAAGAATGCATGGATCATGCAATCCCAAACAAATCCAAGTCCCTCTCCACCAAATGTAAGCGTCCTGTCTGGTGGACCTCAGCCATAAACAAATTGTATAACAAAGAAGGAAGCTACTGCACGTCAGAGCGAAATCCCATGAAGGAGAGACATCTCTGATCAACATTAGCAGAAAACTACGTTCTCTCATAAAAACATCCAAGGCAAACTTTGAGAGAAAAATCGCTAAGGACACTAAAGATAACCACAAAGCCTTCTTCAGCTATGTTAGAAACCTGGGCGGAAACCCTCAGATATGCTCAGAGTTGGTTCACAACAACAAAAAATACACTGAACCCACAGATATTGCTAACATTCTGGCTGACAGGTTCAGTGCAAATTTCTCGCCTCCTTCACCCCCAAAAGAAGAAATACTTATCCCAGCTGAATGTAATCTCCCTGTCATCTCAGATGTCCAAGTGAGAAACGTCCTAAACAAAGCAAAAAACACAGCATCAATGGGACCTGACGGTATCCCGGGGTGCGTGTTACGTGAACTCCAATAGGAGCTAAACCCACACATAAAAATGCTATTTAACCTTAGCCTTACTTTGGGATATGTACCTGAACACTGGCGTACAGCAACAGTGGTCCCACTCCACAAGGGGGGGTGCCTCTACAGACCCTGGAAACTACCGCCCCATAAGCTTGACTAGCCTGGTCTGCAAAGCTATGGAAAGAATCATTATGGAACACATAAATGGAGACATAGGGGACCTACAGATGCTTGACCCCACCCAGTTTGGCTTTGTAAAGGGCAGATCCTGCCTTTTAAACCTGGTTGACTTTTGCGAAACAGTCACTAGAGCCATTGATGAGGGCAAAGCAGTCCATACAGCATACCTGGACTTGGCTAAGGCCTTCGACACAATACCCCACTCAGGCATCATAGATAAGCTAAACAGCTTAAAAGTAAACCCTTATGTCACTAGATGGGTTGCAAACTGGCTGAAGGACAGAACCCATAAAGTTAAAATCGCTGGAGCAATGTCAGACTCAAAGCCAGTCACAAGTGGTGTCCCACAGGGATCTGTCCTGGGACCCCTCTTGTTCGGCATTTATTTCTCAGATGTTAAAGCAAACATGGGAGGGCTGTGGCTGACAAAGTTAGCAGATGACTGCAAACTAGGTGCCATAGTCGATACACCAGCAGATACACACATCCTACAAAAAGGCCTCAATGAAACGGACAACTGGTGCCGTAGTCACGGCCTTAAACTAAATGCCAAAAAATGTATAGTCATCCCTTTTGGAAAAACAAAGTACCCACAAATTATCACATAGACAGCAACCCACTGAGTACGGAAAAGTAATCAGAAACCTAGGGACCTAAGTAGACAGCGACCTCTCATTTGACACCCACGTTGCCAAAGTGGTTAGAAAAACATTCTACCTTGCACACCTCATCATGAAGGGTTTCACATCCAGATCCAAGGATGTCATTGTACCCCTATATTCCTCCCTCATCAGACCCATGATTGAGTACAATGCCCCATTTGGTATGTACCTCACCCGGCACTTGCAACAGCTGGAGAGACCACAAAAGTACCTCACCAAAAGGATCAAGGGTCTCCAACATATGTCTTATTCTGCCAGACTAAAGAAACTTCAGCTCTATTCAGTAGCATACCGCCTGCTCAGAGGTGATCTCTGCCTGACGACAAGGCCATGTCCAATCAGGATCTGATGGACATGCTCCACCTCAAAAAATCCAAATCCATCAGGACCACGAGAGCTAAAGACTTAAACCTCGGCACAAGTATGACTAGGACATGCTGGAGGGATATATTCATAACCCAGAGGCTTCCCATGCTTTGGAACAGGATCCCAGTTCGTATTAGGCAGAGCCCCTCACTGACTCTCTTCAAGAGAAATCTTGATGAGTGGATGGGAGATCGTAAGTTTACCACAGGGGTCACATCTGTGTCACTGCTAGACAGGGGCACAGTAAACTAATTCTGTTATATAAAGGGACCTTCACTGTGTCACTACTAGACAGAGGCGCAGTATTCTAGATTTATTCTGTACATTTTTGTACCATTTTATGGGGTGGCAAAAGCCACATCACTATGGCTAGGCTTACAAATGCCCCAGGGCAGATAGCCTAGTACTATACTATGAAACTATGAAACTATGCACCATGCATGTCTGTTTTTGTTGATACAAGAAGCATACAATTTTCAGTCTGTTTAGTCCTCCCAGGTAACTTTGAGATCAATAAGTAACCAGATTGAGAAGCATTTTTCTTACATGTCTTGATTAGAGCGCCTTGCAGTTACTGAGATTATTCATATGGATCATCTTTCTCGTAGAATTCTTGATATATGGAAATGAGCTCCAGCTTGATGTCTGTCTTCCAGAGTTTTCCGGGTATAGTAGTGTGGGACAAGCTCCACCATATGTGAGAACAGATGCCTACATCTTAGATAAAAAAGGAAACAGGCATGTGTTACATCTTGATTTTTGCTACAAGTATGTACAGTATTCAGGAGAAAATACAGTCATTTTTGAACTTTTGCTCTCAGCACCAAATGGGAAGAATATTCAAAGAGATATGTGTCTTGTTGAAAAAATATCATTCTATAAATTTCTCTTTCTGTTGGTGCCATATTTGACTTTGCTAATAATATTTTGAATGAAAAAATATTATTTAGTTCCGTAGCTGTTGTGAGTGGCTTGTGCTTTTGACAGCTTTGCTCAAAATTTACCAGTTTCTGTGCCTTTTCTGCTTGGCAAGGATCATTCAGAAGGACATTAATTCACAGTTCTCAAAAACTGAAGTTCCCTTTTCAATAGATGAAATCTGGAAATTATACCTGTTAATTTTTAAATGTAATTACTAGTCATTACTGTGAATTCTATTTTAATTTTTTTAATATATTAATATCTAGATATGCAAAATTAAAAGAGATTCTCAGTTTAGAACAGGCAATAAAGCAAGATGGCAGTATTGTAATAAATATGAGAATAAAAGCAGCTGCAGGATTCAAGAAACTCCGTGTAGGGTTTGTGTAGAGCCTACACAGAGTGTTTCCATGTACACAAAGTTCTTCCTATGGTGGTGCTGCACAATGCGTATTAATGAAGCAGGGCACAATTAAAAAAGACTGCATAGTGCAGAACAGTGTTTATTTGACCAAAAGAAAACTCTTTGGGAATGTGGATAGCATTTCCATGTAATATTGCTCTCTGCTGCATGGTAGTCATACCTCTCAACCTCTTACAGCAAGAAATCTGAACAAAGCTATAAATAATGGGGGACAAAGGCCCAAAAATAAGGGCAATTTATAAATACTGCTCTTACAAACTTAAAAAGTTGATAGAATAACAGGTTTTGCATTAGCATGAATTCTTTCTGAAGGGTATGAAATCTGAATCTCGAATGTTTGTCATTTTTTTCTGAATTCAGTCTTCAGTGATTTGCCAGTGATTTGCTAAAAACCCACAATTTTATGAGAAAAAGATCAAAAATATGAAGCAAACATCTGGACATTCTGAAAGCAAAAATTTGGACATTTGAGAGGTATGATGGCAATTGCTTTCCCTTGTTTGAAATTTGGTAGGGTCCCAAACATATTTAAATTGAGAAAAATTGTACAAGAGACCCTGCCATAGATATGTCATTCTGCATGTATTAATTTCATATATTTTATTGTTTTTCATTTCTCTCTATTTTTTTACTTTTTTTCACATTTGCACATTGCTTAGCTCTTTTGCACATTCTACATTTTATATTTATTTTTTTTTGTTGTTTTTTTTTCATATGTTTGCGCAATGCTTAGCATGTTTGCATGACTGGACCACCCATGTATCATATATGACCCATACAGCCAGAAACAGAAACTGGATGCATTCAGTTAATACCACTGGGCATTGCTCAAACCCTTTAAGCAAGGCTGCGCTGTGCTAACACTGTCACGTTAACAATGAACAGTAATATAGGAGATGCCATGTAATTAATCCTGTGGCAATAGGTGGTAAGTCTATGTCTGAAGTGCAAATGGTTCTGGGGCCTAGTACAGGCTGAACAAACATTTCTTTTACTGTGTTGACATTGCAGATTATGCAAATTAAATCCAACATGAACAAGTGTTTTTCAACCTTCTTGTGGCAATAGCTGTAAGTTTAGGACTGTTGTACACATGGTCCTGGGTTCAAAAGCCACATATTCCATGTATTTTTGATGTTGTTCCATGTCACATCACATTTACTCTCACTCACAATACCTGACATAGTGCAGCTGGTATTAATATTTACATGTATGATGGTTGAGATATTAATATTGTGTGAGTAATTTACCTATTCATTTATATGGGTATTGTGTATACAGTATATTATCAAATGTATGATTGTGGTTATAATGTGTACTATGTTCATGCAAGTAGATTTCTGCAATCCCATTTGAATAACAGAGTTACACAAGTGGCTGTGTATCAAATATCCTTGGAATTGCATTGCTTTTTATTTATTTATTTATTTTGCCCACTATTGTGCCTCATTCACAATCTCACAAGCAGATGCACCCTGCCTTACTATGTTTGAGCAATGGTAAGCGGAGTGCAGCTTTTTCAAATGTAGCAAAAACCAGACAGTGTGCACTCTCAGTAAGCTAATACACACAGTTTGAGGGAAATGTATATTTAAAATGGAATTGGCAGGAAATGCTCAATATACATTGAGTTTGACTTTTAGGAGACATGGCTAGTGTTGGACAGGGTGTGTTCTTTCGATTTCAACATTGAGGTGTTCAGAAGTCCAAAGTCTTTGTTAGGCTTCTAGTTAAGGAGCATGGCCCATGAATTTTGCAGAGGGACTACTCAGATTCTCAGTATAAGTCTGAGGCCTGGATTAGTTTAGCTCGGGCTTTGACCAGTGAGGCAGGTATCCCACACACTGGTGAGCAGTGTCATCATCATTATGATGATCTCCATAGGAGGAAGAGGGATACCCTTGATCAGTGGATCAGGGAATAGTCAACAGATCTGTATGCATAAAATGCTTTGACCAGTTGTAAAAGTTATAGCTGAATATAGTGAAGACTGGTATTCATAATAGTATTCTGTTTTGTTTATCTTTTTCCACAACTGCTGAAGAAAGAGCCTCAAATGTGAGGTCTCATGCAGTGTGCCTGGCAAGGATGAGAGAAGCATATGGTATGTATGTATGCGTATAAAAAGTACTGCTATTGTAGCTTTGAATGTTAATGATGGATTACTTGTTATTTCAGACAGGTGTTTATTGAGCATGCATATCTCAACTGTAAAAGGAAGTATGCATGCCTTACTGTGTAGCACAAAGCAACCATTTTATATTCTCAAATAACAGTGAGCAAACATGTATAAAGTGTAAAAGGAAGGTTTGCATGCATTAATCTGTAGTCCAAAAGAAAAGCACACTATGACAGTAGTCAACAGTTGTGGTTTCAAAGACCACACTTCTCAAATATACAATAGTGTGTACAATAGTGTTCTGTTTTCATCATTATATACACAATACTGTTAGCTAATCATCATTATAGCAAGTTACTTTCAGACCTCAATACCTCTGGCATGAATGACCTGCTGTCAAGTGTAATCATGCATATCTGCAATATATGCACACACGAATGATTGCTGGCTGCAATCTGATCAGTACTACAGTGTCAGTCTGTTAGTAAGTGGGAGTCTTCAAAGTAATAAAGAAATTTCTTAGGAGTTGGTAGTGTTAAAAGTAAAATGTAACAAAATAGAATGAAATAATTGTAGAAAGCTTTTGTGTATTAACTATGAAGTTAGTAATGTTTTCTGTTTTTTCTTTCACCACACCCCTATTCTACTTTTTTGTTTTTATTGTTTAATTGTTTTCATTTTGCTGTTATTATGTAAAATTTTGTATTTCTTTGTTTTAATTTATTTCTGATTTTGTTTGTAATTGTTGTTATATCAATTTTTGTTATTATTACGTTTAATTCTTGTTTTTCTTTGTTCATCTATTTATTTTTTTATGTCTCTAACTTTATTGTTTGACTTTTTTATTTTATAATTGTATGCTAATTGTTTTTTTATTACTACAGCACAGCAGGTTAGGCAGGTCCCACATGATCCTGCTACCTCTCTCCACCAGCTACAGCACCAAGGTCCAGCACATCTGGACTGCAGCCTGGCAGCACCCCCATGCTCCTCTTGCACTACCTGGGCCCTCAGGTAGTTCTGCCCCAGAGGATAGGCCTGTGGTCTCCTCTAGGAGCAGTGGGGAAGGGGTGTATTTATTACTCAGAATGAGTTGCCAAGTAGGGTGCATAGGATTGTGCACTGCACCTGTTCTCCATCCTGGTACAGAGTACCCATCAAAGACACACACATCAGGCACTTCAGCCACCAGTGCAGTGCGGGGACAGTGGTGACAGTCTACTGGGTGAGGACTTGATTCCCACTGTCATGCAATCTTATGTCCACGAAGCCTCAATTTCCCCATCCTCACCCCAACCATGGTGTTTGACCCTCTGTTGTGTCCTTCACCATCCCTGTAGCTTGTATGTTCTGTCTGTCAGCAATTGTTTCCTCACCTTACCAACTTGTCTGCCCCAGACATGCTTATGTCCCTTCTTCAACACTCCTCTCACCAAACAAAAGGGGCACCTGTCCCAAAATAAATAGTCCCAAATATAGCTCTCAATTTCATAGCTGTCTACTTGACACACTTGATTTCGTCCAATTGGCTATACAATGTGATAATGTTGTTATCACCTCTGTCTCTGGAGGTAACAGTCCAAATTTTGCTAATATTGCATATATCTGCTCAGTTTTTACTGTTGAAGAAATGGATAGTTATGGCTCTTTCCTACTCCCTTCTTGTACATTCCCACCCTTCTTTCACTTTAGTTTCCCCCTGCTTGCTCCCCATTTCACCACTTTCCTATATTCCCTATTTATTTTCTTTAAATAAATCAGTGCACAGTGGTGTATGATGTGTGCTGTCACTAAGCAATGGTAAGAGGCAGTAGTATCAGTAAATGTATGTAAAATTATCATAAGCACCTGTAAAATTCATGCCTATACCCCATTTCTAACTTAATAACATCTGCCTCCAACAACAATGCATTAACCCATCCGCACACAGAGTCAGAGAGTCAGTTCTTTAGCAGGTGTATTTTATTCAATTAATATTAACTGTTACATTTTGTCTTCATATTTTCCCGTTGAACTCCCCAGTGCTTGCTCCTTTTCTCACCAATGTCATATGTTTAACATTAACTGTGTACAAAGCATCATTGCACAATAGACAATGTCCTATAAAGCCTTAGTGTGCAATCGCTATTTATTTTTATAAAGCATGTGTGTACCATGCTGCTCATCACACAGCCTCGCTAAGCAAGGGAAATAAACATTTTAATAAATAATAGAAATGAGACTAGTAGTGAATAGTATTAGCTACACCTTTATTTTGAACCAGTTCTATGTGGCCAAAAAAGGAACTTATCACTGTCTGAAGTCATTTACTACTTGCAGCCAAAGATTCAATTAAGTAGCCAGTGTATGCAACAGCAATGAAGTCTGCAATTTTCTAATCAGTGTGTAAAATACACCTGCTGTTCAACTGACTCTGTAGCACTATCTGTTATTTAATTGATCCAAACTTGTTTTGGTTCGGATGGTACTGGGTTCAGATACAGGTGTATGTAACAATTTGACATACTTTTAAGAGTAAATAAAAAATAAAAATTGGAATACTTGTGAATCTGTCATCATTTTTGTGGAATATGGTAGTGGTTTCAAATACAGGCTTATATAATAGCTGTAATTGCTTTTGCCGTAGGTGCATGTAATTGCGCAATACACACCATCGCACACAGATTCTCTAAAGAAAAGAAATGGAGAAGACAGGAAAGTGGTGAAATAGGGAGCAAGCAGGGAATAAAACAAAGTGAAAGGAGGGCAGGAATGTGCAGGAACAGTATAGGAAAGAATAATAGCAATCCGTTTCTGCAACAGCAATACATGTTAATATATGAAGAATATTAGTTGAATTTCGATTATCACTTCCAGATAATGAGGTGACCGCAACACAATCACATTGTATAGCCAATTGGACCAAATCAAGGGTGTCATGAAGATGCTTTTGTGAAATGGAGAGCTATGTATGGGACAATATTTTTTTTGAGACAGGTGCCCTTTTTTCTTTTTGGCAGAGAGAGAGGAATGTTGGTGTAGGGACCTATGTATGTGTAGGTAAGGTAAGGTGGGTAGGTGATGAAGCAATGACAGACAGGACACACAAGATAAGACACAGGGATGGTGAACGACACAAGAGGGGTGTGAACACCATGGCTGGGCAGAGGGGGAGACATCAAAAGTCCATGGACATCAAGTTTGGCGACAGTGAGAATCACGTCCTCACCCAGTGGACTGTCATCACTGTCACCTCACAGCTCCAATGGCTGCAATGTCTGACATCTGAGTCTCCTTGTAGTATTCAGAACAACAATGAAAAGCAGTGTCTCCACCCGGTATAGGCATGCACCGACTGTGTGGTGCACAATCCTGTGCACCAACTCTGCAGTTCATCACGGGTGATAAAATCACCACCTTTGCCACTGTTCCCGGTGGGAACCACTTGCCTATCCTGTGGGACAGAACTACCTGAGGACCAAGGTAGTGCAGGGGCAGTAGAGAGAATGCTACCAGGTTGTGTCCCTGACGTGCTGGGATGTGGTGCCATAGCTGGTGGAGTGGGGGCAGGTGGCTTCCATGGGACAAGCTTACCCTGCTGTGTTGTGGAAAAAAAGAAAAGGGTGGGGAGAGAGAGAAAAAAGGAAGAACATTAGCAACATCATAAGTGACATACAAAGCAGGGATACAGTTATTTCGCTCTATTATGTTACCTTTACTTTTAACAGTACAAATTTTAAACAAAGGTTTTTGTAATGTTTCTGAATACCCATTTGATAACAGATGCACACTATAGTACAGATTTCAGCCAGCAGTCCTTGATGTGTGCATATATAGTCCATATGCAGGCTCCAATTCTACTAATTACATTTTCCAGCAGGCTATTTGTGCCACTGCTAGAGAGGTCTGCAGTTACAGTGCAATAGTGATAAAAACATAACAATATTTGTTCATTTGGTAATTGCGGTATTTGAACCCACAACTGCTGACTACTCTCTACTGCCATAGTGTTCTGTGTTCCCACAGAGTACTGCATGCATACTTTCCCTTTACAGTTGTGAGATGTTTGATCTATTTCGTACTATTGCATTCCTAGGCCTCAACTCTTACAGTAATAAATTTGGACTAAGTCATATGTAATAGGGGGCCAAAGTCAGAAAAATAGGGATGACCCTTACACACTTGCTCTTACAAACTTGTTAAGGTGATACAGTGACAGGTTTTGCACTTGCATGACTTTTCTGAAGGGTCTGAGGTCTGAATCTCATGTCTGACGTTATTTAGTGACATCATTCCTCAACCTGTATGCAGTTATTTGACTGAAAACCATAATTATATCTGTAGCTATACAAAGACTGGACATTCTGTGGAAATCTGTACAGTTGACAGGTATTACTGTATTACATACCAACTAAGCCCACACCTCACAACCTCTTACAGTCAAAAATATGAACCAGGCAATAAATACTGGGAGTACAAAGGTACACAAATAACAGCACATTTTACATATTCTTCTACAAACCTAGAAAAGTGATACAATAGCAAGCTTTGCATTAGCACAGATGTTCTGAAAGGTATGGAGTATGAGACATAGATATGTTCTCACTGCAGTCCTCAATGCTTTGGTTAAGATTTGCCAGACAAACACAATTTATGAGAAGCAAACCAAAATTATGAGGCAACTGTGAATATTCTGCAAAACCCATACAGTTGAGAGGTATTATGAAGCAGTCTTTAACTTTTAATGCTACAATAACAGTACTGTTGTGATGCATACATACAGCATGCTGTTCGCATCAGTGCCAATCTACTTTCATGGGCTCTAACATTCAGATCATGATCTGCCTCAGCTGTGGAAAAAACATAACAGAACAGAATACCATTATGAATACCAAGCCTGACTATATGCAGATTTAAACTATTGCAAATAATGTCTGAAATGCATACTTACACATCTGTGGGGTGCCACCAGTCTGACATTACTCCATCTAAATGTCGAGTGTATCCCTTCTGCTCATCCTGAGGTCTCAGTAGTGGTTCCTACACTGTTCACCAGTGCAGGGATACCAGTAGCACTGGTCAGAGCCTGGACCAGACTATTCCATGCCTCTGTCCTTTCTTGTGAGCCATGATAGTGCATCTGCAGAAGCCGGTGCCCATGGTCATTCACTAGGAGTCCAACAAACACTTTTGACTCCTGGACACTCCACCTTTGAACCCTAAATCTCAAACTCTCTCCAGAAATGCCTTCCATGTCTGTGACAGATCAAGACCAATGTACAATGATAATTTCCCACCAGTTGCACATAGTGCGTTTACTCAGAGGGTGCACTTTTTGATTTGACAGCATTTAAAATAGCTGTTCATCGCTTACTATTGCACAAACAGGATGTAAAGGGTGCAACATGTTTGTACGATGGTAAGTGATGCAGAAGTTTGGCAACTAATACAATTTCTGTTATTTGAGATACAGGCAAATCTGACTGACTAACTGTGTTAGTCCAATGGGAAATGCATGCCAAGCCACACAGCAAGAATATACTTGCCTAAACATATACCCCCAGTCATACATTTGCTATTAAGTCGACAATACATAAATTACTAAATAATATCATAACTGACAAAACATTACTGTGTCAGTCCTAAGTCATATAAATATTTTATAAGCTATACTAGGTCAAATGCTGTAAGTGAGAGTGACTATAATATGAATTGGAACAACATTAAAATTGACTAGCATACGCTGTATTCGAACCCTGGACCATATGGATGTTAGTCCTGTACTGACAGCGAAAAGTTGGGAAATCCCTTCTCTATGTGTCAGTTCATTGCTAAATACTGCAATGTCACAACAGTATACCCTGTACTCAAACCCAGGACCATCTAGACTTCAGACCTAGACTTAACGCCTGCTGCAACAGAATAAGCTGCATAACTTCCCCTAAGTTAGTTTTCATTGTTAGGTTCTCACTGTTGACTACAGTGCAGTGGTACTTAGCCAGTTTGTGAGATGCATAATTACATTAATAGAAAGCATCCGGTTTCTATTTATGGTTGTCTGGGTCCTGTCTGCTACCTGGGTGGTCCAGTCGTCCATTTTGTGCAATGCTGCTCTACACACAAAACTGATTAGCATAGACAAACCTGTTTGCGCTAAGTGGTGCATTGTACAAACAATGAACCCCCCCTCACCCACTATAGTAAGACAGAAGGAGAAAAAAAAGGGAAATACAGTGTATTACTACACAGGAGGTATGTCTGCAGAGGTCTGAATTTCAAATGTCACTCCAATGCACCTTCAGAAAGCAGGATGGGTGCCTTATCACTGATTCCCATACAAACAGCTTGGCAGCAAACAACTTTAAGTTATCCATCACACAACAATCTTCCACAATGTATTTTAACTGATATCAAGTCATCAGCTGTTGTTTATACATGTATTATTTGAAATATATTTGGATGTACTGCATTTAGTGATCACACAACCTGTTAGAACTATTGCTTGAAATTATACCGATTTGTGCTGCTTGGCAATTCAGCTGTTATCTGACCAGTATAAAGAGATATGCAGTGAGAAAGCCAGTCTGCCTCATTTACCTCACATTGTGTGTGTGTATATTAACTGGGAATAGTGTGACATGCAGTTGTCAGCAAATGAAGGCAAGGTTGGATGGCACAAAAAAGCATACACTGCTCTTATGTTGGTGGGAGCAAAGGTGAATTCCTTTTATGACACATGCAAGGGTACACTGTTCTTTCAAGAAGCAGGGTCATGTTATGGCACAACTTCTCTATGTAAAGATATTCCATTACAAACATATGATGCTAAACTGAGGCCATGCATTGATCACCAGTACTTTGGACAGCTATGAATGTGTGAATCTTGCATGGCTGAAGATTACTACTTTCTAATGGACACATACAAATGAAATAACTCTCTGCTGTCACATGTTACTTGACTTTCTGTACACATCTCCCACCTTTTACCAGCTTACTGTACCACATGATGAAATACAAGTGCATGCCAAAATTGTATTATACATTACAGGACATGTTCAGGACTTACCTTGTAAATGCTGTGTCTGTACTCCACACTTTGTGAAAGCTCGAGGAAAAACCAGCATAGAGTCTGCATGGATGCTTTATATCTTGTTGAATAGCTTCACAATATTGGTCGATTAGCATGCAAATCCCCTGCTTATGTAGTAATTAACATCTCTGGAGCACAGACTAAGACAGATGCAATCCATTAATAATGTACTCCATTATAAAAAAAGGCAAATGTGTAGCTAGACAAACTGATGTTGAGGAAAGTTAGTACATTGTTCAACTAACCAAGACAACTGGATTCCTCCACAGTATATCTCTACGGAGGAGTATTGCACTCCAACAGGTATGTTCCCATTTTGTTACCTACATAATGCATGTGCTGGAATGTAGTTAAGAATAAATGTGAAGTAATGGCATTCACATTTTAATCTGTATGCATTATTTAGAAGTGTAATGATGGCATGGCCTTGGTTGCCAAGCCATTTCACAGGTACACCGCATTTAGAGTGCACCTGAAAAGGGAAAGCTGTGTTATAAATATGTACACATGTTTCATGGACAGGTCCTTTGATAGCACTTTTAGCATTTCAGAGATGTTTTGTTGGCACAGTGGGTCCTTAGCCTGTCATTTTGTTTGAGGGAGAACAAAGATGAGTTAGTGCTAGGGCACTAGCTAGACTGGACTGTTATTTTTGGTGGGTGAGCATATTTTACTTACTGATATGGCACAAACAATGATATGTTTCTCTTGTTAGTCTTCTTGTTTTGTATCCTCTGTTTGTTATTTTTTGAAATATGAGGACATTTTCATGTTTATCCAGGGGAATACTGACAGCCTTCCTTTACTGCTTTATCTGTAAATAGTTAATTTGTAGTTATGTGATACACATATGCATTATCATTCTTTTGTCTTGTAGGGCACAATATATCTGCTCATCATAGGCCCCCATTTACAGATGCAGAGAATAATCTGATAATTGATGCCTTAAGGCAACATGCTGCCATGTTGCTGTCCATGGGGTGGGCCAATATGGTTGAGTGTACAGCCCACTGGGATGAACTAGTGGCCAATATTAACACTGTTGGGTGACACAATCCCACATACGAGCAGGTATGTCACAGAGCCACAGACATGATAACTGCTGCATGTAGGGGTGCAGCTGCAGTGGCATGTGGTTGCCAAGTCACAGGTGGAGGCCCTGCTGCATAACCCAGTGTCACTGCCACTGAGGAATTCCTGGTGAACCTTACCACCCAGGACAGCTCCCAGCAATCCATAGTACAGTATGTTCTGGATGTGGGTGTATCTCCTCCATCCAAACAGGAGCTTCCAGGTATATTTTGTTAGATAATAACTAGAATACTATGGCATAGTGCACAAACTTCAGTGATGTATATGTCTGTGTTAGTTGTTTGTTGGGTCAGTGTATTTTGGGTTGCTACAGTAAGAAGCTTGATTTAAAGTTGTCAGCCACATCCGTGCTGACATTTGAGGTACTGCAGATACAGAACTGTAAATGTATTACCTCTTGTATTACTGTTAAATGTGATGCTGTTACCATTACCTCTTGCTTTACTTCTTTCAGGGCCATCAGGAATACAGAGATGCAGGCCTCCTGCAGATGGTAAGCCTAATACATTTATGTCAGTACTGTAGATAAATTTCAGGATATCTCATAAGGTGTCCTTTCAGGCCTGTTGTATGTGTTGCTGTACTGTCTGTAATAGTGACAGCAGTGTACTTTTTTATCCCATATTGTAGCATAGTAGTGCAGGTATTAATGCATTCCTGTGTTCTTCCCTTTTTATCACAGCTGAGTGTGACAGTGGGACAGTGAGACACCTGATAGTGTCTCAACAGACACTGATGATGATGTTGGCCAAACTGAGGCACAGTTGGGGGGTATAGAGGTTGAATCTAGTACAGAGGTTGACATCCAGTGACCCCCTTTCATTGTTGCCAGACACAGACAGTAGGGCTATGCATACCCAGACCTCTGAGGCCAGAGATATTGGACAGGTTGAGGACAAGGACAGTGATCAGGGGAGTGTGGTTACTGCAATTTCATTGCCTCTTAAAGCTGTCAATTGCCAAAGTGTTGGTGAAGTGTCACACAGGAGGGTTGATAGGGGTGCTCTGAGGAGGCCTGCTGTCCTTTCTACACCTGGTGCAGGTGTGTCTCTTCCCATGTCATTCAATGGATGTTTAGGCTGGCATGGAGGCATAGGCATGTTCAGTTGGGCACTTCATACAAATGCTCAGGGTTCTAGATGTGGCACAGTCTGACATCCAGGACTGCCTCCACTGTGTAGCCATTTCAATGGATCAGTTGAATGACACATTAGAACATGAAGTGTCAGTGATGGAATGAGGGACTCATATCATGGACCATCCAGTGTCTGTGATGACACATTTGGTGGGGCAAGGACGCCATCCACATGGGCGTAGGTCAGCCACACCATCTGCTGCTAGCCAGCGTGCCCATGCCAGATCACACTTCTGTAGTGGCAGTACTTCCCCTGCACCATCAGGGAGTGTGCTTTCCACACCCAGATGTAGCAGGCCATGGGGTCGTGGTCCTGGGCATTCCCGTGAAGGGAGCACATCCAGCAGACAACAGTCACATTCAGGTAGTAGCACTTCAACTGACCTTGGGTGTGGAGGTGCCAGTGCATCTCCTAGCAGAACCAGGTCTCATGGTCGGGGGAGACAACGATGAACTGACAGCTCTACCATGCACAGCTCACACCTGTCCAACACACTGATGGCAAAATAATGGGGCAGGGACGTCAGGAGGCATACGCACTGTACTGATTTCAGTACAACTTATTTAGAAGGGGGGTAGCTTTTTAAATTTTCACTTGTTTTTTTTTTTGCGCTTTACTGCACGATGACGTCAGCTCATCCAGTCGGAATGGAGCTCACCGCGCATGTATTTCCGGCCAGTTCAAATGCTTTTCGAGCGGGAGGATTCAAGCATTATGTTGGTCAAGCAGGAGGATGTACACATTATGTTGGTCGAGCAGGAGGATTTACACGTTATGTTGGTCTCAATCAAGGACTTTATTTAGAAGGTCTTGCAACCGAGGGTTGGTGAGTAATATGGGGGAGGGTGTGTGTGTGTGTGTGTGTGTGTGAAAATGCCCCAGGTGGGATGTACTGGTGATTACTCATGGTGGTGTGGTAGGGAATACCTCAGGCTTGAACCCTATACCTTGTATGCAGGTGTTAAAGACCTGAATTCCCTACCCACCACCATTTGTAAAAAAATTGCAGATTTTTGCCTCATATTTGATCTGATCTATTCCTCATATCTGTGGTTTTTAAATACTGCAATGCTTGAAATTTGATGGTGCAGTGGTAGCAACATAGCATTGATGCCTCACAGCTGTAGGTTCTTGGGTTTGGTTCTTGGCTGGGGTGCCTTCTTTGTGGGGGGGGGTCTGTATCTTCTCCCTGTGTTTGTGTGGGTTTGCTTTTGTGTCCTCCCATGTTACAAAGACATGTCTGTATTATTTTTTCCTGAGCCTCTGCTGAGAATTGTTTTTTTTGTTCCAAGTCAGACTGTCCTGATTAACAAATTGACAGGCATTTAAATTTCATACTTCAGGTTTCTGAATGTTTATTTCCTTACATATTTGATGGTGCAGTGGCAGTATTGTTGCCTCACAGCTATAGGTTTTCTGGTTTGATTCTTGGCTGGGGTGCCTTCTGTGTGGAGTCTGCATCTTATCCCTGTGTTTGTGTGGATTTGCTCTGGTGTCCTGCCATTTTACAAAGACATGTGTCTACAGTATTTCTCCCTGGGCCTCTATCTTCTCCCTGTGTTTGTGTGGGTTTGCTTTTGTGTCCTCCCATGTTACAAAGACATGTCTGTATTATTTTTTCCTGAGCCTCTGCTGAGAATTGTTTTTTTTTGTTCCAAGTCAGACTGTCCTGATTAACAAATTGACAGGCATTTAAATTTCAGACTTCAGGTTTCTGAATGTTGATTTCCTTACATATTTGATGGTGCAGTGGCAGTATTGTTGCCTCACAGCTATAGGTTTTCTGGTTTGATACTTGGCTGGGATGCCTTCTGTGTGGAGTCTGCATCTTATCCCTGTGTTTGTGTGGATTTGCTCTGGTGTCCTGCCATTTTACAAAGACATGCGTCTACAGTATTTCTCCCTGGGCCTCTATCTTCTCCCTGTGTTTGTGTGGGTTTACTTTTGTGTCCTCCCATGTTACAAAGACATGTTTGTATTATTTTTTCCTGAGCCTCTGCTGAGAATTGTTTTTTTTTGTTCCAAGTCAGACTGTCCTGATTAACAAATTGACAGGCATTTAAATTTCAGACTTCAGGTTTCTGAATGTTTATTTCCTTACATGTTTGATGGTGCAGTGGCAGTATTGTTGCCTCACAGCTATAGGTTTTCTGGTTTGATTCTTGGCTGGGGTGCCTTCTGTGTGGAGTCTGCATCTTATCCCTGTGTTTGTGTGGATTTGCTCTGGTGTCCTGCCATTTTACAAAGACATGTGTCTACAGTATTTCTCCCTGGGCCTCTGCTGAAAATTGTTTTTGTTTCTTCAGAAGTAAGATTGACAGGCATTTGAATTTCAGACTTCATATTCTTCAGAAAATACATAGTAAAACAACTTTTTATTCTAGCAATAAATATATAGTAACACAACCTTTTTATACAATTTTTAAGTTTATGACTATTTGAAAGTTGTCCTTATTTTTGGGATTGTAATACCCTGTTATTGGCTTTGTCCAGGTTTTTGTGCTAAGGTTGACAGCTATGGCAAGAACTGAATTCACTGAATATGTTTGAGGGCTGTATTCCCTCATTACTGGGTTTGTCCAGGTGTTTTGTGCTAAGAGGTTGACAGCTATGGTGAGAACTGAATTCATTAAATGATAGCCATTTAAGTTTCAGTCTTCCTCTCTTTCACAAAGCAGGTGATTTGGCATAGTGGTATGTTGTTCTGACTATTTTGCACAGTGACCTTGGCAGTAAAATGTATGATGGTAACACAGCCTTTTATTCTAGCAGCTTTCCAAGATTATACAAGCAATGTTTAATGTGTTCCTGTTTTTTGCCCTTTTGACCCACCCCAATAAATTTGGCTTTTTCCAGACTTCTTGTGCTGCAAAGTTGAGATGTAGTTGAGTATTGCGTAGATTTTACAAGGAGCTGAGAGCTGCAGGGGAAGAGAAGTTTAGTGCTGATTATACTAAGTCAGCTAACATTGCTAGTAGCACAAAATGTTGTGTACTTGCTTTTAATGCAGAAGGTTGTTAGTTCTACTCCCATAAGGGGTGAATGCTGTTGTACTGAAAGTTAAGACACTAACTATGAGCCTGTTATCAGTTTGCCATCCATTTCCTATTGCAATATTACTAGCTTATTATTAATGTAATTTAGGCAATTTATTCCTCAGGGGCATCAGACACTTTATTTTTAGGTGAAGTCATGAAATATAAAGGTGATTGCTAGCAGTAACCTCTTCATTAGTTAGATTTATTTAACGTGGAATTATTTAGATGACTTTTTTTGCTACTTCAGAGATTGTGCATATTATTTACTGATAATAGTGGACTGTAGAAGTTTGACTAGACTTTTATGATGGAAATGTTCTGAATTGGGCAGTTTTGTTTCATTGTTTACTGGAAAAATGTTCAAAGCAATAGGAAGGTGTATCAAAGAGCACATGTATGTTTCATATGCAAGGGGCCTATGATTTAAAAGCAGCCCAGAATTAATTTTTATCTGCCATGGGTAAAATGTATTTTTCTTTGAATGTGGGTTTTAATGTTGTTTCAATGAATGTGAGTTTCAAGGGCAGAGAAGTTTTAATGCCAGGTTTGTTTAGCAGATGCCTTAGTGTTTGTGCTGTAAAATGCAAAATAAAACTTTCAAATGAAGTTCAAATCATCATAGAAGTAAATCAGTATGTACATTAGTGTTTATGGTAAATGGAGTGAAATAGCAAAGTAATGGATCATTGGAATGGCTGCAGGGGGAGGCTCCATTCGACCATGGTTTTGTGAGGGGGAAGGGCGGCAAACTTAGACAGCCCCAGCTGAACTATACCTCCCAACTGTCCAGATTTTCAAAGAATGAATAGATTTTTTGCTTCTTATTTTAGGTTTGTTCCTCAATTTGTGGTTTTCTGGCAAATGATTTAGGAATTAAGTCACTAAATAATGACACACTAGTTTCAGACTTTATAACCTTCAGAAAAATGCATGCTAAAATAAGACCTGTTCTATCAACTGTCCCAGTTTATACAAGAGCAATTTTAGTACTGTTTATATGTTCCCTCAATATATTTGGCCTTGTCCAGATTTATTGCATTAACAGGTTGAGAGGTACATGCAAATAAATTGCTTTATAGAATTAGGCATAGCCAAACCTCAACTGTCCCTGATTTTGGCTCAAAATGTTGCTCTTCCCCTAATGATCCCTCCACAAAATAGCAATTTTGGAAGAAAACATGGAGGGTTTACTTTACTTTTATAAATAACTGTAATGATCAGAGTTATACATTACTTTTATTTCAGAAATGCATGTAGATTCTCTAATTTTGTCAGCTGCTCTAAGTTAACTGTGCTCATATTAAAATGGTGTCCCTCCTTTGACAGGTTCCCAGCTGTATTGTCTGGCAATTTTATATTTTTGCATCACATTTTTGGTCCGTTTTTCATAAAATTGCAGTTTTCTGGCAAATTAGTGGCAAATTGTTAAAGACTGAAGTTAGAAAATAATGCAGACATTTCTGTTTCAGATTTCATACCTTTCAGAAAATTTGTACTGATGCAAGACCTACTACTATTCTATTATCTTTCTAAGTTTATAAGAGCAATATTTAAAAAAAGTCCTCATTTTTGGGCCTTTGTCTCAGTTTTATTTATGAGTTTGTTGCTGTAAGAGGTTGAGAGGGTGTGTGTGTGTGTGTGTGTGTGTGTGTGTGTGTGTGTGTGTGTGTGTGTGTGTGTGTGTGTGTGGTAGGTAGCATACCTCTCAACTGTCCACATTTTGCAGAATGTCCAGATTTTTGCCCCATATTTTTGTCTGTTCCTCATAAATTTTGTGATTTTCTAGAAAATCATTGAAGGCTGAAGTTGCTAAATAATGACAGACATTTGAGCTTCAGACTTCATGTCCTTTAGAAAAATTCATACTAGCACAAATACTGTTATTCTAGCAACTTTCTAAGTTCACGAGAACATTATTTAATATCTGTCCCTGTTTATTTTAGGCTTTGTCCATATTTCTTGCACTAAGAGGTAGGTAGGGGTGTGTGAATGAAACATCCTAGTTAGTGGTAGCAGGTGGTTAGTAATTTACTCAAGCTCAAAACCTGTACCTTAGTTACAGAAAACAAAAGCATAAAGTCTCTAACCCAACTACCATGCTGCATTTTTCAGAGAACTGACATTTCAGGTTAATTTTCAATTCAAGGAACCGAGTTTGAGTGAATTTATATTATATTACTGAAGAGGCATTACAGCGAATGCCTCTTCATCGACACTAAAAGAGCGAACCGTGAATTATGAGAATGGCCGTAGCTTGGCTGGGGAGGGGGGTAGCAGTTTGAGAGCTGTCAGTACAAATTTGAAAATCCTAGCTACACCCCTGTCATGGGGTGCCATGAATTCATGAGTGACCCCTTTAATTCCCGATTTTTTTCGATTTTTTTTTACTATAAGTTTAAATTTATGGCTGATGTCACTATGCATTGCCAGCATACAGGGGGTATGCAATGACATCAGCTTTGAATTGTTTTGGAGGGAATATAGCAGCTTTTCCCAGTCTGGTGGCTCAGCTTATAGGTAAGTAAAAAAAGAATAAAAAAATGCAGTGTGACATATTTTATCAGACAGGACTTGTATAGCTGAATTCAGTCAACTTTAGTTTGTATATGAAGTCTGCTTAAGCAGATGCAGATGTACATCACAGTATGCTAGTATGTAGTAGTAATACTGCTATTTTCTGTTCTGTTTTGCTTCCCTTACTTCCTATCCTAACTTCCTTGCCTACTGTAACCAGAAAGTGTTGTTGGTGTGTGTGTGTGTGTGTGTGTGTGTGTGTGTGTGTGTGTGTGTGTGTGTGTGTGTGTATGTTACCAGAAGAAGGATAGTCAAGAGTAATAAACTTGTTTCCAAGTTTCTGACTTTTCCTTTACTCACCCATTAAGATGTTGAGGTGTATAGCTTAATATTATTAAACACCTATAGCTGTATTGGACACGCTTAACTTTATAAATGATTTGAAAAATTTACATGGTATCCTATGCCCATCTCTTGCCTCCAAGAGTAATTGCTTGCTGTTTTCCCTTTCGATTCTACTGACGTCTGTGTTTCCTTGACTGGCCCTCCTTTATTTACCCAAACCAAAGCTATTTTTCTAGATGACCATTCTAACCATAGTCACTACTCACATAGATGCAAAACATTTCTCTAGATACTCTTTTCCTACTGAAAACATTGGTAGCACCCAGTAAATATGACAAAGCATCACTGATTGTCAAAATTAATTACGTTTAAAATGGTTGTTTTGTATTAAGGTTTCCTTTCCTAAAGATGTACTGACCAGGGAGTTGATTATATTAAGCAAGCAGGTTCAAGGCTGAAGCCCGCTGCATGGAGTGTGTGTGTGTGTGTGTGTGTGTGTGTGTGTGTGTGTGTGTGTGTGTGTGTGTGTGTGTGTGTATGTGTGTGATAATGCGGGAAACCTGGCTGTACGTTACATGCTGTTGGTTCATTTTATTATCACAGCATTTCTTTTTTTTTATATCATGTCTGTAATCCCACTTTGCTACATTCAGACTTATGGTGTAACATTCTAGAATTATAATTGGCAATTTTAAAAGGTATCAGTTGTGTCAGCGTCACACAGCAGGGATTTGTCAAACTCAGGATCTTCCTTATTTCTACCTATGTATTGCAAAACATCATGTGATTATACCCTTTTTTTGTCTCTCATTACTTTGCAGCTTTGGAAACCAAGCATGTGTCTGCATGTTGAGCAAACCCTGTTTAGACCACTGGGAAATGGGCTTGCTCTATTTCACAGCTTATATAAAAATCAACTGTAGCTACTGTTTAGCAATATGTTTGCATTTTTTGTAGTCAGAATCAGATTTTTACGTTGCACCGTTCTGGTGCAGTGGGCTTTAGTTTGTGTGTCCAACAAGAGAACACCTGTGACAAGTGGATTGCTTTGAGTATTGTCTGTGACTTTGCTTTTCTGTCTTGTGTCAAAAAGTTTTTAACTTTCACTTGCTCATGGTTTGCCTTGTTTTATGGTTAGTGCTGTACTTGAGTTACTGAATTTTGTTATGATATCCATGATTTGTCTAAATTGTGCAATTTTTTTATATTGGTTTTTTTTTCCTAAGTACTCATTCTTACTTTGACTGTATTCATTTTCTTATTTGGCATTCAGAAATAAAAATGGGAATAACTGAAGTAATCTAAAGCATTTACTTTTAACAGAGCAAAGATGCCTAGTTGAAATGTAATTTTTATTGGAGGCTTTGGTGTTGATGAATTCTTACAAGAAACCTGAAACTGTCCCATGTTTCTTCATTAACATGCAGTTTGTCAGTCAGTAGTTAGTTGTCCTGTTTCACAAGCTAAGTTTTGCAGTTTTCAGTCTATAAGAAAACACAAAGATGTAATTTTACTGTAAGGCATAGATGTTCCATGTTTCCTTATTGTAGAAGATGTTGGGCTCAGTGTTGTTCATCCTTACCATCTCTATGATAAGAGCTTGTAAAATGAGCATCAGATCACTTTAGTTATAAAATGTGTTTATTTCAGACAGTAACATTGTTTCAGCATGACTGTGTGCTGAATCAGGATGTCTGCTGTGGTTTGTAAGTGAGCTTCTTGATATCCAAGTATGTTGGTGTCTGCCTGCTAGAGAGTAATGGTGATGTGGTTCTTGACCATTTTAACCAATATCAAGAGGGGCTGGCATTTTGGTACAGATAAAACTTCCATAAGTAAGGGTATAGCTTAAGCACACTCAGTGTACTCAAATTAGTACTTTTTTGTCTGAACATCTCTATGGAAATTATATGGCTGTAACACTACATTATGTTTAGAACTGCAAATCTACTGGCTGATGTATATAACTATACAAAGCATGCATACAAGATAGTAATGCACCTCTTAAATTTGTCTTTTTATAGGTATAAGTGGCAACAGTTGAAAATTGTGTACCCCTTTCTGAAATGCACAGGGGTAACTTTGAGGGCTGAGTACACTTTTTTAATGAGAGATGGGTGGTGGGGACAGCAATAAGAGGCTTGGGTGCAAAATATACATTTCTGGCTACACCCCTGTCCAGAAATAATCTGGACCAGTTTGCAGTTAGGTTTACCACCTAATTCAGACCTGCCTGCAGTTAGGGTTACCATCTGTACCTCTTTACAGGGAAAATCTCTGTTTGGGCAGTTGAATCCTATAAGTGATAATCTACCTAACTAGTGCAATGCAAGCTTAACTGGAATTAAATCATTATCATCACCCCCCCTTTTCCAATTTTCTACATGTTGTCTGCTGCTGTGTGTTGTCAGCTGTCACCATATTTCTTGATTCAATGCAGTTAATTTTATTTTTATAAAATAAATTGTATTTTAGTTTTATACAAGTTTAAATTTTGATACAAGTTCAAAGGATTATATAAATACAATATGTTTGTTCTGGTTATATTTTGTGTTTAATATTTTGTCTGTTCTTCAATTTGTGTTTGAATGTTGGTATCCCACAATTTCTTTGGATTGGGTGGGGTTACACAATTATGTATGCAAATTTTATGTTAATAAGTATACAGATTTTTACCAGTTGTACCTACTTTTCATAGGGCTTTGTCCAGATTATGATGTTTCCAGGTTGAGAGGTATGACATACAACAATTACATGGATCACCCTGCTTGCTTCCCCATTCTTACTCACACATGCTCAACAACCTTTGCTGTCAGCCTAGGCCTCCTGCCCCCCACAGCACCTTGTGCAAGTAATAACTGTGCCATATCCTTGATTTCTTTCTTGTTGATTCAAGGAAACTAAAGCTTTGCATCTGATGTACAGGGTAATTAGCTACATTATTGCTTTAGTATATCTACATTTGTGTTGTTTTAAATGACAATTGTACCTGTGAATTATATTTGCCTTGCCAAGTTGTACAGTAGATCACATCATCATTTCATTACTTTATAGTGTATTCTCTTGTAAGGGTTGTAACATCAACAACTGCAATGTGTCTCATTACTTTCTAACTGTTCTCTTTAATAATTATCCAGTACAAATGTATGGTGCACATCATTAGTCAGGCCATTACATTCAGATCTCTGGATTGCACGACAGCACTGTAGTATAATCTCATTAGAACAGTACAGTATCATGCTCTCTGTTTCATGTAGCTCACCAGAAACATGCAACTGCAGGACACCCTACAGTGCTTTCTCATCAAGCTAACACAGAGACAACAAACCTTGCCATGATGTATGTGTATAGATTAAAACATATCTGCCTGGAATCCAGACCACAATCTGATCATGCCCTGCTGAGATACATGTGTTTACAATAATCTGATGTAGCCGATGACCTCAGCATTGTTGAGCATATGGGAATAATAGTGTCACATCTACTGGTGTAAAATGCTGCCTGTAATATCAAGTTATAGCTCACACAGAGAGAGGCACACACACACACACATACACACACACACACACACACACACACACACACACACACACACACACACACACACACACACACTCACACACACGCAGTTGACTGCAGTGAGAACAGAACCCACACCTAGCCAAGGTACACAGTCTATAAAACACTGAATATAACACAAGCACCACATCACAAGTCTGACTTGCATTGTGTCCAACAACCCATTTATAGCTGAGAACATCAGCAGTGTCTGTTGAGGGCAAGATATGTGTCCCACCTGCAAGTGTAAAAAGATCTCTGTAATATCAAGCTACAGCTCAGTCACACACACACACACACACACACACACACACACACACACACACACACACACACACACACACACACACACACAAAAACACTTGACTGCAGTAAGATTGGAACACCTACCTAAGTTAAGTAGACAGACTATAGAATACAGTACTTAATGCACATACCACTGCACAAGTCTGACATATACAGGTATGCAGGCGAACTTATAGTATATGACATCAGCAGGCCATGTGAGGAACACCAGCTTGGGAGGCCAGTATGGAATAAATGTGTAGGGATCAGCAGCTATCAAAGAAATGGCCAGCCATGCCACTGGAGAAGTAACTGCAGGAATGAACTTCCATTCTGCTGACTAGAGACACATGCAAATACACACATGCTGTCAATTGAAGTCAGAACAGAACCCCTACCTAAGTGCACAGACTACAGAACACCGTACTTAATGCACACGCCATGGAACAAGTCTGGCTTATACAGGAGTGCAGGTGAACTTATAGTAGATGAAATCAGCAGGCCATATGAGGACCAATAGCTTGGGAGACCTACATAGGCTCATAGAGTCATAGCGTCATATGAGGCTAATAGCCTAATATCACTAGGCTGCTTAGAAGCCTAGCTGTATAACAACACAGGTACCATTACTGAGCATATATTTGGATGTTTGAGTTTAGCAGAGCAAGGTTGTGAGCACCACCAACTGGCACTGTCCATGAGAAAGCACACAACATTATAAATTACACTTTGTTGTGTGGTTGATTTATGTGTGGAAAAAAGTAAACTGAGACCCCAAAGTTGTAATGCTTGTGGGTGTGTGGCCAACACTTGGACTGAAATCAGACAGCATCATATATACATTTCCATAGCTTATCAGGCCATACCACTCAACCTTTTATTGTGAGGAATCTGGACAAAGCCATATATATTGCGTTGAAAAAGGACCAAACATAGGGGCACGTTTTACATATTGCTCTTACTAACTTATACAGTTGATAGAATAACATTTTGCATTAATGTGCATTGTCTGAACAGCAAGAGTTTTGAAATTCAAATGTTTGTCATTGTTTTCTGGCTTCAGTAGTCAAGTATTTTCAAATTATTTTCCAGAAAGCCAACTTTTTATGAGGAGCAGGGCAAAAATATGATGCAAACATCAGGACATTCTGCAAAAATCTAAACTGTTGAAAGCTGTGCATTGGGCAGTAGATTTGTGTTATGGTGAACAAAGTTCACATGCATGTGAGATACAGCTGTTTGTGCATAGGTTAGCAGTGTGCAAACGCAAGCTGCATTGCTAATGTGTGACAGTTACTCCACTCAGGGTTTTCATAATGACCAAAAGCATTTCTTGAATTTATCTGGTTTCTATGTCTCCCTGCCTGCTTCCTAGATGGTCCAGTTTCAGCAATACCATGCTTTGTGCAAGCCACATAAGCACAACCAAACCTGAGTTATTTGTTTGTGCTATGCAGGGCATTGAAAAAACAGATGAATAAAAAAAAAAAGAAGAAAGTAGGAAAACAAATGAAAAGAGAGACATAAGTGAACTGAGCAAAAGAAAGGTATGACATACACACTACAAAATGATACTACACATCAGCTATTTCTACATAGTTCAGGATATGAACTTTCACTCCACTGCAGATTCAGAAAACAGGATGGATGTCTTAGCCCTCTTTGCCACACAAACAGCTATGCAGCAAAGAATTAAAGTCATTGTTCACACAAACTAATTCACCAGAATGTACACTGCTATGAGATCTTCAGCTGTGACTGGTACCTTTAATCCTTTTTATTATATTTGGATGTAGTGCACTTACTGATCATGCAACCTGTTAGGATTCTGCTTGCAAATATACAGCTTTGTCTTACTTGTCTGTGTTTCTTAGTACTTCATCAGTTATCTGAGCAGTACTGTGAGACATTCAAGTATGTAAGGCATTCAATATCATTGGCTTTAAAATGTGTGCAGATATTAACTGGGAGTTATATGATATGCATTTTCCAGAAAGAGAAGGCCAGGTTGGATGGCACAAACAACTATATACTGTTCCTTTGGAGAGACTATTGCTGAGTTACTGTTATGGCACAAACAAGGCTACACTGCTCTTGTGGGAGGGGATTATGTAGAGTTATGTCACAAACAATCATAGCCCATTCTTTTGTGGGTAAGCAAAGTTGTTACTGGTATGGCACAAACGAGGATATGATGCTCTTGTTAATCTCCTTGTTCTGCTTCCTGCTTCTTGTTTGATCATGGGAAGGGTGGTGAATCCAGAAACGTCAATGTCTATCAGTAATGTCTAACTTTTCTCTTTACAGATTTTGCAGTGCAAGAGTATAGTGCAAAAATAAGGCCATGTAGTGAGCATCAGTATACTTCAGAGGTAGGACTGTGTGAATCTTTGAAACCTGAGGCCTAGTACTTACTAATGGACACATATGAGTAAACTAAAGGTCTCTCTGCTGTCACATGTTAAAGTAGATTTTGCACAAATCCATGGCACTATTTACTTAATTACTGTTCCAACCTACTAAATACAGGGATATGCCATAATATCATTCAAAAAGCTTCAGGACTTAACTTGCAAATACAGCAGTGGACACATTTTGAGTTCAGAGCTGACTCTGATGCAAGTAGTACACAGCCAGTACTGGGGAAGTACAGGTTGTGTGAGCTGCCTGGCATTAATTTTTCTATGTGTGCGAGTAGAAGAAAGGTATTAGGCACCTAGGTGTTCAGTGAATATGCTATGCATTGTATTTTAGTCAAAGGCAGGGCATACTGAGAACATGTACGTCTACCTGCAGGTGCAGTAGCTGGTGGTTCCACCTCTGAGCCCTCCTCTGACTGTGACTGTGGTGACCTAGGTGTTGATGGGGGGATGTGTGTCTCTTCCCTTAGCTGATCCTTCTGCAGCTGTTCCCACAAGATCAGATTGTGTAGCATAACACATACTGTGAAAACGTGTGCACATGTCTCTGGATTATACTGCAGGTCTCCACCAGATGTATTTAAGCACTGGAACAGTGACTTCAACAGCCCAAACACATGCTCTATGATGTTTCTGGCTTGAGCGCGTGCCTCATTATTGCATTCTTGTGAGGGTGTGTGTGTACTTCTGATGGCTGTCATCATCCATGTTCCAGTGCATAGCCAGCATCCCCCAATAAATAGCCCTGTGTGATGTCCCCCTAGCAAACATCTGACACAGCTGTGATGTGTGCCAGATATGGGAGTCATGAAAACTGCCAGGATTGCCAGCACACACATTCAAGATTATTCCCTGGGCATTATACACAACTTGGCGGTTGACGGAGTGGTATCCCTTGTGGTTCATGTAGATTCTACCCTGCTCACCAGGTGGTGCCTTGATGTGTATATGACTGCAATCTATGGCACCCAGTACTTCAGGGTAGTGCGCCACAGAGTAGTACTGTTGCATATTGCTAGATCTCTTATCAGAACCACAGGGAAAACATATGTGCTCACTGGCATGTATGAGCATAGCATCCAGGAATTGGTGGAGGATCTTGGATGCTGATATCTGTGACACACCCACCATGTCTTCAGTTGGTCTTTGAAGAGTACCTGTAGCTAATTTTCTAAGGGCTACACATACCTTACCTTCCACTGGGATGGGTTTCTCTCCATTAGTTCTGGCTCTGAGTTGAGGGTGGTAGAGCTCACAGAGTTCTTGTAATGTGTCCCTGTCCAGGGTGTAGCACTCCACAATCTCCAATTCATGTAGCATCTGCTAAGTTATCCTGGGCATGAACAATCTTTTCCTTCTCAGCCTAGGCCTATTGTCATCAGCACTAGCTGCATTGAGTTCAGCCTCTAGTACATGCAGATGTAGAATAGCTGCAACAAGCCCTAGCATTGTGTCATTGTGTCAGTTAAAATTTCCTTGTCTTTACTCCAGTGGTATTGAAGTACTTAGGAAAAACAAGAATGGAGGTTACATGCTTTATAGCATGTTGAATATTTGCACAGTGTTGGATTGGTTCATGAAAATGAAATTCACCTGCTTATGCTATAATTAGCATATATTAAACACACCTGCTGCTTGAGCATCAGTGTGCTAGGCATACCTCTGTATATCCCTGTGCAGCTATGCATAAATAAAGTAAGCACGGCAAAATTGTAATTACCTTACTCCATTCCCATGATATCACGTAAACATTTAGTATAAAAAGGAAACCTTTCCCACCCTATACTCGAACTCAGGACCATCTGCACTCTAGCCCTACACATACACATGGTGATACAGGACAATTTTTTTGAGAAGCACAACAAAAGCTGCCATTCATTCCTCCATTTCTTGTGGGTGCATTATATGCACCATTGCACAAAGAAGGACATAAAAAATGTACAAAAATTATTTGAAATGGACAGAGAAAACATGTTTTACAACAAAATACTGAGGATGACACACAGCCTGTGATTTGTGCATAGCTTACATGCACTTTCACCCTCCACAGACTGATCTGTGCAACTTTGAATGTGTATCCTGACTCACCCCCGATGTCATCAATCACTGTTGACATCCATTGAAAACGAAAACACTGTGGATGTGCCTACACAAAGTGAATATCCCTATAGAGTTACTCTTTTTTAGGATTCAGCAGTTCCAATGAGTTTTTACCAAATTTGCATTTTCATCATGTTAAAAGCCTGGAATCTACACAGTAACTGTGTAAGTGGAGAAACTGCACAGGAGCACAATGTTGTAAACATAAGGGAAGCTATTACTTTGCCCATATATCTGCTACATACTACATATGTTTATTTCAGGATGTGCAAACATTTAGCTGCATGCATTATGTACAATTACATTTTCTTTTGGGGGTGGGGTGCAAAGGTGCATTTATGTCATGGCCTTTAAAAATTTATTTTTTATTTTGTAACTTTGATATTCTAGCATCCACAGACTGTAGTTAGGTCATAATATGTGTGGGGTTACATGTTGAGGTCAGTTCTGTACAAATTTTAAGAACTTTTACTTGCTTTTGTTTGCGTGTAGACTCCTTTCCGTGGCTGTATTTGAAAAGATTCTGAATACACGGCCAATACGAACAAAGAGTCTACACCGTTGCTTTAAAGGTTGTTAAATCACTCCACCATTTAATTTGTTTCATTAGCATAACATTCAGCTACTTATGCTGTAATTTTCATGCCACAAAAGTTTCCATATTTGCTTGAGAGTGACTGAATCTGAAGCTTTTCCCAACCATGTGAACATCACGCTGCTACGCGCACATGATAAAAATGATCATGTAGGCTTTTATAAATACCCCCCCCAAGTTTTGGTGAATGAGTGCTCTGGCCTAAAATATTTCTTGAAGATGCAATGTTTTCCGATACTCAGACAGTACTAATTCATGATATACTAGTATTTTCCCTAGAAAATTGAAATACCAGTGTTCCTGGTTATTCAGATCACCACAAGAGAGCACTACAAATCTTTTAACAAAAAAACTTGCTCTACCATGCCTGTAAATGTAAGGCCTTTCTGCAATATAAGAATCTTTTATCACTGGATCTCAGGATACCTCCAGCCAAAGATTCTTCTATAAGTGAAGATAAAAAGTCACACAGAGAAAAGCGCCAACAGGAAAATCTGGAAAACCATAGAAAGGTGATGTTGAAGAATTTTACTAGAAGGCACAGCATGGTCTACAGATCTCAGCAGTACCACAAAGGCCTAAGGTTGCTGTTCCCAGTGAGCTGCAGCTTTGTCTACCCTTAGCCCCAGTGGATCATCTCTGAGCCGCCACTTGTGTCAGGCTCTTTGGAGGCATACAGTTGACTTCCAGCTTCAGAGATAAGTCAGGCAGACCCATTTTCTGTAGCTGTAGAACAGCCAGTCACCAGTTCCAGACATCCTAAGGGGGCATCAGTCTGGAACAAATTAGTATTTCAGAGTAGTTTTATAAAATACCATGTGCTTTGCAGATGATTTCTGTAAACTTATTTGACCTTTGAAAAACAGCAGTCATGGCTACTACAATTTCTGCCATTTGTGTACACAGAAACATTCTGGTAGCACCAGTGACTGAGCAGCAGATACTCACTCCACTATTGTCCAATCTGTTCTTTGGCTGCAGAAAACTCCCAGAAGAATACATGGAAGTTTGGCAGTAGCCTACCCACTTCTTATATATGCCTTCAGAGCTTCCACCTTGGGTATTGTTTCCCATAAGATGCCTGATTCTAACATAGGTGCCAAAGAAGGGCCTGGCCTATTCATACCAAATAAGTGCTTTATTGAGTTATGACAGACACGGTGAATATTACAGTCTATTCTCCAGTAGTCAACATCTCCTTTCATGAAGCTTTGAAACTCATGAGAAAATATTTCAAGTGGATAGGGAAGGAGTCATTTGATTCCCAAAAGAGGTACTATTAACTTATGCTAGTAATTATCAGCATACAAGCAAGCATACACACACACACACACACACACACACACACACACACACACACACACACACACACACACACACACACACACACACACACACACACACACACACACACACACACACACACACACACACACACAAAGGCAAAGAGAAAGTGTGAAAAATGGAAACGTTGCATCCATAAATTTCATTTATTCCTCACCACGAGTGCATTAGTCAAGAACCCTGAAAAGGTGCAGTGTACTACAGTTGGCATAATGTTGGGGAAGAAGCCTTGGTAATATTTAACATAGGAACATACTAAGGATTTGATCACTGAAACCATAAGATGCCTAGCTATACACACCTTTAAGCAGACCCTTTTCAAATAACTTAATAGTGTTCACCTTCCAAACTGAGCAGGGTTGTACATTTTTTTTTTACTTTTTTGATGAGACAAAAGACAAAACAGTAGGGTGATTAATAAGCAGTAGTATACAGTTTGAATCCCCAGTACCCCCCCCAAAAAAATATTGATGGTATAGCTATTACCACTGCACCAAACACAATATGAACAGAGATATGGTATTATGGTCCATTCTCCTAAAAGTCATATAAAATGCAAAAGGCTGGCTTTAAGGACATGTTTGGCTGGCATTAAGGTCATGTAATAAATGTACATTGCTGCCTTTGGAAACAGCCAATACCCACCACATTCTATTCATCATTACACTTTATAACTGTACATATGAGTCATAATCCCTGGCAGAATTTCACCCACCTGAGACTGAACTCATGCTTTCTGGTGCACTCTAGCATCAGTAATTAAAACCTTTTAAAAATTATATTTCCTATAAAAATGCACATGCATGCATGCACACTCACAGTGTTTTCCAAAAAGTTGGCTAAATGATAACTGTATAGTTCAACACCCTTGTCCTTAGTTTATAGTATTCTGTCAAAATTCAAACTACTTTGGTTAACAAAAGCATAAATTACTATTTACACTTAAAATAACTCAAGCTTTGTTGCCTCCATCACAGGGATAAGGCCCTCGCTATGTCACAGACGGGTCAAGTTCGAATAGCAGTTTAGTGCTTGTAGAAGTTAGCAGGGGAGGATGGAAATAAGTGGCTGTTGTTAACCGAACCATTCTGGGGATGGGAGGCATCTCCTGCTCACCACTTGAGTAATACCTAGTGGGATCACTAGGTATGCTCATCATATTGATCACTGCTGCAGTAGGTTTAGCAGTATGGGTTATATCCTGACAATGATATAAAAGCCAGCCAGCTTCCAAAGCTTTGAGTTACCTTCCATACACCCAAACTGTCAGGCAGCTTGAACTGAGCTGACTAAAACACAAGTTTGGGTATGAGGCCATTTGGACTTTTACTGCCAATGAAGAGCATTTTCTTAATTTTGTTGTTGTTTTACTACTTTCCTCTTCAGGAAAGTAATTTTAAAACAGAGTGTTGTATTTTAATATACTGTCTCAAGATTGTAGCATACTTTTTTTTTCTGTCAGTTTAAAAGCGGTATAAAGTAAATGAAAATTTTTTCTGTGACAAAATTGTATTTATTTTACCGATGTGGGGCTGGCACAGCATTTTAAAGTTCTTTTTAATGTGTTTTCTGTCAAAAAAGTAACTTTCATGGACTGGTAGTGTTTACCGGCAATTGCTGCTTGCCTTCCATAGGAAAATAGCGCCATTGTAGGCTTGATGGAAAAGATTACCAGTCCCACCATCAATCCTTCTTCTAGCCACAAAAAGAAAAAAACAAACATTAAGCAAATAGCCTTTGCTACCACAGCAGACTAGCAATTTGCCTCAGCTACAGGTGGGTGGCTTTGCTGTGGCCAATTGTTGTACCTCAGACCACCCAACTTTTACCCCAGAGCTCCCTGGTGTAGCACTTACAGTCACTAAGGACCAGTGATAAGCCACATCCTCTGAGAATTTTGAGGTCACTTCAGTGGGAAGGGGAGAGCCAATCTTCTTGGTCCTGGGAGAAGAAACAGGGAAGTTTTTCCTGTTGTGTCAGAATGCTGTTCCCATCCCTGTGGAAGCTGCTGCTGTCATCACTAACATGGTTGGCCTCATTTTTCCTGTCACAAAGAAACAGAAAAACAAACGTATCTAGTCCTCCTCAGTTTACTTTTCATAGGACTAGTTTACTGGGTCTGACTCAGGATTTTATTCAGGCTATTGATCCTTCTTGTAAAGTAGTTTCTGGTAAAAAAGAGGGATTCCTCTTTTCCTGAAGATATTTGAGATTCTGAATTTGAACAGGAAGATGCAGGGACAATTATACTTTTTGTCCTCAGATTTGTGATTCAGACAAAGAGGAGAACACAGCTGATTATTCTCCATGTGGGGGTTCTCTTTCTCTGAGACTGTTTCTAGAATGTGCAATGTTTTCATCTGAAGAGCGTTTCAGTCCCTCAGAAATTATGATGAGTTGTTACAGATTTTCTAGAACCTACACCGATTTTCCTCTTGTTCTGTCTACTTTAGAGGATGTGTATGTCACCACCTGCAATTTTACTGATAGACAGCCAGCTGCCACTAAAAAAGGAGATAAGATGTATACAGATCCCCAGTCTTTTAAAATTGTATATACTATTCCCAAACCTAACACAGCAGTTATAGCTTGAGTTGATCCCACTGCTGCTAAGTATTTAGTTATTCCAATCCAACTCTTTCTGTAAGGATGGGAAAATAATTGTCAGGTATGGGGAAAAAGTGTATACTTCTGTAACTCTGATTTTCAGAATTTTGAACTGTCAGGATCACATGTAAAGTTTGTTCTGACAAATTGGGAATGTATGAAGAATGTTTTATCTGCAGTTTCTTCTTGTGAGGAAAATCCACTTTAAATAGCTTCTTCTATTGCACAGGTCTCTACTCATTGTTTACAGTATGTCTATGACTGCAGATCAGGTCTCTACTCTGTTTACAGTGTGTGTATGACTCTGCATATCAGGTCTCTACTCATTGTTTACAGTGTGTGTATGACTCTGCAGATCAGGTCTCTACTCATTGTTTACAGTATGTGTATGACTCTGCAGATCAGGTCTCTACTCATTGTTTACAGTGTGTGTATGACTCTGCAGATATTTTTTCCAGGGCTATGGCCACTGGTACTATTTTGAGGAGGTTTCCATGGCTGCATTTTCAGAACCTTTTTTAATTTCTCCAAATCTTTTGGGTTAATGCCATGACAGGAATGGACCCCATTCCTAAGTCAAAGTATGATCAAAGTTCATGAAATTAGTTTTCTTTCAGTCTTTTATGTCAGCCAAAAGTGCTCTTGGCAGCACCCGCAATGTGCCTAGTAATGAGTCCTTCTGCAATTTGTACAGGTTTATATGTACTGGTAACATATTTAGATACGACTGTAGATTATTTTTTATAATACCCGTTGCTCCTACTACTATTGGAACTGTCTGGGTATCTTTCTTCCACATTGCTCTCATTTCTGCCTGCAGATCCTGATATTTTGTGACTTTGTGTCTCTCTGTACACAAGACACTGTAGTCACTGGGTGTGTCAATTTCAATGATCAATGCTACTTTTGTCTTCTTTTCATGGACCAGTATATCTGGTTTTCTAGCATCTATCTTTTGAACTGTTGGTAATGGTTGATCCCATGTGATGTAAACTTCATCATTTTCCATATTGCTTTGTGGCTCATGTTTCCAGTGTTTTTCAGCCACTTCAGCACCATACTGTTTGCACAATCCCCAGATCAACAGTCTTGCCACATTATTATGCCTTTCAGTATACAGTCCTTATGCCATTAGTACGTCACAACCAGCAACAAGGCGTGCGACCGTTTCCAATTCGATTTTACAAAACCTACATCTGTCTGTTTCTCCCACATGTTCAATGTACTTTGAAAACCACCGTGTATGAAGCCCACTACCTTGGGCCACAAATATTAACCATTCATCTCTTGGTTTGATTTCACCTCTCCTTAACCATTCCTGCATTCGTTCCAGATCGACATGAGGTTCTTCCAGAAGTTTTCTATACTTGCAACTATAGTAATACATTTTTCACATTTCTTGCTTTCTCATTTGGACCTTCACCTTAAATTCTTTCTTTTGATTTTTGGCACGTTCAGTTGCTGCTTGAATTTTATCCACTTCTGGTTTGATTTCCATTCCTGCTTGATGGCGATATGCTTCTGCTAGATGAAGCAGAGAAGTCATCTTAGATTTATTCTCTTCATGTTTCAAAACATTCACTTAATTAGGGTCTTATGAGGTCAGCAGATATGTGTGGAGTCCCACAATTGCAGATCTATACATGTAATCAATTTCAAGGAGGCCCATCCCTCCTTTGGAACGGGGAATATGTAATCTTGATATACAGTGATTTTTATAAATCATTTGGTGAGCATGAAACATCCTTCTTGTTTTCCTATCTAATCTATCCAACATGTTTTGGGGCCAGTCAATCACTCCAAAACTGTAAGTTAGGACAGGAAGAGCAAATTGGTTTATAGCTTGGATTTTGATGGATTTTGATCCTAGAACTAGATGTCAACACTGTTTTCGGGATTAATTTAAGTCTTCTAAAGTATTCCTTACTAAGTTTTCTTCACATTGGTTCATGTTTTATCGTTGGTCCTTCATCAGTTCCTAAGTATTTATATACTCCCGCTTGCTCAAGTTCTTTTTATTCATTCTTGTCCCAAACTGATGTTTTTCTGGTGCTGCAGTTTTCCTGATTTAAAGGTTGCTTTTACACATTTATCAAGACAAAATGACATTCTTATATTATCTGAAATATTTTTGACAACTTGCAGTTGTGCTTTCAGTTCCTCATCTAATGAGCTATACACTTTTAAATAATCAACAAAGAAAAGATGAAAAGTCTTTACACTTTGATATTTTCTAGGAGCCAAATCATAGCCATGGCCTCAGCTGTTAAGTAGGCAGCTTAATGGATTAAAGACAAATCAGAATAGCAGTGGTGACAGAGACTCACCCTGGAATACCCTCCTTTGAATTTTTATCCCTGGGATAATAATTTTCCTTTATCATGGCTTAATTGCAAAGTGGTCTGCCACTGTTTCACGGTCACTGTAATAATATTCGTTCTGTGTAGGGTGCATCTTATACATTTTTAAGTACTTTATCCATGAATGTGAGATACTATCAAATACTTTTTTGCAGTCAATCCATGCCATACTTAGATTCTTCCCCTTTTTACAGTTCTCCACTATGACTTTATTTAGCAACAAATGATCCTTTGTTCCATATGACTTTCTTTTATTGCCCTTTTGTTCTACTGCCATAATTGAGTTTTCTTCTAAATGACTATAAACTCTGTTGGCATCAATTCCCATGTATAGTTTATACATCTTCAGAAGGCAAGTCATTGGTCTATAATTTTTAGGGTAGCTTGTAGGTTTACTTCAAAAGTAGGAGCATTGTTTTTCCTGTTGTTAGCCAGGTTGGTGTCTGTTCAGGGTGTGCATATAAATAGTTCTTACTCATGGCTAAATCTTTGTGCAAAGATGTTAGTACTTTTAACCAAAAGTTATGCACTGCATCTTGGCCTGGGGTTTTCCAATTAGAGGCTTTTCTTAACTATGTTTCAATCCCTCTGGCTGTTACTTCATCCTATTTCATATCCTGTACCTTTAAACTTCTTCTTTCTTTTACTTCTTCTATCCAATTAGCATCTTCATTATGTTCCACAGGATCTTTATAAATAACTTCTCCAAAATGCATCTATTTCTTCTTTTTTGTGTACTGTTTCAACTCATTTTACTTTGTTTCCCAGCTCTCTATAAAATTTATTTGGGTCATCAACAAATTGCTTATTTTGTACTTTTCTTTTATATTTATTTGCATATCTTCTAAGTTTTTCCATCTGTGCTAAGATTTTTTAGGTTGTTATTTGTGATGACAGATCCTGGTCTGTTCTAATACTTTGCATTGCTTTTATCACATCCATCTTTCTTAGTATTGCGTTGATTTGTTCCCTCTTCTATATTCGTCCATCAGTTACACTACTTGTCTTAATTGCTTTATAGTTTTCTCTATTCAATATTTCCATGATGGTATTCAATTTCTTCCCTTCCTTTCCTCACTACCTTGTGTTCTTGTGGTAGAACTTTATCAGTTATTAATTTAGTTGCACAGTAATAAATCCTGCTTACTTGTGTTATATCGCATGGATCTCTATGGACAGTCCTAATTACAGTGTTCATTTGTTTTATCAAACTTCTGACGTTTTGAGTTTTATTGACCTTCTGCAGTCTATTTCTGCCATTGATCTGTGTAATGTTAAAAATGAGATTTTAAATTCTCCCTTGGATAGGGATTTAGTGTTTGGCCCCTGTGCTGGAGAGGTGATCAAAAAGTGTGATGAAAGGGACAGGCTGATTCTGGGAATCTCTTATGATTTTTCAGACCTCATTCTCCAAAATTTTCAAAGGATTTTTTATCTTTTCATCCAGTCTTGGCAAAAAAAAACAGAATAATCAGTCTCAGCAAAATACTGGTAAATAGATGTTTAAGAAGAAATGGCAAGAGGATTCCAAAAAGAATTCTTGAACCACGCAAAACCATGTACAGTCCAACAGGTTTGAATGATTACTCAGAAGACCTCGTGAACCCCTTCCACCATGGTGTTTTTTCTTCCAGAAAGTCTGAGTCTCCATTTTCCTCCTTGGCAGGGGTGGCCCGTGCTATTGGACTGCCAGACTGCAGCCCCCCAACTGTAAAATTAAAGAAAATAAAAGATAAAAAAAAATAAAAATTCACGGACTTTCGCGCATGCTCACTAGTCCGGACTGCTGCTGAGACAGTCAGGAGCATGCGCAGACTGTTTCATTAGCAGTCCGGACTGGGAAACATGTAAGAGCAGAGATCCCAGAAGTCTATAGATTGTTGCAGGAAACTCATTGGACTCGGAATGCAATGTCGGCAGTCTGGAGTCTCGTCGGGGGAAGATCTTGCGTGGTGGATGTGCGGACTCTCGTCGGAGGAAGATCTTGAGTGGTAGATGTGCTCCAACGGGTGGAGGTTTGCAGCTATGGATGTACTCCAGTGGGTGGGGGTTTGCAGCTATGGATTTATGGCGCAAAGGGATGGGATCTACATCGCTCCAGGTAAGACAGCTATGGATGATCGCTCAAGGGGGGGTGTGTGTGTGAAAATGCCCCAGTTGCTATAGACTGGTGGCTAGAACAAACTCATGGTGGTGTGGTAGGGAATACCTCAGGCTTGAACCCTGTACCTTGTATGCAGGTGTTAAAGACCTGAATTCCCTACCCACCACCATTTGTAAAAAAATTGCAGATTTTTGCCTCATATTTGATCTGATCTGTTCCTCATAATATCTGTGGTTTCTAAATGCTGCATTGCTTGATATTTGATGGTGCAGTGATAGCATTGTTGCCTCCCAGCTGCAGGTTCTCAGGTTTGAGTCTTGGCTGGGGTGCCTTTTGTGTGGGGTCTGCATCTTTTCCCTGTGTTTGTGTGGGTTTGCTTTTGTGTCCTCCCATGTTACAAAGACATGTCTGCATTATTTCTTCTTGGGCCTCTGCTGAAAATTGTTTTTTTTTGTTCCAAGTCAGACTGTCCTGATTAACAAATGTTAAATAAAATTGACAGGCATTTGAATTTCAGACTTCAGGTTTCTGAATGTTTAATTCCTTATATATTTGATGGTGCAGTGGTAGCATTGTCACCTCACAGCTATAGGTTTTCTGGTTTGATTCTTGGCTGGGGTGCCTTCTGTGTGGAGTCTACATTTCATCCCTGTGTTTGTGTGGATTTGCTCTGGTGTCCTGCCATTTTACAAAGACATGTGTCTGCAGTATTTCTCCCTGGGCCTCTGCTGAAAATTGTTTTTGTTCCGTCAGAAGTAAAATTGACAGGCATTTGAATTTCAGACTTCATATTCTCCAGAAAATACATAGTAACGCAACTTAAGTTTATAAGATGAATATTTGAAATTTGTCCTTATTTTTGGGACTGTATTACCCCATTATTGGCTTTGTCCAGGTTATTTGTGCTAAGGTTGACAACTATGGCAAGAACTGAATTCACTGAATATGTTTGAGGGCTGTATTCCCTCATTACTGGGTTTGTCCAGGTGGTTTGTGCTAAGAGGTTGACAGCTATGGTGAGAACTGAATTCATTAAATGATAGCCATTTAAGTTTCAGTCTTCTACTCTTTCACAAAGCAGCTGATTTGGTGTAGCGGTATGTTGCTCTGACTGTTTTGCACAGGGATCTTGGCAGTAAAATGTATCGTGGTAACACAGCATTTTTCTTTCACAAAGCAGGTGATTTGGCATAGTGGTATGTTGCTCTGACTCTTTTGCATAGGGACATTGGTAGTAAAATGTATGGTGGTAACAGCATTTGTCTTTCACAAAGCAGCTGATTTGGCATAGTGGTATGTTGCTCTGACTCTTTTGCACAGGGACTTTGGCAGTAAAATGTATGGTGGTAACACAGCATTTTATTCTAGCAACTTTCCAAGATTATTCAAGCAATGTTTAATGTGTCCCTGTTTATTGGGCTTTTGACCCCCCCCCCAATAAATCTGGCTTTTTCCAGATTTCTTGTGCTGCGAAGTTGAGATGCAGTTGAGTATTGAGTAGATTTTACAAGGAGCTGAGAGCTGCAGGAGAAGAGAAGTTTAGTGCTGCTTGTGCTAAATCAGCTTACATTGTTAATAGCACAACAGGTTGTATACTTGCGTTTGATGCCGAAGGTTGTTGGTTCTACTCCCATAACAGGTGAATGCTACCGTAAAACAGTTAGGATGCTAACTATGAGCCTGTATCAGTTTGCCATCCATTTCCTATTGTAATATTACTAGCTTATCATTTTTAATGTAATATAGACAATTTATTCCTCAGGGGTATCATACACTTTATTTTTTGATGAAGCCATGAAATATAAAGGTGTTTGCTAGCAGCAACCTCTTCATTAGTTACAGATTTATTTAATGTGGAATTTAGATGACTTTTTTACTTCTTCAGAGATTGTGCATATTTACTGATAATGGTGGACTGTAGAATTGTGCATATTTACTGATAATGGTGGACTGTATAATTGTGCATATTTACTGATAATGGTGGACTGTAGAAGTTTGAGTAGACTTTTATGATGGAAATGTTCTGAACTGGGCAGTTTTGTCATTATGGGTGCATGCATTTTGTTTCGGTGCATGCATTTTGTTTCATAGTTTACTGGAAAATGTTCATAACAATAGGAAGGTGTATCAAAGAGCACATGTATGTTTCATATGCAAGGGGCCTATGATTTGAAAGCAGCCCAGAATTAATCTTTATCTGCCACTGGTAAAATGTATTTTCTTTGAATGTGGATTTCAATGCTGTTTCAATGAATGTGAGTTTCAAGGGCAGAAAAGTTTTAATGCCAAGTTTGTTTAGCAGATGTCTTAGTGTTTGTGCTGTAAAATGCAAAATAAAACTTTCAAATGAAGTCCAAATCATCATAGAAGTAAATCAGTATGCACATTAGTGTTTATGGTAAATGGAGTGAAATAGCCAAGTAATGGATCATTGGAATGGCTGCAGGGGGAGGCTCCATTTGACCTTTGTGAGGGGGAAGGTTGGCAAACTTAAAGACAGCCCCAGCTGAACTATGCCTCCCAACTGTCCAGATTTTCAAAGAATGAATAGATTTTTGCTTCTTATTTTTGGTTTGTTCCTCATAAAATTTGTGGTTTTCTGGCAAATCATTTAGGAATGAAGTCACTAAATAGTGACACACTGAGTTTCAGACTTCATAACCTTCAGAAAAATGCATGCTAATGTAAGACCTGTTGTTCTATCAACTGTCTCAGTTTATACAAGAGCAATGTTTAGTACTGTTTATATGTTCCCCCAATATATTTGGCCTTGTCCAGCTTTATTGTATTAACAGGTTGAGAGGTACATGCAAATAAATTGCTTTATAGAATTAGGCATAGCCAAACCTCTCAACTGTCCCCGATTTTGGCTCAAACTGTTGCTCTTCCCCCTAATAATCCCTCTGCAAAATAGCAATTTTGGAAGAAAACATGGAGGGTTTACAATTAAGAAATAACTGTAATAATCAGAGTTATAGATTACTTTTATTTCAGAAATGCATGTAGATTATTTTATTTTGTCAGCTGCTCAAGTTAGCAGTACTAATATTAAAGTGTCCCTTCTTTGACAGGTTCCCAGCTGTATTGTGTGGCTATTTTATATTTTTACATCACATTTTTGGTCCATTTTTCATAAAATTGTGTTTTTTGGCAAATTAGTGACAAATCATTAAAGACTGAAGTTAGAAAATAATGACAGACATTTGAGTTTCAGATTTCATACCATTCAGAAAATTCATATGAATGCAAGACCTATTCTATTATCTTTCTAAGTTTATAAGAGCAATATTTAAAAATTGTCCTTATTTTTGGGCCTTTGCCCCACTTCGTCCAGATTTCTTGCTCTGAGGTTGAGAGGTATGACAAATGTGTCAGGGCCATCACAGTCAGCCAGAGACATTTCAAATTGTGACATTCTTGTTGCACCCCACTCCCCCATGTAGTGACTCTGGATGTGTCGAAGCAAGGCAAGGAGTAGTTATGCAGTGTAAATGTGCAGAGTATCCCCCCCATCCAAGGTAGACACAAGTACTAGAGTGGCTCTTCATCTGTCCTTGATTTTTGCAGAATGGTCTGGTTTCTGTCATATTTTTTATAGTTGATTTATGCTTATTACTCAAAGTGCCTGTTGCTTTGTGTTTAAGTAGCAATACTTTAATGACCATCAGGTAAGCTTGGCTGAGATCGTAAGATGCAAGTAAGCTTTAATAAGCATACTGTTAAAGAATTGCCAACACTGAAAGCCTTATTGTTGTTGACATGTAGAGAATACTTAACTAGATAATGTATAAGCCTTGGGTATTGAAATGCATATGACAGTATTTAAAATAATGTAATACTGTCCTTTATTACAAGAAGCTCATTACACTTGGAGACTTCCAATCATCTCTGCAGGCTTTACCCGTAAACTAAACAGAATGCCAGTCTTGTGGTCCATAACCTGTACAGTAATCCTTTTAAGCAATGTATCTTGAGCTTATTTCTTGTTTGCTTTTCATTTTTTACTTTGATCATGTTTTCCCCATGAAACAAGTAGATAGTTGTCAGGCAGCAGGTCTTTTTTGGATAAGAAACATTTTTACAAGTGAGGGCATCAGAGATTTCTACTTTCAGCATGTTACTTGGTACTTTAATAAAGCTGAATATAAATTATAATTAGAACTGCAGTGCAAGAAGTGGTTTGAGTTGAGTGCTGCTTGTTTTTCTTATACTTGATTTTGACTGGCATTCCATTAATGTATTTAAAAAGTAATTTATTTTTCATGCCTCATAACCTTTTGTTTCCATCTAGATATTAAGTAAGCTGTCATGCAGCCAATGCATTGAAATATTTTTATTCTTCTACACTTCATTTTGTCTTGATTGGACTCTCATAATGACGGTTTGGCACCCAGGGCAGTGTATTTAGTTAGTTTTTGTGGTTTTGAGCATAGCTCCTCCCCTTTCTAGTTGGCCTCACCCCTTCCCATTGACCCCACCCATTCAGCTGTCTCCTGCAGCCCCCCTTTGATTTGAAGACACCAGCCGCCACTGCTCTTTGGCAACAGATAGCTTCAGACAAATTGGTTATGAAAATCATTCATCAAGATTACAGATGACATTGAGAGGAAATTCCTCCTTCAGAGGGGGACATTACCTATCCTCCAAATCAGACTCTTTTATTTCCACCAGATCTTCATCACATGCTGTCCCAAGGAGTGATAGAACCAGTTCCTCCTTCCCAGGTGGAGAAGGGTTTTTATTTAAGGATGTTCCTAGTGCCAAAGAAAGAAAATTATTGGATACCAGTTCCAGATATTTCTTTCCTAAAGCTGTTTGTAATAGTGCCCAAGTTCAAAATGGTTTCACTTCAAAACATGTCACCTTTTCTTCCTCTTTCAGGTTTCCTGGCAACACTAGACTTAAAATATGCTTAGCATCGTATCCCTATTAATCCAGACTTTAGACAGTTTTTTAAGGTTTTCTGTGCCTGGGTCACATTATCAGTTTTCTGCCTTACCCCTTGGGCTATCCTTTGCACTTAGAGTGTTCACAAAGTGTCTAGCTTCAGTTATAGATTGTTGCAGGCTGCAAGTTATCCACATTTTACCATGTTTAGATGACTTGCTTATCTTTGCAGAGTTGTTTTCAAAGTTTTAAGAACGTCTGTCTTGGGTGAAAGATCTCTTAAACAAGCTAGAATTCTAAGATAGGGTTAGTTGACTCCTTCACACAGGACTGTGTTTCTGGGTTGTTAACCAGACATTTAAGTTCAAAGAGCTTTACTTCCACAGGAAAAAGCAGATCATTATCCTTATCTATTTCTAAGGTTTTACACTCAGACACCAGTCACTGAGAGAAAATACCTTAGGATTCCGGATGTCATGGCATCTATTTGGCTGATGATACCCCTGGCAAGACTCCACATGAGAAAGAGGCAGACATTTCTGAAATCTGTTTGATCCTACCATCAACACCCTTTATCTTTTAAATCCCAGTGCTGGGATTTGTCAGAACATAAATCTTTAGGTGGAGACCAGAAATATCCTTAAATCCAGATCTCCTCTTCTCCAGCCCTGCTCCAAAACAGTCAGTCACCAGAGAAATGTTGGAGTTTGCTTGACAAGCAGTTTCAGGAAGGATACAAGTGCAGGGGATGTGGGACACCAAGGACAGATGCAGACACAAATATCAAGGAGATGCTTGCCCTGATCAAGGTACTCAACTCTCTGAACCATCTTTGGTCCCTGGGACCTGTTAATACCACAGTCATATGGTACATCAACAATCAAAGGGGATCCAGGTCATAAACCCTTTGCAGACTAGCTGTGTTAGCTTGGTAAATACAGTAGCTTCACAACACAGTCTCACTTTGCAGGCATCCTAGATTCCATCATAGCAAACTTGTATCTGAGACAAGTTGAGCAAGACCAGGGTAGATCCCCACAAATGGAAGCTAGATCAAGGGGTCTTCCAAGATTTGATCCATGTGTGGGGAGTTCCTCAGGTAAACCTCTTTGCCTCCTCTCTGAACAATCAATTAGCAAGATTCTGTTACAGGACTCCATGCAAGAAGGCCTGGAAGACAGATGCCTTTTCTTTTTCTCAGACAGGAATGTTCCTGTATGCTTTTCCACTCATTCCACTAACATACAGGTTACTTCTGAAGATTCAGAAGGAATTCACCAAGATCATTGCGGTCCAGGCAACTACGGTTCTTCCTTCCTTGGAAATGGCCAGCGGCAATTGCCACAAGATTCCCACAGAATGGATCTACTCACACAAGAACAGGGATGCTTGATACACCCCATCAGTCATCTTCAGTTGACTACCTGGATGATAAATTCTTAATTCCTTTTAGTCACCTGTTTGCTGAAGATGTGCAGCAGGAACTAAATGAAGCAAGAAGGCTTGCTACTATAAAATCATATATTAGCAAATGGAAAAGGATTTCTAGTTCATGACAGCAACATAACCAGCGCCTGTTTGAGGCTAGTTGTTCTCTGGTTCTGCAATAGTTGTGTGAGTTAGTATCCTTTGGCCTTTCCTATTCCTCTGTCAAGGTTCATTTATCAGCCATTTCAGCATGTTTGCCAATGGATCCCCCTCTTTCAATGCAATCTTATGTCAAAATGTTCTTGGAAGGGGTTTTACATAAGAGGACTCCAAGAAAATCAGTGGCCTGTCCTTGGGAGCTTAATTTGGTGTTAGAGAAGCTAAGACCAACTCCATTTGAACCAGATAATCTGGCTGACTTGACGTTCTTAACATGGAAAACAGTTATACTGATTCCTTTGACCTCTGCAAGAATGGTATCCAAGTTACAAGCTCTTATGGTGAGTCAAACCTATCTCAGTTACCATAGGGACATGGTTTCTTTGAGAACTAATCCTTTTTTGCCTAAAGTGGTATCCGAGTTTACTTTAGGCCAAACTATCCATCTCCCTATTTTCATCCCTGGACCTAACAATGAGGGAGAAAAGATACTCCATACCCTGGGTGCCTGCAGACAACTCAGATAATATCACAACAGAGCTAAATCTTTCATGTCTTCCAATCAATTGTTCATTGTTTATAAAGGTAGGTACAAGGGACAACTTGTAGCAAAACAGACTATTTCCAAATTGTGGCTGTTACTTTTTGTTATAATCACCATAAAAAATCCATTCCAGGTAGAGTCAAGGCCAACTCTACCAGGGCCTTGGCTTCATCTATGGCTTTTTGGAAAGGGTTGGATTCCAGAAGTATTCTTAGAAGCTTTTCTTGGTGCTCTGTGCATACTTTTAGAAAGCACTATTAGCTTGATTCTTTCTTTAGGTCCAGATCAAGCTTTGCTAGGACCACTCTCCAGCAGCTCCTGGACTCCTTCCCTTTCACCCCGCTAATGTAGTTACCTAAGGTAATCTACCTATATAGATAAGACTGCTTCAACAGTGATCAACATGATGAACACAGTACAGCTGTGTAAGTAAAACTTACCATAACAGTAGATGTTTGAATGATCGCTGCTGCAGTATCTTCTCCCTCCAACCCCCTTGTTTTTAAGTGTGCTTTTTTATGTCAGGGTATGGACATTTATTTTTGTTGATCCTAGAACTAACTTTTCAGAACTCAGTGTCCCTGCCTCTGCTGGTAGGAAAGCTCTGAAGGACTTTGCACCCAACTGCTTGAAAATTTGGGTGTGAAAAAAGTGCCCTGAAGCTTTGGAAATGGTCATCTGTTATATTCTTGGCAGGATATAACCCATACAGCTAAAGCAGCAGTGATCATTCGAACATCTACTGCTATGGTAAGTTTTACTTGCACAACTGTCTTGTTGCACCCATGGAGCACACTTCTGAGAGCATACATTGCCAGTATGCTTCTATACATAGCCTAGACAGCATCCAAACAAATTTCCCCAAGGACAGCAGCAACCAGGCAGCTTGTAGTATTACCACAAGTGTGGTAGAGTACACCCAGGAGGAGGGAAGGCTACCACAATGGACCTGGTATTTGGCTACTTGCTTCCTTCTGACTCTCACCTCAAGGGGAACAAATGTGCAGATATACCACAAGTAGGAACAAATGAGTCATATCACTTTTGCCTAGCCTTGAGATGCCTGGATCTCACTCCCAATAGAATAAATGGGTTGAAAGAGTAAAGGAATTGAAGCCACCGAGTAGGTAAGATGGAAGATAAAATGAAAATAAGCAATGTGATCAACCTTTAGATATCTGAATGGTAGCAGAAGCTTAAACACCAACATTTGAAAGGGTAGAAGTCCACAGTGAATTGTATAACAGTTAAACATATATACTCTTAAGCTAATAAATTAATACATCATCAGTCACAAGTTAACATTCAATAATAATAATAAACTTTATTTTTACTTAGAAAAAAAGATAAAGTATTACAATTGAAAAGTAAATATGCAAACAGAAATATTCTTGCACAAGAAAGTTAAAAATATATTTGTATACAGCAAACGCTGTCAGCTTAGTTGAGTTTTAGCTGCATTTAACTGAAGACCTCACTGTGCCTCTAGCTCTCAATATCAAAATTAGAATTTTTAAAAGTCCTTAGAGGCAGTATAATGCAAATTAACTTTTGCCAATTTCTAGATTCTCCAGAAGAAAAATACAACAGCTGACTTTCTAGCAAGCATATATAATGTGTCTCTCTTTCTGATTTATACACAAGATATCCTGTAGCTTCTTTCTGAATTTTATACTTCACCATTGTTTGGCCTAATGTGATTTCCTTCAAAAAGCAGTATTATGCTTGAAGTACTGCAGAGGTTTGTACAGTTGAGGAAACAGAAATGGCTTCATTTTCAAATCCCCAGAAAAAAAGAAAGATACATTTCTCTTGCATAGACTTCACACACCTCTTTTAATTACTGTTTAGCAGTTGCCTTTACATTTACATAATCGAGAATAAAAAAATGCTTATATTTTCTTAATTCAGTGTAGCTTTAGTAAAACTTATTCACATATCCCTTCTGAAAAAAAGTTAATTTTTCTGAGCTTGTTCTAACTTTTTCACAATTTTCCTCTCTAATAGACTCATGTGTGGTTTGGTTAACACTATCAAGAAATTAAGCTTGAGGTGAGAGGTACATTTTACGTTGCACTCACCCATTTTGTTATTTTTTAAATGTTTTTGCATTTTTGATACCTGGCCAAACACTTCTACCATTTTAACAGACATTTCTTTACCCTGATAGATAAACCTGCCCTTCGATTGTTCTATGATCAGTGTGTTTTTTGTTTCCAACTCAAAACTCAAAGCCTCCAAAGGGACCATTTTTAAGTTTGCCAAATATTAATGGAAATGTGAAAACATTACTAAAAAATCATTGTCTAGTACACATTTAAATATCTTCAAGCTGTGATCCATTCTTATTCGCAATGGCAATGCATTTTACAAAGTACCTGCTCTTCCTTGGAATAAACTTTTCCCTAAACAAGTTTTAAAACTGAAAAATTAACATAAAGTCAATAATTTCTAGCTCCAGATGGATATAAGATAAACACATTCCTTAAAGAAGCTGCCAAAAAAGAAAAAAGAAAAAGCATTTACAGATTAAGATCAGGTCACCTCAAAGCAACCTATAACTAGTTTGCTTATTTCAACAGAAAACAAACAGAACTCCCTCAGCCTAGTAGTATATGACAAGTATCTAACCCTACTGATCTGTTTTGTAAAAAGTGTATGGATTCTTTCCCATCTCACTAAGTTCATTTATACATAACAAGCTGGCACACAATATTCAATCTAAGGTCCAATTATCATCTTATAGAATGGAAGGAGAACACTTTCATTCCATGCTAGAAATGCAGCATAAGATATCCTTTAAGGCAGAATATCACTTCCTAGTAACCATATGTAGTTTATCTTCATAGGTAATCCTGCTATCTACAATAATACCAAATCCCTTCTCCTACTTTCTGCACTTAGAATAATATTATTCATGGTATGCAAACAGCAAAAGTACAGTATCTAAAATGAGAGCGTTGTAACTTGGTGAAATTAAACTCCATAGAATTACTCTTAAGCCATGAATGTAACCTACTCAGAGATTTCTGAATTATTTCTTGACCTTTGACTAAGTTCACAACTAGCCCAATGTTGGAATCTTCAGAAAACTTCATGAGCACACTCCTTCTTCTACAGGGAAATTGGACATAAACAGAATTAAGCAAAACTGAGCCTAAAACTGACTCCTGTGAAGTTCCCACTGTAAAAGAGGAATCCATAGGCAGAATCTCTTCTTCTGTGATGCTAAAGGATGTTGTTGTCAACAAGTTACTAATCCAATTTGTTGCATATACATGTTCACATTTATATTGTACAATATGTCCAAGATTGCATTGTGCTATGCAGAACCACAGATCCAACTACACCACATGTTCTAGCAGACCCATATCCTCAGCTTCCCACATGTACTGATCAATATGTACCAGGCTGATTATACAAGATCTTCCCTCAATAAACCCATTTGATTTCTTGATATAAAATGGTGTGCTACCTGCTGGGAGCACCCTGCCTTTATTTCCTATCTTACCAACATGTTGTCACTACATAGAAGCTTTGCAGTACCACCTCATATATTTTGCAATTATTGGCTAAAAACAAATCTGTATAAACCTTGCGTGTGTGTCCTTTATGCCTATAAGGCCAAAAAGGGACTATTATGGGCTATGGCTAAAAGTACCTCTTGATAGGCCCTTGAGACTACCATCTGCTGCACCACCTTATACTCCAGGCCTTACTAAGCAGACCATTTTATGTACAATAATCCCTTATTCCAGTATACAGGATCCCTTTGCTCTTGAGGATTAGGAGTTCTCTTAGCTACACCCCTCAACTCCTGTAAAATGAATCTGAGAGTTGTGCCTTTGTATATCCCTCTTTGGCATTCTTCCCATTTCCCCTTTCTAAGGAAGTCCAGTATTTTTGAGAACTAAGGCTTATGTTTGCACAACATTCTTATACTATTTTTCCCTTAAAATAACTCCTAGGTTAAGTCTTTCTGGCACATATGGCTGAGGTTTCAGCCTCCTACTACTGCCTATTTCTTTCTCTGAAGTAGCCACAACACCAGACAATGTTGCTGTTGTGGACATTGGCTGGATTTCCCCCCACTCCTACCTTCTGCACATGACTGTCTCCATGCCTGGCTGCATGTAACTGCATGTACAGAAGGTACTATTCGAACTTCTGTCACGAGATGATGAAACAATGCCATCTAATTGCCTCCCTTACCTCCTTTCTGCCACAAATTAACCTTTCCAATGACACCTGAAAATGGGTCCATCCCATTACTCAAATTGGAGTGTGCTGCTTGGGCAAATTAAGTTTCCTTCTAACAACTACAGGTTTTACAATATGGTTCATTTGATGAAGGACAGCCAGCTTACTAATGATTTCTTTGCTCTTTACCTGAGTAGGATACAAGCCTTGTGACAATCTAGAGCAGCTACAATTTCAGGACAATTCATCACTGTCACTGTCACTGTGGCTTTTGTAGCACACATGCCCCATTTGGTTCCACTGGATTCAATACATGCCCCATTTGGTTACACTGGATTCAATACATGCCCCATTTGGTTACACGGGATTCAATACATGCCCCATTTGGTTACACTGGATTCAATACATGCCCCATTTGGTTACACTGGATTCAATTCATGCCCCATTTGGTTACACTGGATTCAATACATGCCCCATTTGGATACACTGGATTTGAAACATGCCCCATTTAGTTACATTCACAAATTGATTTAAACTGTGTATGAAGGAGTGTTGAAGGAATTTTTAACTGGTTATTCTGCTCTTCAGTAACTTGAACTAAAAGCTAGTGTTGGCTGAATTTTGTTATTTGCTAGTAATTACAGGTGTGGGGGTAGCCACATTCATTGATTTCCTGTCCTTGCATATTTAAACTGGTGCATGTGAAATAATTCCTGCTTTAAAACTTCAGCTTGGCAAGCTAAGAACTTGGTTATATTCAACTGGACGTATAAGAGAATTTAAGTACCTTTTTATGCACTTTTTTTTAAAATACAGTATTTAAATTGATTTAAACTGTGTATGAAGGAGTGTTGAAGGAATTTTTAACTGGTTATTCTGCTCTTCAGTAACTTGAACTAAAAGCTAGTGTTGGCTGAATTTTGTTATTTGCTAGTAATTACAGGTGTGGGGGTAGCCACATTCATTGATTTCCTGTCCTTGCATATTTAAACTGGTGCATGTGAAATAATTCCTGCTTTAAAACTTCAGCTTGGCAAGCTAAGAACTTGGTTATATTCAACTGGACGTTAAGAGAATTTAAGTACCTTTTATGCCCTTTTTTTTTAAAAATACAGTATTTAAATTGATTTAAACTGTGTATGAAGGAGTGTTGAAGGAATTTTTAACTGGTTATTCTGCTCTTCAGTAACTTGAACTAAAAGCTAGTGTTGGCTGAATTTTGTTATTTGCTAGTAATTACAGGTGTGGGGGTAGCCACATTCATTGATTTCCTGTCCTTGCATATTTAAACTGGTGCATGTGAAATAATTCCTGCTTTAAAACTTCAGCTTGGCAAGCTAAGAACTTGGTTATATTCAACTGGACGTATAAGAGAATTTAAGTACCTTTTTATGCACTTTTTTTTAAAAATACAGTATTTAAATTGATTTAAACTGTGTATGAAGGAGTGTTGAAGGAATTTTTAACTGGTTATTCTGCTCTTCAGTAACTTGAACTAAAAGCTAGTGTTGGCTGAATTTTGTTATTTGCTAGTAATTACAGGTGTGGGGTAGCCACATTCATTGATTTCCTGTCCTTGCATATTTAAACTGGTGCATGTGAAATAATTCCTGCTTTAAAACTTCAGCTTGGCAAGCTAAGAACTTGGTTATATTCAACTGGACGATAAGAGAATTTAAGTACCTTTTTATGCACTTTTTTTTTTAAAAATACAGTATTTAAATTGATTTAAACTGTGTATGAAGGAGTGTTGAAGGAATTTTTAACTGGTTATTCTGCTCTTCAGTAACTTGAACTAAAAGCTAGTGTTGGCTGAATTTTGTTATTTGCTAGTAATTACAGGTGTGGGGGTAGCCACATTCATTGATTTCCTGTCCTTGCATATTTAAACTGGTGCATGTGAAATAATTCCTGCTTTAAAACTTCAGCTTGGCAAGCTAAGAACTTGGTTATATTCAACTGGACGTATAAGAGAATTTAAGTACCTTTTTATGCACTTTTTTTTTAAAAATACAGTATTTAAATTGATTTAAACTGTGTATGAAGGAGTGTTGAAGGAATTTTTAACTGGTTATTCTGCTCTTCAGTAACTTGAACTAAAAGCTAGTGTTGGCTGAATTTTGTTATTTGCTAGTAATTACAGGTGTGGGGGTAGCCACATTCATTGATTTCCTGTCCTTGCATATTTAAACTGGTGCATGTGAAATAATTCCTGCTTTAAAACTTCAGCTTGGCAAGCTAAGAACTTGGTTATATTCAACTGGACGTATAAGAGAATTTAAGTACCTTTTTATGCACTTTTTTTTTTAAAAATACAGTATTTAAATTGATTTAAACTGTGTATGAAGGAGTGTTGAAGGAATTTTTAACTGGTTATTCTGCTCTTCAGTAACTTGAACTAAAAGCTAGTGTTGGCTGAATTTTGTTATTTGCTAGTAATTACAGGTGTGGGGGTAGCCACATTCATTGATTTCCTGTCCTTGCATATTTAAACTGGTGCATGTGAAATAATTCCTGCTTTAAAACTTCAGCTTGGCAAGCTAAGAACTTGGTTATATTCAACTGGACGTATAAGAGAATTTAAGTACCTTTTTATGCACTTTTTAAAAAATACAGTATTTAAATTGATTTAAACTGTGTATGAAGGAGTGTTGAAGGAATTTTTAACTGGATATTCTGCTCTTCAGTTATTCCCACCCACCCGCCCTGTTTTTGTTTTGGTGTTAATCTTAGTGGCATTGAAACTGCCCACCTCTCAGCCTGCCTCTGGGCCCATCTCATTTGCTCACTCAACTGAGTGCAGTGAGATCATATTCTGATTTCAGGCACTCCTACTGTGTACAAAGAGAGCATCTGGGAAATAGAAAAAAAAAAATTAAGCTTATTTCCTGCCTTTCTTGTTAAGTGGTACAGACTATTTGTAGGCTTCTGAGCCCCCAAGCCCTTCTGTGTTTGTGGGGAGCCTTCTAGCTTGTTTTTTTTTCTTGTAACTAGCCAGTTTTCTAGTTTCAGCACTCAAATCTGTTTCTTTGATCTCAGCACTTGTTCAGAAAAAAAAAAAAAAAAAAAAATTTCATCTGCTTTTACTGTCCTTGTGTTTTTACCTACTTCTTTTTACTTTTGCATCATCTTAAAATACTCAATTGTATTTATTACTGCTTGGTGTAACTCATTCTAAGCCTTTTGGTTTAAACACTTGGGCTTCGGACCAGTTAGTTGTTTTGCACTGAGAGGGTTTGTGGTCTGCACTGTTGTGGCAGAACAGGTAGCTTACATCCTTCTAGGTATAGAACTGCTGATTGAGGGCTCAGTGTCTGTTATTCTAAAAGTGTATTAATTCTGGTTTAAGCACTTGGGCTTTCAAACCAGTTATTTTACATTAAGAGGGTTCGTGGTCTGCACTCTTGTGGGAGGAGAGGCTGGACTCTGCCCTTCTGAGCTGGGAATTTCTGGTTAAAGGCTTATAGTGCATGCATATCTGAACTGTTTCTTACTGAAGTTGGTGCGCCTTGTTTGCTGTGGCATAGACTGGATTCGGGCCTGCTGGATCTAGCTTTGTTTGTGTAACTTGAGCACTAATCCAGACATTCTCTAAAGTATTCAATGGTATTTATTACTGCTTGGTTGTAACTTGATTAAAGTGTAGCTATCATTCAAGTCTTTTGGATTAAGCACTTGGGCTTCAGACCAGTTGTTTTACATTAGGAAGGTTTGTGGCAAGCACTGTGGTGGCAGGACAGGTAGCTTTCATCCTTCTAAGTTGGGAACTGCTGATTGAGAGCCCAGTGTCCAAGTGTATTAGTTCTGGTTTAGGCACTTGGGCTTCAGGCCAGTTATTTTACATTAAGAAGGTTCGTGGTCTGCACTCTTGTGGGAGAAGAGGCTGGACTCTGCCCTTCTGAGCTGGGAATTTTCTGGTTAAAGGTTTATAGTGCCTGAATATTTGAACTGTATCTTACTGAAATTGGTTCACCTTGTTTGCTCTAGCATAGACTAGATCCAGGCCTACTGAATCTAGCTTTGTTTATATGCTTGTTGTTTGTTTGCTTGTTATTTCCCTGGAAGCTAATTCACCTAATAACTTCTCAGCGCTTCTGTGGATCACTAGTGATATCTGCATTGCTTACTGTACTTATTTCCTTGTTTCACTTGAAAGAAAGTTACTGTTTGTCGTTTTGCATTTAGTTACTTGTAACACATTGCACTCAAGTTACCTGGCACTTGCTCACTAAAGCAATTATATAAGTCAGCACTAAAAATTAAAAGCACTACACCCTCACTCCCCACTGGCCCTTGTTTTCAATTAAGGATTTCCCAATATTATTCTAGCATGTCCAAAGGTCAGTTGTCAATCTCCTCTCCGGTCCAGCTGGTGAATCTGGGAATCTTGAGGCAATGTTATAACTGCCTCATGTACACAGACAACCCTCTCCTCCTCCCACATAACACAAATACTTGCGAGAGATGCAGCTATTTAGCCAAACTGGAGGCTGAGCTCTCTCAACTCAGGACTGGCAAGACCAGACAGGAGGAGAAGGCAACTACACACACCACAAAACCAGCCTCACATAATGCTACCACTCCACTGAATCAAACACATAAACACACAAAGACATACTCGGAGGCTCTGAGTAAAAATTTACCTAAACAGCAGAGGCCTCCAAAGCAGACACCCAAACAACTGCTACCTCAAGACACCCCACAAGCAACACATAAACCACAAAAGCAGTGTGCAAAGCAGTCACAGCCCTTAAGGCCAAATACAACACCAAACATACTTGTCATAGGTGACTCCATAGTCAGACACACTGGCGTCCCACTCACCAGGCTGAACAAGGAGAGGGTCACAGTAAGCTGCCTATCGGGCGCTAGAATCCGCCACATAACACAAGCACTCGGGTCACTCCACAGCAAGTACAAATATGACACAGTCATTGTCCATGCTGGTGTGAGCGACCTGACGTACCTCCCTGGACTGCATGAAAAGAGACATAGAGGAGCTCTCTGATTATGTAGCCCAGGCAGGTATGACCCTAACCCTGAGCAGTATCCTTCCTTCACCAAGAATGATGCCACAATATAGAGACAAGATGATCAGCTTTAACAATTGGCTTAATGTCTGGTGTCATTCAAAGGGGATCCAGTGTCTGTCTGCCTGGGATGACATGCTTGACAAGCCACGCTGCTTCAAGGGGCGGCTTGCACCTGTCACCCTGGGATTCCGGATATTGGCTAAGGCTCTTGCCACCCCATAGTGCCTTTTTAGGCAAGGCTCAAATTCTAAACCTACCACCCTAGAAAACAAAAATGGGAAGAAATTGAGGGTAATGCTGCTCAATGCCAGAAGTCTAAATCTCAAAATGCACGCACTCGAGGCCCTTCTCAGTATGGAGAACATCGATGTCTGTGCTGTAACTGAAACCTGGTTCAAGGCTCCTGAGAGCACCCGGCACTATTAGGTTTTACCTCATATCATGCGTTCGGCCCCAAAACCCGGACCACTCCACAAAAGGAGGGGTGTATCCATATTCATAAAGGATACTCACACCTCCAGGTTGGTGGCAACGCATGAAGCTTGGAAACCATCCAGGTGCAACTAACCATAGGCAAAACTGCTCTACAAATTGTAGCATGCTACAGGCCACCCTCTCAAACTCAGGAACCCCACACAGCCTTCCTGAAGACACTGGAGGGTATAAATGTATCTCAAACACCATCATATTGGGTGACTTCAACTACCCGAATATAGACTGGGAACATTACTCAAGCCCTAACTTTCTAGCCCAACGGTTCCTGGAGTTCATAAATTCAAATGCCATGGAACAGCTAGTCACTGTTCCCACGAGAGGAGAAAATATACTAGATCTCATTGTCACAAACATGGGGACAAAATGCTCCACACGGAAGTATATCCCTCATTGGTGAGATCTGATCATAAACTAATCTCACTGGAAATCCACATCCCGCCCCACCCCAAACAAAAAGACCATAGTGAAGAACTTCTCTAAAGCAAACTTCACACTACTCAAGACTGGTGTGGTATCCTTCAAGGCCCCTGAGTCAGAGGAAACCACAACCCAAGCTGCGGAAGCCCTTACAAATGCCTTCTATGAACACCTCCAGGACTGCATGGATCAGGCAATCCCAAATAAAACCAAGACTCTTTCCACAAAGGGCAAGCGTCCAGTCTGGTGGACCCCAGCCATTAACAAACTTTACAATAAGAGGAGAAAGCTATTACATGATAGAACAAAATCCATAAAAGGGAAGTCACCCCTGATCATTATTAGTAAAAAATACGAGCACTCATAAAATCAACTAAGGCCAATTTTGAGAGAAAAATTGCCATGGATTAAAGGACAATCATAAGGCCTTTTTCAGCTATGTTAGGAACCTGGGTGGAAACTCACAGATATGCTCAGAATTAGTCCAAAATGATACAAAATCACTGAACCCACAGACATTGCCAACATACTGGCAGACAGGTTCAGTGCAAACTTCACCCCTCTCCCCTAAAGGAGAGATAACTATCCCAGCCGAGTGTAGCCTCCTGGACATCTCAAATGCGCAGGTGAAAGCTGCTCTCTCTAAAGCTAAAACACAGCATCAATGGGACCGGATGGTGTCCCCGGCTGTGTGCTACACGAGCTAAATGAGGAATTAAACCCGCACATAAGGCAGCTGTTTAATCTCAGCCTTACCACAGGATCGTGCCCAAGGAGTGGCGTCGGCAACTGTGGTCCCACTCCACAAAGGTGGCCTCTCGGACCCTGGTAATTACCGCCCCATAAGCTTAACAAGTCTAGTCTGCAAAGCTATGGAGAGGATCATAATGGAGCTCATAAACAAAGATATAGGGGACTTGCAGACATTGGACCCGACCCAGTTTGGCTTTGTCAAGGGAAGATCATGCCTTTTGAACTTGGTCGACTTCTTGAAATAGTCACCAAGGCCATTGATGAGGAAAGGCAGTCCATACAGCCTACCTTGACCTTGCAAAGGCTTTCGACACAATACCCACTCGGGTATTGTAGAAAAACTTACCAGCTTAAATGTAAACCCATATGTCACAAGATGGGTTGCAAACTGGCTTAAGGACAGAACCCACAGGGTTAGAGTTGCTGGCGCTGTGTCAGACTCCAAGCCGGTCACAAGTGGTGTCCCACAGGGCTCGGTCCTTGGCCCCCTATTGTTTGGCATCTACTTCTCAGAAGTACAGGCCAACATGGGAGGACTTTGGCTGACAAAGTTTGCAGATGACTGCAAACTGGGCGCCATAGTGGAAAGTGCATCGGACACGTATATCCTTCAGAAGGGACTCACTGAAACAGATAGCTGGTGCCAGAGCCATGGCCTGAAGTTAAACGCCAAAAAATGTATAGTCATACCCTTGGAAAAACAAGGTAACCCCAAGCTACCATATAGGTGGCAATCCACTAAGCACAGAAGAGGTTATCAGGGACCTGGGGACCCAGGTTGACAGTGGCCTTTCTTTTGACACTCACATTGCTAAAGTGGTTAGAAAGACCTTCTACATTGCCCACCTGATCATGAAGGGATTCACATCCAGATCTAGTGAGGTCATTGTTCCCCTGTACTCTTCACTTATCAGACCAATGATCGAGTACAATGCCCCATTCGGGATGTATCTCACCCGACATCTGCAGCAATTGGAGAGACCCCAAAGTTCCTCACCAAAAGGATAAAGGGACTCCAAAATCTGTCATATGCTGCCAGATTGAAGAAACTCCAGCTCTATTCAGTCGCATACCGTCTGCTCAGAGGTGACATGTGCCTGACATACAAGGCCATGTCCAACCCGGAATTAATGGACATGCTCCACCTCAAAAAATCCAAATCCACCAAAACCACTAGAGCAAGCGACTTAAACCTTAGCACGGATATAAATAGGGCGTGCTGGAGGGATAGATTTATCACTCAGAGACTCCCTATGCTGTGGAATAAAATCCCGGTCCATGTGAGGCAGAGCACCTCGCTGACTCTGTTCAAGAGAAATCTAGACCTGTGGATGGGAGATCGTAGGTTTACCCCGGGAATCATCTCTGGGTCACTGCTGGACAGAGGCACAACAAACTAATGGGCACAGTATTTTTTCATATAAGGGGTGGCGTAAGCCACAATAATTTGGGCTAGGCTTATAAATGCCTTAGGGCAGATAGCCTAGTATAAACCTATGAACCTATGAACCTATGAACCTATGAACCTATGGGATTCAATACATGCCCCATTTGATTACACTGGATTTGATACATGCCCCATTTGGATACACTGGATTCGATACATGTCCCATTTGGTTACACAGGATTCAATACATGCCCCATTTGATTACACTGGATTCGATACATGCCCCATTTGGTTACACGGAATTCAATACATGCCGCATTTGGTTACACGGGATTCAATACATGCCACATTTGATTACACTGGATTCGATACATGCCGCATTTGGTTACACGGGATTCAATACATGCCGCATTTGGTTACACGGGATTCAATACATGCCGCATTTGATTACACTGGATTCGATACATGCCGCATTTGATTACACTGGATTTGATACATGCCGCATTTGGTTACACGGGATTCAATACATGCCGCAGCTGATTACACGTGATTCGATACATGCCCCATTTGCTTACACGGGATTCAATACATGCCGCATTTGGTTACACGGGATTTAATACATGCCGCATTTGATCACACTGGATTCAGTACATGCCCCATTCGGTTACACTGGATTCGATACATGCCCCATTTGGATACACTGGATTCGATACATGCCCCATTTGGTTACACGGGATTCAATACATGCCGCATTTGATTACACTGGATTCAGTACATGCCTCATTTGGTTACATTGGATTCATTTTACTCCAAGGCCTTGATCTCTACTCGGCCTCACTACTTAACTGTCTTTTATGGAGTGATACCACTCTGTCTCATGCTGATTCTGTTTTCCCTTTTTTCTTACTCCTTTCACTATTTTTGCAGCTAAAGCTTTTTTCCCTTTCTAAAAGGTCTCAACCTTTCTATCTCTAATCTCCTTATTTTTAGCATGATTCTGAGATCATCAGAGGATGTATTGAGTCTCTTTCCTTTATGATTTGCACTTATAGCTTCTATCATGGAATACCGGGGTTTCAGTAGACTACATTTTAGTTTCACCATAGGCAGTTATCTTCTCATCTTTTGTCATACCAGCAGGCTGGATAACTTTCAGTTACATTCTTTAAGACTGACATTTTTTCATATTCGACAGTGCTCCTTTTGAATGTTTTCCTTACAATACTAACTAAAAATAAAATAATGGCTATGTAAAATATACTGGTGTTGAATACCTAACTCATTGCTGGAAAGGTTTGCATACTTTTCAGTGACACAACTCTTTTACAGGTTAGAAAGATGTAATGCTCAGTATCTTCACTGCTGCCTAACAAAAGTATGTAATGGACGGGTAGTAGTACAGATCTTGAATCCCACTGCTACCACCATAAATATACAATGATATGATATGATATGATATGATATGACATGAGTATGGTTATAGCTCAGTTGAATAACAGAGATGATCTCATTTTTATCAACGTGCAGTGCATTTTCAAAGCAAATTAACAATTTTCTGCTATACACAATTTTACACACCTCTTTTTAATACTACCCATTTACTAAAATAACTCCAGTGCAACTCATTTTACATTTTAAATAATATTTCTCTTCATTCAATGCAGTTTTAGTACAGCTTAGTCCATTTCCTACATTTCCCTCCTGAAACACAAGATATACTTTCTAAGCTGGTTACTGTCTTTTCACACACAGCTGTATAAGATAAATTCATAAATTTGGTAGAGCTTAGAAAAAGTGCCCACATCATTTTATCTTAGCATGGATACATGGTCTTATAGGAACAGTAGGTGTCTGTTACTGATTTTGAAGATTTGAACAAAGGATTATGAATTTGGTGAGTTACATGAGTAATTTATTGGAGCCATAGTAGTTTGTGAGCTGTAAAATAATAAAAAAAAGAGAAAGGCTATTGGTAGAAAAATACCTGACATTTTCATAATTTGTAAAATCTGTGCAGAGTAAGTGAGAGTGAACTGAAGAGATTATGTGTGAAAGTATGTGACTCAAAACATAATATTAAAAGACACGTCTGTGGCTTTAGGGATAAAGCCCAGGCAATGTAACAGATGGCTCATGTTCACTTAGCTTGGGTGCTGTAGGTCCTTGCAAAGAAAGGTAAAAGTGAAGTAGATAACACTGGTTTACCCACCGTAGGGAGCAGGCCATGACTGGTCTATGTGGAGTACCTTGAACATTTATGCTAAGCAATATGTAATGTTGAAAATTGGAAAGAGCATGTACTGAAGTATGGATTTGTCATCTGGAAACAAACATAATCTGGATGCCTCAGTCATATCAAAAAACTTTAAGACATATAAGCAAAAAAATATGTGATCCCTAGTGCAGATGAGTGCATAATTTCTGATGCTTGATTCTTGCTTGAAGGAAAACAAATGAGAGTAAATTGCTGTTGGTGGGGGCAGGTTGCATATACCAACAGAGCATTTGATGGGAAGATTATCTACTACTGAAGTTCACAACAAAAAGAAATAGAAGCTTCATCATACAGCTAATAAACAGATTATAGGTGAGAGGTTGGCATAATTGTTAAGGAGCTTATCTTAGAAACATAAGGTACAGGGTTTGATTCTGACATGGGGTAATTGGCTAGGCTTAAAATGGCCCATATAGGCAGTTAGCCTAGTACTAACCTATGAACCTATAAGGCTGATGTGGGTTCCTTGGCTAAGAGTGTTCTGCAGACAGCTAATTCTGGCGGTCATGTTCCCTTACATGGCTCTAGTGGTAGTTTGGCTAGAGACCTTTGGGTCATTTCAGAGAATGATGAGGAACATGATGAGGACACTGGTGATTTCCTAGATTACAGTCCAGTTGAGTTTAATTCAAAGTAAGTCTTCATTTTTCCTCAGACGATTGCTAGATTTGGTGAGGTTTTTACTTGAGAGCAGATGGGAACACCCCCAGAGCTAGGCAGAGCATGTGACCTTACAGAGGCCAAGACGCCTAATTCTGTAGCTATCTCCTCTCTTACTGGCATTGGAAGATATTTATTAAGCTGCCTGGAGTTACCAGTATCTAATTCAGCAGTCTTGAAAAAGATTCAGTGAAGATATAGGGTCTCCTCTGATGTGAAAACTCTATTTTCTAATTTGTCTACTGGCCATGCTGTTTCCCCAGCTGCCTGCTCAAATAAAAAGTCATTGCTACAAATAATCCAAAGCCTCCTGATAAAGACGAAAAATGATTAGATCTTCAAGGCAAAAGGTTATCTCTTTCTAGTAATCTAGACTTTAGAATGTTAAATTATCAAGGCTATATGGGGAAATTTATTTTACAGTGTATGAGCAATTTGGATGATTTTTTTATCCTTACTTGCAGAGCAAAAGTCTTATATGGATGATTTTTTTTTCTAATTTCACTAAGGTTTTGAAATGTGCTTTAAGAGCTGTGCTTTAATGTTCAGATATAGTCTCAAGAAATATTGCTTCTTCTATTGTATTAAGATAGTATGTTTGGTTACTTAATCAGAACTTCTCTGATGATTTAAAAGCTAAAATTTTGAATTCAAAGTTCTGAATTAGTGCATGGGCCCTCTGTTACACAGATTCTCAAAACGTGGTAGTATAGAGGCAAATTAATGCATCGTGTATCTAGAATGTTTCATGTACCTGCGTTTTCTCCAAACAATGTGTCCTCCTTCAAGGTGCAGAATAAACAAAATCTCAGCCAAACAAAACTCAGAAATCCAAAAGGAAATGGCAGAAGAATAATTATTCAAAACCAAACAACAGGGATTCCTTTTCAAAAAGGGATCAACTTGATGCAAAATAATGACTATGCCGAGTCACAGAGCACCCCTGCTCCCTTGCTGCCCTTCCTTCTCTTCCTTCTTCCCCCATATTCTCTTTCATCCCTGCAGCCTGGATGTAAGTAGTGCTAGGCAAATGGGTTCTGAGTATAATTCAGAGAGGATAAACTTGGCAGTGGATAGAAAGTCCTCACCCTTTCAAAGAAATTCCCCCCACTCCCACCAGACCAGACAGGGCTGTTTCCTCAAGTGGTCCATCACATGGTAGAAGCAGGAGTCATAGTACCAGTGCCTGCAATAAGCAAAGGCAAAGGATTTTACTCCAGAATCTTTTTGGTACCAAAAAAAGACTACTCCCGGAGACCTGCTATAAATTTTTAAACACCTTTGTAAAAGTTCCAAAATTCAGAATGCTCATCTTACAGTTGAAGTAGGTCCTAGCATTGCTTCTAGACTGTTGTTTCATGGTGACTGTAGCTCTCCAGAATGATTATTATCATATTCCTATTGCTTTCAATTGCTGTGTCTGGCTTACATTATCCATTTTCTGTATTACCCTTTGGGCTATCTGCTGCAATGTGAGTGTTTACAAAGTGTCTGGCCCCAGTGGTTGCCTATTGCAGAACCTAGGCATCCACATTTTTCCTTATTTAGATAACTTGCTGATTTGTGCAGATTCTATATCTGAGTGCTTGGAGCCCTTAGAGAAGTAGCATCCCTCATTTGCCAGTTGGGCTTCAAACTGAACCTTCAAAAAATCTGCCCAAAGAATATCTAAAACTAGCAGCTGCTGCCATTGCATATCCCATCTCTATCTTAATCAACCATTCCATTACAGAACATTATGTGCCAAAACTCTGGAAAATATCCTACATCATCCCACTTCACAAAGGAGAAATATCAAAAGACCTTTCCAACTATCGACCAATAGCAATTTTGCCTCCTTTGTCTAAAATACTGGAAAAATGTGCCCACCTCCAACTCATGAATCATCTCCTTTCCAACAATATACTTTCCAGCATCCAACATGGATTTCACCCAGACATAGTACCACACCTGCTGTATTAAGCTTCACACACACACACTGTCAACCAACTTAAAAACAATAATCATCTTGTTGCCTCCATCTTTCTAGATATGTCCAAATCTTTCGACACTGTGTCTGAGCAAATGCTCCTACATAAACTCTCTTTAATAAACCTCAGCCAACCTGCTCTCATATGGTTCCAACATTACTTATCTGAAACCAAAAGGCTGTTAAATCACATTCTGATCTCTCCTCTCTACTATCTGTCTTAGTTGGAGTGCCACAAGGATCACTTCTAGACCTGCTCCTCTTTTCGGTCTTTACCAACAATCTCCATAAAACCACTCAATCTGCCACCATTATCCAGTATGCAGATGACTGCACTCTAATCTGCTCTGCACCCTCCCTCTCACTATTTCAAGAGGTAACTCAGCAGTCCTTCACTTTTATAGAAACCTGGATCTCTAAACATCAACTTATCCTTAATTTAAATAAAACTAAACTAATGATCTTTTCCAACCGAAAATCCCACCAACATCACACATTCTTTTTATCGCCTCTTCTAACAACACCATAATAGAACCTATTACTCACACAAAACTGCTTGAGGTAACTCTAGACACATGCTTAAAATTCGATAAACACCTAGCAGTAGTAATCAAAAAACACACATCAGACTAGGCTCCTTCTACAGAATCAAGCCTTACCTCAAAGACTCCACCAGGCAATCTTTTGCCAGAACCCATTTACTATCTACCCTTATATATACTTCACCTAGCTTTATTGTCCTAAACAAACCAGACTTAGCCATGTTTGAATCTTGCTATAACAAAATTGCTAGATTTGCAACTAACGCTCCATTTAGTTCCCACCACTGTAATGCTCTTCATCAGCTGAAATAGCTTGAGCTGTCAAATCTCTTAAACTTCACCCAACTAACAGCTGCCCTTTCCATGATATACCAACCTGACAAATGTCCATCTCTCCAACAACTACTACAACATTGGACCAGTATTAGAAACCTGAGATCTTCTAACACATTTCTACTAAACATTACAAAATCAAACAATATCTTTGGTGACTCACTCTACTCTAATCATATCACAAAGATAAGGAACAATGTCCCTCAGGAAATCATAAATACTACTAAGATGTTTAAATTCTAACAGCTCCTTAAAGCCTACCTATCCAACTCATGGCTCTGCTCTTGTACTAATCCTGGATGACTTCACCCCTCACATGCACTCCTGTCTCTTCATCACACCCTGCTAACACATACACAAGTGCATAACCTTTTTATAACTCCACCACCTGCTGTTCACTAGCCCCACTTTATTATCTCTTTTACTGTGTCTCTCAACTTCATATACACCATTCTTTCCACTATCATCACTCTTCACTTTATTCTTGATCTTCTATCTCACACACATCCTTATCAATAACCCTCAGTCTAGCTTCTTCCTCAATCCTGTCACTTATCACCTCACTATTTGTTATTTAGTGATCACTGTTTAATTGTTTATTGACACTTTCCTCAGTACCATATTATGTAAATAAGATTTTCCCTAAAAACAACACTTGCTGATTGATTTAGCTTGTCTCAATTTTCATATGATAGACTGTGTCATATAATTGCTGTATATAACTACTATGGTTGTGCACTGTCATGTTATTGTTATTTTTATTGTTATTGCTATTGCACAAATCCACGACAATGTAAAATGTTAAGTTAATGCTCTGTTTTGTTTTCAATGTGGAGTTTTTCTCCTCAAACCTATGCAGAAAATGGACTTCACATCCAGTCAGAACTTCCCGGTAAACACATGTCAAATTAATAAATAAAATAAAATAAATTTCTTCCACTCACCCTCTCAGTGAATTGTTTTGCTGGGATGTTAAACAGACACAGAAAAAGGGATGGCCCTCCTGCCAGAAGACAAAGTTCAGACTTATCATGACATTTTCATGGATTTCTCACTTCTAAACTATGCAAGAGTGTGCCTCAAAATTCTAGGCCTCATGACATTAATGATTTTCATGATACCATAGCCAGATTACATTTGAGAAAGATTTGTCCCTTGCCCAGTAATCAAGGAGCCTCAATCCTCAACACTGGCAACAGCTAGGGGGCGTACACACTGTGAGTGTGACAACTGCACACACAGTTAAGTGCAGTTTCCCTTAAGAGCACACAGAGATCACAGTCAATCTGGGGCTGGTTTCTCCCTCTTTCTCCAGATCCCCAATAAGACTCCCCACTAGCACAGCTATAGAGTTGAGATCTCAGCTGAGTGGCCAAGCTAAGACCTCCCACACCGTCTCTGTCTAGTCAGTACTTTGTGTCCCTGCCCAAGTAGCTGACACACACCCTTTGAGATTTGATTTATACACACACACACACACACACACACACACACACACACACACACACACACACACACACACACACACACACACACACACACACTGGGGAAAGGCTGGCACAGGTTTACTAGCTATGCCCCCTTCTGCCAAGACTATAAGGTAGTTCCAGCTGCCACCAGCCACTACTTATCAGCTACTTAAGGCCCTTAAAGGATGTACAATCCTACCATGTAATGTTACTATTAATCCAAATGGTAGTCTGACTAAGAGCAAGGCTATTTAGGAGTGACCTGTACAGTGTCACGAAATAGATATGCAAGTACTCTAAGAGATTAAATATGTCTTACAGATATCAGCCACAAAGATAGGTTTAAATATATTTAATAATAAATAATAAAAGAACAAGACAATGCACAGTAAATCAACACAGTTACTTCAGAGTTTAAAATCACAGGAGATATTTAAAACAAGATTGCAGGACAGTCTCAAATAAATAAAGAAAACATATAAGTTATACTTCACTATATTCTTAACTGTATCTAAGAGAAATTACTGTACTCTAGACTTCATTACAGCAACGCAAGTGCAGATGGTGATGATGAATGGATGTTCTTGTTAGGTCAAAGACAAAGTATAAAATGCACAATCTCTCTCGGAGAGAGTTCTTAAATTAATATCAAATATTACTGCTGGGTTAGCTTGGATGACATCACTTTTTGTCACCTGACTTTAGTTCCCATGCTACCCCAATTGTCAGAAAGTGCAAGCATTTTTTGCATCTCTCTGTGAAAAATATATATGCCAGATGTTTGCAGATCCTGAAAGTCATAAAACAATAAAATACTTCTGCATCTCAAATCTAGTAATTACTTCTCTTTCAAGACAATACAAAAAATGTCTAGCTCTAGAAATTGTGCCTGCTTCTGCATTGAAACAGAGATAACAGATTTTGTTTATGCCCCAGTTATAAAGTAACTTGAGCACAACTATTCTTAAGTTTTGCAAGTTAATCTTCTAAGTTTCAGTAGGGTACACTGTGGATATATCTTTGAAGGTCAGTACTGTACAAACCCTGTTCAACACATAACTTTGTATCGGCAGATTAATATACACATAACATACAGTTCTAATACATATAAATATTTACAAAATTCCAGATAGCTGGGCTGACTATTTCCTTCTGTCACACTTCTATATAAATCATATTAATATTCACAAATGACATATCATTATTTACAAAATTCCAGATAACTGGGCTGGCAGTGTGACACCTGAACAGATGTTGAACCCAGCACCTTCATCCCTTGGTAATTCCAAATACTGGTATTGAGATTTGTGAAACAAGAACTGCAGTATTAGAGGAATTAAACATCCGTGAATACAGTACCTGGTACTGTTTTTAATGTAATTAGAAAGCTTTCTTATTTTTAAGGTAATAAGTATTCTGTGATATTTCTGACTAAAAGTTGAAGGTAGGGTGACAGGAATTTCAGTGTAATGCTGCTTGTGTTTACGGGCATAAGAATTGTTTTGCCTTAGGGGAAGGAAGTGCAGTGCTGTACTTACTAGTGAATACTTATGTTCTGTCAGTGTTACCGAACTTACTGTGCAGGCAGTCTGGTTTCTTCTCTGACTACAGCAAGGATAATATTGCTGATTCTGCTTCTACCATTCTACTTGTACATAAAAAAAAAAAAAAAAAACAAGTAAAATTATTGCCTCAGCCTGTCAGTAGTGACTGGTGTGGCCAGAGATGGTGCCACAGACTACTTATCTGTTGCCTCAACTCCATCTGGTATAGCTGTAATGGCCACTATGTACCAAGAATTAAACAGCCACATGAGCTGTTCCAGTACAGGTTAAAGGTATGGGAGAACCAAACACTTTATGTACAGGAGTGGTGCAGGGAAAGAGACTTCTTGCCATGAACAATAGATTTTCTTTTGACAAGTAGGGATATTCCTAGAAAAAAGAAGCAAAAATGTAATTACAGGACAGATGATAAGGTTGTTTTTGTATATAAGTTAGATGCTATATCTTTGGCTGAGAGTAATTTGCAGCTAGTTAATTCTGGGGTCTGTTCACCTTTTTACAGTTCTAGTTCAGGTATTGCCAGAGCACAGAATATATTTGCAGATGACTAGGATTCTGACAGAGATAGGGGTGATCTCTTCAGACATCCATCACCCAAAACACCAACATTTCAGATAGTGAAATTGCAGTTAACATAAGATGTTTTTCTTTTTCCTTTGCTGAAACTGTTGCTAGACCCCGAGATGTTTTTTTCTTGGGAGCAAACAGGGTCTTCTCTGGAACTGGACAGAATTTATGATTCAATGGAGGACGGATTTTCTAATTCTGTACTCATTCCTCCCATTTTGCAGGTTCTAGAAGGCATTTTTAAAGGTGCCTGCAAGACTCCTGACTCACAATGGCTGCAGATCCAAACAGAGCTCATAAGCAGTATAGTGTCTCTTCAGATTATAAATGTCTTTATTTTCAACTGTCAGACGATTCTGCACAATAAATTCAGCAGCAATAGCTAACAAGAAATCTTTGTCTTTCACTAACTTGGCCCTCTGACCAGGAGGACAAGTGCTTAGACAAGCAAGATAAGAGAGAGTTTGCTTCTACTATTTTTGCCTTCAGGATCTTGAATTATCAGGGCTGCATGTGGAGGTTTGTGATGAAGTGTGATTATAGCTTGGAAAAATGTAGTTTCATTGTCCCCAGAAGACAAGGTCATATGTTAATCAGACTTTCTAACTTGACACAAATTTCTAGCATGTTTTGAGAAATATATATGATTGTGCTGACCCTTTCTCTAGAGCAGTGATTCATAGGTTCATAGGTTCATACTAGGCTATCTGCCCTATAAGCCTAGCCAGTGTGTGTTTGGCTTTCGCCACCCATTTTAAATTAATTTTGCTATGCCCTTTTTCGAGGTTAGTATACTGTGCCTCTGTCTAACAGTGACACAGAAGTGATACCTGGGGTAAACCTACGATCCCCCATTCACTCATCAAGATTCCTCTTGAAGAGAGTCAATGAGGGACTCTGCCTAACCTGGACTGGGATTTTATTCCAGAGTGAAGGGAGCCTCTGGGTTATGAATCTGTCCCTCCAGCATGTCCTATTTATTTCAGTGCTGAGGTTCAAGTCTCTCAAGCGCGTAGCTCGATGGGATTTGGATTTTCTGAGGTGCAGCATGTCTATTAATTCCGGGTTGGACATGGCTTTATACATCAGGCACAGATAGCCTCTGAGCAGGCATTATGCCACTGAGTATAGCTGGAATTTCTTTAACTGTGCAGCATATGGCATCTGTTTGAGCCCTTTGATCCTCTTGGTGAGGTACTTTTGGGGTCTTTCCAGTTGCTGCAGGTGTCTGGTAAGGTACATCCCAAAAGGGGTATTGTACTCAATTATGGGCCTGATGAGGGATGAGTAAAGAGCCACGATGACCTCCCCTGATCTAGATGTGAATCCCTTCATGATTAGGTGGACTATATAAAATGTTTTTCTAACCACTTTGGCCACGTGGTTGTCAAATGAGAGATTGCTATCAACTTGGGTCCCCAGGTCCCTAATTACTTCTTCTGTACTTAATGGATTACCACCTATGTGGTAATTTGTGGACACTTTGTTTCTGCCAAAGGGGATGACTATACACATTTTGGCGTTTAGCTTGAGGCCATGGCTCTGGCACCAGTTGTCTGTTTCTATGAGGCCCTTTTGGAGGACGCTTGTGTCGGCTGGAGAGTCTATTATAGCACCCGTTTTGCAGTCATCTGTGAACTTGGTCAACCACAGTCCTTCCGTGTTGGCCTGTACCTCCGAGAAATATATACCGAACAGGAGAGGTCCCAGGACTGAGCCTTGTGGGACGCCACTTGTAACTGATTTGGAGTCTGACATGGCTCCAGCAATTCTAACCATGTGGGTTCTGTCCTTGAGCCAGTTTGCAACCTATCTAGTGACATAGGGGTTTATATTTAAGCTGGTGAGCTTATCTATAATGCCCGAGTGGGGTATTGTATCGAAGGCTTTTGCGAGGTCCAGGTAGGCTGTGTGGACCACCTTCCCCTCGTCAATGGCCTTGGTGACTGTTTCAAAGAAATTGACCAGGTTTAAGAGGCAGGATCTGCCCTTAACAAAGCCGAACTGGGTAGGATCCAGTGTCTGTAGGTCCCCAATATCTTTTTTTATGAGGTCCATGATGATCCTTTCCATAGCTTTGCAGACCAAGCTTGTCAGGCTTACGGGGTGATAGTTTCCAGGATCCGTTGAGGCACCACCTTTGTGGAGAGGGACCACTGTTGCTGTACTCCACTCATTGGGTACATATCCTGTGGTAAGGCTGAGATTGAACAGTAGTTTTATGTTTGGGTTTAGCTCTTTTTGGAGTTCATGTAGGACGCAGCCCGGGACACCGTCTGGTCCCATTGATGCTGTGTTTTTTGCTTTGGAGAGGGCGGCTCTTACCTGAGCATCTGACATGTCAGGGGGGCAGCACTCTGCTGGGATAGATATTTGCCCTTTTGGTGGGGAGGGGGGTGGGGAGTTTGCGCTAAACCTGTCAGCTAGGATGTTGGCAATGTCTGTGGGTTTGGTGTATTTGTTGTCATTTTGGACTAATTCAGAGCATATCTGGGAATTCCCACCCAGGTTCCTAACATAACTAAAGAAAGCCTTGTGATTATCCTTAGTGTCCTGTGCAATTTTTCTCTTGAAGCTGGCCTTAGACGATTTTATGAGTGCCCGTAGTTTTTTGCTAACACTGATCAAAGATGTCTTCCCTTTTTGGGATTTTGCTCTATCATGTAGTAGCTTCCTCCTTCTATTGTATAGTTTGTTTATGTCTGGGGTCCACCAGACAGGACGTCTGCCTTTGGAGGATTGGGTCTTGGTTTTATTTGGGATTGCATGATCCATGCATTCCTGAAGGTGTTCAAAGAATGCGTTTATAAAGGATTCTGCGGTCTGGGCCGTATTTTCCACAGGCCCGGGGGCTTTGAAGGATTCCACCTCAGTTTTGAGGAGTGTGAAGTTTGCTTTAGAGAAGTTTTTCACTGTGGTTTTCTGGGCAGGGGGTGGGGTCGGGATGTGAATATCCAGTGAGATTAGTTTATGGTCTGATCTTACCAGTGAGGGATACACTTCTGGTCTGGAGCATAGAGTCCCCATGTTGGTGATGATCAGGTCCAGTATGTTTTCCCCTCTTGTGGGAGTGGTAACAAGTTGTTCCATAGCATTTGAGTTTATAAATTCTAGGAACCTTTGAGCTAGGGTGTTGGAGCTAGAGTAATGCTCCCAGTCTATGTTTGGGTAGTTGAAGGCGCCCAATATAATGGTGTTTGGAGAGATCTTCATATTTTCCAGCGTTCTCAGGAAGGCCGAGTGGGTTTCCTGGGTTTGGGAGGGTGGTCTGCAGCAGGCTATAAACTGGAAGGCAGTTTTACCCACTGTTAGTTGTACATGGATAGTCTCTGATGCTTCGTGCTGTGCCACCTACCTGGAGGTGTGGGTATCTTTGACGAATGTTGATGGCGAACCTTTTGGGCTCGGCATGTCAAAAATTTGGAAAATGCCTATCTTGACTCTGCTGGTGTGTCACCCCCCCCCCCCCGCCAAACAAAAGAGAAACAATTCTTTACATATACGTTTATTTAAAAAAAATAAAGTCCAATCATGTGTGCTGCTATGTGCTATGTATTATAGAAGTATTAAAAGAGGAGCACACAAGGAGACATATGCTATTTGTCGTTTTTCAACCTTTATGTGAAGGTTCCAGAATTTAAGATGGTGACCCTACAGTCGCTGATTCCACTGCTTCTGGACCATTGTTGTATGGTAATACTAGAACTCAAAGATGCTTACCATCACATACCCATTGCTCACAGTTTCAAGAAATATTTAAGGTTTGCTGTATCTGGATCACATTTTCAGTTCTCTGCATTACCATTTGGGGTCTCCACAGAACATCAAATGTTAAAAAAAAAAGTGCTTGGTCATAGTGGTATCTCACTGCAGATGGCAGGATGTCCATATTTTGTCTTATTTAGATAATGTGCTTATTTGTGCAGAATCTTATCCCAGATATTTGGAGTCCTTAACAAAGGTATCCAACCTCCTGTCACATCTGGGATTTCACCTGAACCTACAACACACCCTCTCACAAAATTGTCTTTTTGAAATGTTTGATAGATGCATTCAGGTAAAAGTCTTTCTTTTCAAAAGAAAAGGTAATAGCTAATCAGCAAGTCTTTCTGACTTTTTCTCAACGGTTTCAGGTTCCTTCAAGAGAATTTCTCAGGATTCTAGGCCTTATGGTAACCATGATCCCTATGATATCACTTTCCAGGTTATACATGAGAAAACTCTAATAGCACCTAAACAAATTCTTGTACCCAGTACCTATACCCATTGGACTTTCAGATTCCCATGCTGGAGTTTATAAGGTGAGAATTGCAGTGGTGGACTGATCAATTGGCTTTCAGTTCAGGACTCCTTTTACCTCTTTCAACCCCAGTTCTGTCTGTCCAGATAGACTCTTCTGATTATGCCTGGAGTGCTGTATCCATGGGAGTAAAAGAGCAAGATTCTGTATCTTTTCTAAATCTAAAATATTCTAAAGACATGCTTCTGGAGGATTTCTCCCCGGGCCTCCGCTGAAAACAGGATCTGTGGAACCTAGTCGGACTTTCCCGTTCAACAAATGATAAATAAATAAATAAATAAATAAGATCTGTGGACTCTTGAGACAAACCAAGCACATAAATCAAGGAGATGCTGGCAAGGATTCATGCTTTGAAAACTGTACACCATCTATAGGCTTTCAGCCCTTTACAAGTGGTCACAGACAACACCAGAGTGATGTGTATCTCAACAAACAAGGGGGTACATGTCACACCCTCTTTGCCAGTTGGCAATGATGGATTGGGAGTTGGTTCTTCAGCATTCTCTGGCTCTTCAGGCTTCCTACATACTGTCAGAGCAAGAGATTGTGGCAGGGAGGCTCAGCAGGTCCCAAACATATTGTCACTTCATACAGGCATGTTCCAACACTTACTCCAAATGTTAAGGTTACTTCAAGTAGATCTGTTCACCTAACAGAATATCTTTTCTCCATGTTTGAGACATCCTTGCAGCTAAGCATAGAGAACAGATATTTTGCCAGGAATGTTCATGTCTGCTTTTCCACCCTTTCCAATTATTTCCAAGATACTTCAAAGCTTCAGAAAGAATTACCAAACATCATTGTGGTTGCTCTCTTTTGGAAAGTCAAAACTGGTTCTCCCTTCTTATGGAATTGCCCAAGGACAAGGACCACAAGCTTCCTCACAGCCTGGAAAAACTGACACAGCACAAAAGCAGTTTGATACACCCTGACATTAATCAGTTACAACTGACAACCTGGATGATTCAATTTTAATACCTTTTAGGCACCCTTTTTACAAGGACATGTAGCAGGTACTAAAGAAGGGAACGAAACCTATTAGAAGGTCTTATGTTGAAGCAGAACCTCTGGTTCACAAATACTTGTGTGAACTTCTTAATGATGGCTTGTATATTTTCATCAAGGTGCATCTTGCAGCCGTATCACTTTGTCTGCCTACGGATCTCTCTCTTGCTTGTATGTTTATAGTCAGTTTCTGAAAGAAGTGCTGCACATGAGACACAATAGCAATCAAATTCCTACTCCTTGGGATCTCTATTTTGTTTTATAAAAACTGACATTAGCTCCTTTTGATCTAGTCTTTCAGGCTGACTTGTGGTTTATTACTTGAACTACTGTTTTACTTGTTCCTCTAGCATCTGCAAGTGAGTATTTGAGTTACATTTCTCATGTTGGGTTAACTCTATCTGGTTTTCCACAAGGATTGGATTGCATAATGTATAAATCTTTCATTCATGCCTAAAGTTGCTCCTGATTTTACTTTGAATCAGCTTACCAATCTCCCAGTTTTCCTCCCATAGCCCAAAAACAAGCGAGAATAGACTCTACATACAATGGATGTGCACAGGTAGCTCAGGTACTACTTTGACAAAACCACGTCCTTTGGGAAGGCTAAACAGCTGTTTGTTTCCTATGCTGGGACTAAGAAAGGCCAACCCATGTCCACACAGATTATATCTAGATGGTTGTCCTTTTGCTATTTTTATTTTTTGCTATTCCACCATGGTATATCTATTCTAGGCAAAATTAAGGCACATTCTACCAGGGCCCTATCCTTTTATATGAATTTCTAATTAAATACTGGAAAGGGGTGGATTCTAAAAATATTTAAGAGGCAGCAACTTGGTCTCTGTTCATACCTTCACAAAGCACTGCAAACTGGATTCCTTCTATATGATCCAGGACGGGCATTGCTAACACCATTCTCCTGGAGCTGCTGGACCCTTATCCTTACTCCCCCACTACGTAGGGTAAGCTTTGGGAATCTATCTATAGCCTACTGCAGCAGTGAGAATGAAGAACATAGTATAGTTGTTTAAGCCCTACTTATCCATAACAGTAGATGTTCACATTTCTGCAGTGCTGCAGTAGCTGCACCCACCCACCTTTCCCCTTTATATATTGTTGAGTGGGATACATCCTCCTCTGTTACTGTTGTTATTGTTGTTGTTTGGATGATTTTATGGTAACTATTGATGGCTGGTTGTTGGTTCAGGATGAATCTGCCTTCCCTTCTTTGGGCAGTAAAATCCTGAAGATTTACCTCACACTGGTTGCTGATATACTTCTGTCCAAAAAGGGTGCAGCCTAGCAGCAGCCAGAGTAAGAGGGAGGGGAATTAAAGCTTTGTTAAGCTGGCTGGGTGCTGTATCTTTGGCAGGACACTACCCATAGGCACTGCAGCAGTGAAGAAATTTGAACATCTACTCTTATGGGTAAGTAGGACCTGTACAACTGTACTTTCCATCTTACAATTTCTATGTGATGTAGGAATTAAGCAGCTACACATTTTCTTTTCATACGAAGTAACCCCCTTTCCTGTTATTTAATGGGTATATAGTTGTAATGCTAACCAGTTGGTCACAGGAACCTGCATGTAATGTGCTTCACATACACTCTCAGTTTGAATACACCTCAAAGGGATTAAAACATACATCTTGTGTGTGTGTCTTATTTGCACATAACAAACTCTACACAGTGCTAAGATGTGGAAAAATGGTGCAGTTATATAATAAAGGGTTATTCCTGTTTAAAAAATTACAAACTGACTGGACATCCCAACTATCATGCACATTGTAAATCCAGCATATGCCAACAATAAGTCCAGCCAGACAGTTGCACTAACAGTTATTGTGTACTCAGTACTGTCGGATAAATTTCACACTTAATTTCGTTCAGAAAAGTGCACCTACATGAAAAGCATCTACATCTTTTAAATGTTAAAGTACTAAGGTAATATTTAAAAGGTATTCTAGATTCTACCCTTTTCTAAAAGCCAAAACTTGATTAAAGGAGCTGAAACCAAAACTAACGAAGGTAGTTTAATATTCAAAAATGAGCATGCTGGTTGGACAGTCCAATCAGACTGCCCATTGAATATTGTTTTTTCCCACCAGAAGTTCTGCTAAATTACTTTCTCTGCACCGCTAAGTAGAGAATACAAGCTTTTAAAAAAATCCCCCTTATGTAAACCTCTCTGTGGAGAAGAATAATGGTACAAATCGAAAGGATTGTTGTGTTAGGAGTTCCTGGGATGGCCACGGTGGTGCAATGGTTAGCATTGTCACCTCACTGCAAGAGGTTCTCCGGTTCGATCCTCGGCTGGGGTGCCTTCTGTGCGGAGTCTGCATGTCCTCCCTGTAGTCGCGTGGGTTTCCTCCGGGTGCTCCGGTTTCCTCCCAAAAACATGCTGCAGGTGGATTGGACACTCTAAATTGGCCCTAGGTGTGCGTGCGTGTGTGTGTGTGCCTTCTGTGGAAGGTTGGGCGCCGGGCTGGCAACTCGACACTGTAAAACTCCACTGCCAATCATGAGCGGACAAGTGATCCGCTGTGGCGACCCCTAACTGGGAAAAGCTGGAAGAAGAAGTTGTGTTAGGAGTTCCTCTGCAAACAGCATCATGTCATACCGTGGAACCTCTCACATTGTTAGGGACATGTCTGTTATTATTTAGTGACTTCATCCCATGATGATTTGGCAGAAAACTACAGTTTTATGAATACTAGACCAAAAGGTGTGACACAAATGTATGCACCATCTGGTTAAATGTAGACATACAGCAATTTTAAAGTGACGGTGCAAAATAAGATACACTGGAAAAAAATGCCAGATACACCAAAGTACTCTCTGTACAGAAGAGCATGCACAGGTCATATCTTGCATGCCCATATTACCACAACCTGATGGAAGAATGCTAAAGTTATTTTATACAATGACATTATTTATAAAAAGTAACACTTTTATTTCTTAAATAATGTCATTGTATAATAGCAATAATCTATTTCTGTGCACAGATAGTGCAGGATTTACCCATGGTTGGCTTTGTTTAATCACTTTGGCTTTACTCTTGTGATTAAACCACACCAACCATGGGTAAATCCTTAGTTACAAAAACCAAACAGCCAGCACTCAATGTCTGCATACAATATTTTATTGTGAAAAAATAGACTGTTTTCGGCAAAACGTGGACTTCTTCAGGAATTACACTGAAGAAGGCAAAGTTTTGCCAAAACTGGTCTGTTTTTTCACAATAAAATATTGAGTATTGGCTGTTTGGATTTTGGAATTAGGTGCTTTTGGCCAATGCACCTTGCCATACTTGTGTTTTTTTTTTATTTAAATCCTTAGTTACCCATGCCCAGTCATGAATTATTGATAAAGAATAGAATAAATGTATCTGCAGAAATTAAGAAATCTATTTACTTCTAAGAGAGTTTGTATTTGGAATTATGTCAGTATACATCACACTGGAAAATATGTCCCATCCACCTAACTGTAGCCCTTTGGATTTACTGTGCAATAACGACATTTGTTTGAAAACTGGAAGCTTTGGGTACAAAAACTCAATTTATTCCTCACTGCAAGGGTATTAGCTGTGAAACTTGAAAAAGTTCGGGCTGGGATTCAAAAAATCACTTAGGTGAATGTGTAAGGGCAAAATCGCACAGTCAAAATAGTATAGTGAGGCCCAATAGTGATTAAGTATGCAGTATGCTCAACATTGCATAACAAGATCTGAAAAAGTTCTCAGCTCACTGGCAGGAACAGGTCATACAATGACTTGAACAATAACACAATGAGTTGCATGACCATATGGGCTTAGTAGCATGCATCTTATATGCTCACAATCATACATGTTTACATGTGCAATGATTTACCTCTATGAGCACAGCCAACAGCCCAGATAAAGATTGCATAGCAAAGGCTCTTCTACATTTATATTAGAAACCAAAAATAAATGAGTGCATAAAACAAGTAGAAATGGGAAAGAGCAAGCAGCAGAAAGTACAGAAGTGCAAGGTGAAAGGAAGAGTGGAACATTTTTTTTTCTCTCACTGGAACATGTCTCCTTTTTTTATTTTTTCCCTTTTTTATTTTTTCCAGACAGATAGAAGAGAAATGTACAATTGGGAAGGTGAAGTTAGGAAGGAGGGTAGAGGAATGGTAGTAGGGGTAAACAAAACAACACAGTGCTAACACAAATGGGGATTGACCACATCGGAGATCACGTCAGTCATCCTGCTAGACAGAGGTCCAGGGAAGTAAATATCGTGGGAAGAAATATCCAGGGAATTGTTATGGCTAGGCTTGTATAGGCCCTAGGGCTGATAGCCTAGTACCAACCTATGAACCTATGAACACAGATAGAAAGATGGGGTGGGACAACTAGTGATGGGGTAAAATAGAATATGAATTGTGAAGGAAATGTAGTACAAGGAAAATGAACACCATGATGGGAAATATGACTTCAAAATGCACATTGCCAACCCAACCTTAGGTCATTCAACCACTGTTTGCACTGCTGGTCTGGATCAGAAAGCTGTAAGACTCTGTTACTGTGCAATGACATGCTCCAGGATGACAATCCAATTGTCCACTGCTGGTCCCCCAAGGCTGTTAACAGACCTTCCATTTCCTACTAGATGATCCAGAGGGATATCTTGGTGACATCATGAGATGGGGTTCCTCCAACCATAGCTGACAAAGAGCAGTGCAGGGAACCAGCAAGGTCTGCAGGTCACCCCACGGCAGGTGAAAGGTGTTGTGGCCAGTCTCACTTCAACCAATGCTGTGGATTACACTGTATAATATATAATCATAAATGGATAGAAACAAAACAACAAATGACAAATAAAAACAGAAAAAGAGATTAATAAAGAGAAAAAAAACAAAAGTAAAAGCAATTATCAGTACCGTGTGCTACAGTAGTTGGCAGTACAGATCATGGAGGAGTAAAATGCACTTAGATATGCAATGGCAAATGAAAATCAGTAGAGAGGTTGACACAAATACAATGCAGAATTATGTGTACCACGAGAGGATGGGTACATGCGACATAACCAGTCATTCATGTGTGGGGCAGTGACACTAGCCATGAATGGCAAACAATTTGAGTGCAAGGTGGAGCAAAGTTAGGTAGAAAGCACCCTACAGAACATTTAGTACCCAGTCTTGAGAAGCTAAGCAGCAGGTGGCATTCACAAACTACCAAATAATGGCCTAATAGGCACCAAGGAGACCATGTCAAAAATATCCTGGCTCAGCATTCCAGAAGTATACACAAGACTCCTTAGCCCATTAATAATACTGCATTTCTGCCATATGACAGCCACCATTAAGTGCCACTTGACAGTCTGACAGTTGCTTGCCTGCGGTATGCTAACTATAGCAGACATGGCCATTTGTGGCTGAATGTCCATTGAAAGACTAACCATGGCATGTTGATAAGAGCATTGTGCACTAATAGCAGGGTGTTTATATAGGGACATGACATTGAATGATGCCGACCACACTGGTCAGAAGCTGATGATGACAACTGTGATTGTGGTCCCACACACACCGTCAGCCTATCGATATCAGTATGACACTGTTGGGAACACCTGGCTTTAGCTAGGATGATATAACAGTTCCACTTGCACTTACAAGATATGTGATACATAAAGCAAAGCTGTAAGGAGTGGTGAAAGTGTTTTGCAGCAACAAAAACATGGACAGTGAAACAGGTGACTAAGAAGCCAGTGAAGTAGTTGTCTAAGTGATATCCAGTTATATCATCAGTTCCACATATGTACCCAAATGACTTAACTGGTATGCTTGCCTTCACTTGTATATCAGCCTATTTTCATCAATTTCACCAGATCCTAAAAAGCACACAAAAGAGAAAAAAAAAAACATGATGAACAATAACTGCATATTGCTGTATAAGAATGCCTACCTGTGTATAACAAATTACCAGTTATGCATGCTTACTATAGAACTCCACTTCCTTTTTCCCTAGCCTCTTCTTCTTATTGGAGAAGAAGGTCAGGTTGGCATCACTTCAGGTCACTGTAATAGTGACAAAACTACTGCCTACAATAGGTGATGGCTGTGGTATCACTCATCACTCTTGCAAAGCAGTGCCAGGCATTATCCTTGTACAAGGTGCCTCTCAATGGAGTCCTCAAGTAGGCAGATTCAGAGTTGCCACTGCTGGAGGTGTTAAGATTTTTTTGCATCTCTCCTCCACCATTATGGAGCCCTTCCATAGTCAGCTTCTCCAGAAGCCATGGCCTCTTCACAGGTTCATATCCAGAGAAAAATGGTAGCAGGTTCCCATTGACACATGTTGTAGTTCAATGTCACAGTATAGTTGTGCAACAACAAGAACAGGCATGTGCATTTGGGGAAGAAACAAGGTGTGCTGATCACACAAGATATTAACCCTGGACATAACAGTTTAATGTTTTCTGAGGTAATCCATTTTCTTTCCATATTCTACAGACATGCCTTAGGTATATTGGGAACACTAAATTTGCCACAGGTATGAGTGTGAGGCTGTATGATATAGAAGAAAGACCTGGCAACCTACTTCCATTCCTCCGTTTTGCTTGAATACTTCTTAGATAGTGATGGCTGCTCACAAGGTGACTCTTGGAGTCAGCTCTGACAAATGAAAGAGCAACAGAACCTGACAATGCACCACCAGTCATGGAAATTTAGTGGTATAGTGCCCCTTAAGGCTATGCGAATGGAATAAAAATGCCCATGTTGCCATCAGCATCACATACCTGCCCATGTATGTGCAGATCTCTTTGCAGTCTACAATGCATATAAAAGGAAAGGCACAAGCTTCCTAGTGCAGTCTAGGGCTGGTAAACATAACTCTGCATGCATGTTTCAGAGAAATTAACCTAGGTTGTTAGATGAGTGTGACTGTCACACTACAGGCCCTAAAAATGATGTCATATAAACAGCTGCCACTATTAAGATCATAGAGCTATATAATTTTCTGTAGTATAGTAAGTGGATTTAAAAGAAAGCAATTACATTGGTGTACAAAGAGATAAAGTGTTCTACATCTGATGTGGTAAGGTATGGACAGGTGGGATGGATGATTGGATATGTCTAGCATTTCTTTATTGCTGGGAGGTTGCTCCACAGCTGCTTGATGACAGGGGATAGGTAGTAAAAGAAGGGTTAAAATGGTTAATGAGAGAAGGCAGGGCACAGATGTAGGCATCAGTAATCCATAAAGTTTATGGCAGATGGGCCATTTAAAGTGGACTGTTTCCCTTGGTATAAGTGACTGAGACAGAGAAGGTTGTGTTGGAATGCCTGCACTGTGCACCAGTGGTTCAGGCATGGTGCATAGTGGTTGGGGTAGGGTGAAGGAGGCACACTTGGTAACCTACACAGCACATTAATAAGCATGTGAAGCACATGCTGGTTGTATTTTATTGAACACAGGTTGGTGTAGGCCAATCACAGGGTCCATGTGGCAACACAGTCTGTTCCCATGCTGCCCTACTGGACCCCTATGGGGACATGGCCTGCTATACTGGAGAATGGAAAGCATGGCACATTTTGCATCCAATACTACTACTATCCCATAGATGCAAGACTGATGCAGGCTATGTTACATACTTGTTCCTGCTGACTGACTAGAGGTACATACGTGGCATGGGGGGGGGGGGGTAGTTATTTGAAAAGTTCTCCAAGGCAGATACTAATGTGTTAACATAGGCTGCCAGTGAAAAGGGTTTACAGATTCAGAACACAAACAAGACTAACTGAGCCTTCTGGGAAAGTATCAGATGCGAGCTGGCTGCAAACATTAACATAGTCAATGGCTCCAACAGATAAGACTAACAGGTCACTTACAATGTCAACTGATATAATTCTCCTACCTGTACAATGGTCCATGCCATGGCATGGGAGAAAATGTCTGTGAGTAGGGGTCTGCCATCACAGATCACCATTACTGATATGAAGGTGTTCCTGGTGTCTCTGTCTGGTAAGAGTGAAAGCAAAGCAAAAAAAAATATATAGTAGCAGGATAAAGGTTGGTAAGACAAAAATAAGAATAAAATAAATGAAGAAATACCAAACCAACAGGCTAAAATCCAGGAACTTTAATAGATATATCCAAAAGAGCAGTAAGCGCTTTCACGGTGACCACACCGCTTCATCAGACCAGTCTGATGGTCACCATGAAAGCGCTTACCACTCTTCTGGATATATCTATTAAAGTTCTTGGATTTTAGCCTGTTGGTTTGGTATTTCTTCATTTATTTGAAGAGTGAAAGCACCCTGATATATAGCAGAGGCCAGGATTTAAAAGCTGAACGAGCCACACCATCCTACATCTCTGTTGTGAAAGCAACAAAGATGGTATTTTCTTTTGTCAGTAACCCATTGCTGTGGTACACCAGTAATGTGAGCCCACAGATGTTGGACATCACCATATTTCTCCTGTAGGCACATCTGTGATGCAGGCACAAAGTATACAACACACACCATATTTGTTTACATCCTTCACATGCACTATCTATGCTGTTATTACATTAAGGGGAAGTGAGACTGTCACATATTAACATTATTACACATGGGTGCTTATCTGTCTGTTTTCACAGGTACTATATTCATGGAGTCCTCCATTGTGGAACGGGTCATGCCTGATATTAGTGCTATATTGGAGCCTGATGATGATGGCAGCCTAACACTAGCACAGTGTAAGGGCACAGTGTTACTTTCAGCAAAGGTGACTGTGTTAGGCATGTCCATGGAATCATATTAAAGGTAATTCGTAGCACCCCTACTCAGGGGCCAGCCTTGGCCCTGTTCAAGCACCAGCAGTAAACAGTGATACTACCACAGAGCATGGAAACAGTAGTCTGAAGCTGCAGCCTGGTGGCTGCCAATGCCATGACTCCTGCTCATTGCCCAAACTAGGTGCCAGAATGGGTATTACACAATGGGTGTGCGGGGAAGTTGTCCAGACCCAGGGGGATGCCACCACTTCCATGACACAGATTATTGTTGTACTATGTAACCTTTGAGACAACATTCATGAAAGTGTACAGAGCATGGCTCAACTGATGGGTGTGATGGACAGGCACCTAGGTACCTCCATTGCCTCAATGAGGCCATATGCCTCCATGCACCAAGCCCAATATCATTCTTATGGTTTCCACTCATCTACATCCACTGTGAATGCACCCTATAGAACAGGTAGGTCAAAGTAATATACTGCTGTCTCCTCCATACCACTTACAGGTGGTGAGCCTAGTGCAGAATTGCAAAACCACCTACACAAATGCAGCCTAGGTGGTAGTCAAGCACATGGGACAGTGAGGCAACTGTGTTCATTCACTTCACCTTCATCACTGCTGGTGTTGTTTTTCCCTATGTCATTCCTCAGAGTTGACACACCAGTAATCAGAGATCTTCACAGTCTACTCAGTTTCTATCTGAGGTGTCACAAAACCTGTCATAACCATAGATGCACAGTGCAACAACTTCTGCAGGAGCAGTGTCCTCTGGAACCCGTTATTTGCAAGTGTTCAATTCATCTGGAGATGTAACCCCCTCAGGATGCTCTGCCCCTTTCTGCACATAACACCCAGCCATATCAGTTATTAACTTCACATTCTTAAACCCCCTTCTACCAATGTACCAATCACTAATCCCTGTCACTGTGCCCTTCCCTATCTGTCCAAATGATGACAACTGTGCCCTGCTCTTGCTGCTTTGTTACATGGCTAGGTGATGTCTGATACACAGTCTGGCCAGCAAATGCATTGTACAGCATCACCTTAACCTGCAGCTCCTCACTGGCTCTGGTGTCTCTGGTCTTATGATAGCAGTCACCTGCTCAATCTGTTTGCATGCTATCATGTTGTGCAGAATTGCACAGAAAGCAAGCATTTTGCTGCAAGTGTCTGGAACATACTAACATAAACTGAAAATGTTACAGGCTCCTTTTCTTTAGAACTTCCTAGTGATGTTTATCGCAGAAACAAAAAGAGACCAGCACCACTCTGGGAATGCCCAGTTGTCTAAGTGATCAGAACTGATGAGTGGCTATCCCAAGCAATTTGACTAATACTGCAGCAGTGATACTTGTACTGAAGCATCTACTGTTGTGAGGAGTATAGTTACACAATGTACTTTCTATGTCAATGGACAGAGGAAGTTAAAGGAAAAGAAGAGATAAAATGATGTCATATTATGAAGAATGTATGCTATGGGAAGAAGCAGCCTTAACTAAAACACTAGGTCATAGCAGTATGGCACTTGTGATTCCCTTCCCTACTCAGTCTACACTGGTGCCTCTGTTTCACAACAGAAATCTTGGGTAAAGGCTCCACTTCAAAGAAGATCAGGAATTGATCAGAAACATTTTTTTTTCAGTTTTGTACACAGTTGTCCTTCAAGTTTTTAGATTTCCATAGGAGCATGTGGAAGTTTGAGTAATTCATCTTTTTGTGGATATGAAACTAATTTCTGTTGCAAGGTATTACATATGAAAAGGAAAGTTGAGGCAGAACATTGGGCTCTGTTCAGTTCATCAGGCATTACTGTTTCAGGGATAAACTCTGTTTATCAAAAATTAAATGACAACAACCCCATCACATTTCAAAACGAGAGAAAACAACAGAATCAAATTTTAAGATCTTTAGCTGCACAATATAATAGGACTTGCAGCCCTGGTTCTAGGCCTACTGAACACTGAGAAGTTCCCCCTCATTCTCCAAGTCCCTAAGGCAGCCGCAGTCATTTCATAGGGATGATGCTTTTCTGAGCTCACCACTTATTTCCTACTGTGAACAAATATATTTCTCCTTGTGTGACTACATGGACTATTTAAGAGAATCCACTTTGAGAACCAAAAGCATAACCTGTGAATAGCACAATGTCAAACTTGTTAATAAACAAACTTGCCAAAGCTGTGGGTGCCATTACTTTCAAAACATTTATTGCAGGAGTCTTCTCACTTCTTACAACCACTGACACCCCTTTCATAAAAATATATGTATATATGTATGTGTATCTATATATGGGTCTACTTCTATACACTGTATATATGTATGGGGCCCTATCAAAAGAACACACAGTCACAAAAGTGTTCATTAAAAGATCGAGCTAGGAGCATCAAAATCCTGGAAGCCTGAATGGCATAGATGCTTAGTGTGCATGGATGCAGTAAGTGGGGACTGAGGTTTTGCTCCTTTCTCCACTGTAGTGCAATCTCAAAGTTTGTACATAAAATTATCATGGGACTTTGGAGGACTTGCCTTCTGAAAAAGAAGTAGGTGTTGTGTTTCCACTTTGATATTTGAACTTACGGGTTTTTGATTTTCCCAGCTTGATCTTTTAATGTTCACTCTTGTGAGCAATTTTTCTTCTGATAGGGATCTATATACATAAATATATATATATATATATATATATATATATATATATATATATATATATACATATATATATATATATGGGTTACCTTCATTTCACTGACAGCTCATTTCACTGACAACCAAATCAGCAAGACCAATTCACTGAAAGTTCATTTCACTGTCAACTCATTTCACTGAAACTCATTTTGTCAACAGTTATATATGGCCTGTTCCCCACTGTAGTGTGATCCTGGAGTTAGAAGATATAGTAAGGGGGGGTGTGGGGGGCACAGCCTTGCACATTGGGGGGGTGTGGGGAGGTGAAGCTCCCCATATATTATAAATGTTTTAAACTATACAGATGGATACTTACAAGTGCAATGAACAACTGTTTTGCAGAAAACAATATACAACCAAAAGTTTGTGGGGGGCTTTGCCCCCACCCCCCCCAAAGTTGGGGGCTTTGCCCCCCATCCCCCATATAGTCTAACTCCAAGATCACACTACAGTGGGGAACAGGCCATATATAACTGTCAACAAAATGAGTTTCAGTGAAATGAGTTGTCAGTGAAATGAGTTTTCAGTGAAATGAACTTTCAGTGAACTGGTCTTGCTGATTTGGTTGTAAGTGAAATGAGCTGTCAATGAAATGAAGGTAACCCATATATATGTGTCTATATATATATATATATATATATATATATATATATATATATATATATATATATATATACACATATATATATATATATATATATATATATATATATATATATATATATATATATATATATATATATATATATATATATCGATAGATAGCGATATATAGAGATATAAATGGATATACATTCATACATCAAAAAGGCAAAATGTTGAACAGCAACTGATCGAACACAACTGGTTGATAAGTTGCTTATTAAAAAAGAAGATTTTTGCAGGGAACAAGACCCCTGCAACACCCACATAACCCACTAATTATGTATACGAACTACGAGACGAGATCACTCTACAGTAGGTAAAGTGTAAATTCTTTGATCGCCCATGTTCTGTGATCCTGCAAAGAAAAATAGTTGATGCATTCAATAAGCTGACATTCAATCAGCGGTACTGGCCTTTTTTGTTTTTGACAGTGACTTTTTGACCAATTGTAGGTGACTCGTGTGTGTGTGTGTGTGTGTGTGTGTGTGTGTGTGTGTGTGTGTGTGTGTGTGTGTGTGTGTGTGTGTATATATCTATATATATATATATATATATATATATATATATATATATAGATATAGATATATACACACAAACATATATTTTACATATATATATATATATATATATATATATATATATATATATACGCATACATGGTTTACTATTATTTTGTGAATGACAATCGGATGGCAGGTATTATGCCAAAAGTCAGATTTTCATTCACAAAATGTGAAATGCATTGCAAAGTTAACCTGTCTCTAATACATTGTAAGCACTGTGTTGTTACTATGCTTTATTTGTAGCTTTGTGAAGCATTTCTCCCCAGGCCTCCACTGAAAATTGACACTTTTTGGCCCAGTGGACCTTCCTGGTCAACAAATGCAATAAATAAATAAATAAATAAAGTCGAACACACTTATGCAAATGCACTAGTGCATTTGCATAAGTGTGTTCTACAAAGTGTACGGAGATCGCAGTACAGTGAGGTGTGGAAATTCATCGATATCCTCACTGTAGTGCAATCTCCGAGTTGGAATATATTGTTAGCAGGTGGTGTGGGGGGCACAGTGGGGCTTGCCCCCTGCAAAAATGTGATATGTTGTATAGGAGTCTCATTTACATCAGCTCCTATACGGATATCATGTGATGTTTTCGAAGACAATGTTGACTCTGCTGAGTCTATCAGCTGAGTCGACATTGTGACGCAGTCATGATTACAGTTTCGAAGGTTTACTTTGAAATTGCAAACGGAAGTTGTTTTGCCTTTCACAATTTCGATAGAAAATCTGTACACACATATATATTATATATCCACTAAATTAATATTTGTCATTGTGGACAAAAATGGTTAGTACAACTGCTGTAATCTTTCAACAGAGACAATATTCTGGCAGCTAGGAGAGATGGGATTTTGCTGATGCAGTTATTATTTGCAAAATAGTAAATCTCTGTTCCCTTCTGGGAAATCCCTTCAGTGCTTCACTAACTTTCCTTCTTAGGTTTCATGTTTCACCATTTTGTCACAGTTTCTGAAAACTCATGTTCTCTAGTGAGGCAAGACTCCTACTTTAGGTGTCTCTTTTGCCAGGGATCCCTCTCGATAAGAAGAGGTGGCTGGTCACTAAAGATTTCATTCAAGTAATATGCAGAGAGTACTGTAAAGCCACTAGAGAATGCCTTAATAGCAAAACCCTGAAACAGCTGGAGGTAGTTGTCACCATAGTTTTCAAAATATAAACCTGATAGAATGAGCATGAGTGGAGCAAATGTCATCATTGGGAAAGAAGAAAGTCAGTAAATGATGGGTGGGGGGAAGAGATGCAGAGACAAAGAAGGAGACCTGATCAATTTTATATTTTTCTTGCATTGGTTCCAATAGTTGCCCAGACAGAGATGACATCAGCAGAATCTCCACCTATAGCTAGCCTTCTGCAAACCACAAGTAGCAGTAATGGGCTAGTTGTGGTGGTGATTCTGTATCTTCTCCATCCACAGCAGCAACATTTGTTCACCAGAGTACCTCCTTCATAATGTTAGAAAAGTACCAGATGCCAAGCCATCAACATCAGTGTCACCTTTTGATTAAAAGAATGCTGATGTTAGAGATTCCCTTAGTCAGTTATAAGCTGCAGGTGGAGTGCACGCACCTGACTTGCCTATTCCCTCAGGACAGCCTTCTGCAGTTCCGCCACAAGCATAGGCTATCACTGTTGCACTAATCCAGTTGTTTGCATTACCAACATTGCCCCAATAATTGCAGCATCACTGCGCTAGCCTCCTCTTAATGGCTCTTCTAGATCACTGAAACATTGATTCTAAGTTAATTCCCAGTTGTTATTGTTGCCAATGGCTACAACATTATATCCACTCATCTTGTGCTGGTCATACAGACAGTGATGTTGGCAGTACAAGGTTTTTGATCACAGTCCTAACTTACAACAGTCTCCAGCGTCAGTCTTTCAGGAAATAATTCACAGACTTCTGCAATAAATTTTTTAGCTTCTGTTTTAATTTCATTTCCAGTCAACCAGCTGCTTCGATTCAGCACTCTGTATATCTGAAACATGTCTTATTTAGGGCAAGCTTTTGTTTCTCCAAGCCACTCTTCTCAAAGTCATTCTCAACATTTTGTGGTTCAGCAACACATCGGTTTTTACTCTCTCTCTCTCTCTCTCCCTCTTCCAGTTGTTGAACCATAAATCCTTTCAAACCAGACTTCAGTTTCTAGTTGGTTCCTACCCTAATCAAATCTCTAAGAGTCAGGCATCATATTCTTCAGAGGAGGCATCTCTTAAGAAATTTGAAAATCTTGTCACCAAAACAAGGCTAATGCAGTTATCATCCAAATATAAGGGCATGTCTAGAAACATAGATAATGAAGAAGGTAGGCTTTCAAAAATTTCGCCTTCAGATGACCCAAGTTTGGGAAGGTATTCAAGGAGGTGTAGGTCAAAGTAGTTGTTGACCCATAGATGCTTTCCCTCATCCCAAAGGAGGCTTCTGCTGGCTAGCTGCATTCCAGAATAGGCCTTCTGGGCAGTGCTATCAGTAGTGAATACAGTTCAAAACATTACCAGAGCCCTGACAAGACAACTGCAAAAGGCTCTCTTATTAACCAGCTGGTTTACAATGTCAAAGATAAGGCTGCCAGTGTGACTTAGCTGAGTACGGCAAATAGCTAACAGTCCTGTATTCGCCTAAAACTGTTTGATGAGAACATTAGGGAAGCCTTTATGGATGCCTCTTTTGGGGAATTTTGCTTTTTGCTAACAAGAGACTGGCAACATTCTTATGGCTATGAAAGAAAAATGCCTGACTCTTTGCACTGTATGTTCAAACTATGACCTTTCCTCACCACACCTTTGTAAGATTAGAGAGGAGTTAGCAAAGCCCTCTGTCCAGTGGTATTCTGCTAGATTCGCAGGAGAAGAGTCATCAAGACTGGCCTCTTGACAGGCAGTGTCAAGGTCAGTGGGACAGATTTTAAGGCTCTTGTTAAAGCCATGACGGCTGGAAGATAAAGTTTTAGGGTGGCCAATAGCAGTCTTTAAGCCAAATCTAGTCACTTTTTCAGGGAGATGATGAGAAGAAGAATCTCCATCTATGTTACTTTAGCCCAGTATCAATACATATGCACTGGTTAAGAAGTTGGTAGCCAACAACTATTAATGGAATTCCTCTTCCTGTCCTCCACAACAGTTATTTTTTTCTTTAGACATCCTCATGTCTGAAAGTAAGCACGGCAATGCTGAATGTCCTGAATAAACTATGCAGACCATCTCAACAGACCACTGAGACTGAGACATTTACTTGTCATTCATATTTCAGCCAAAATTTAAGCGACATCAGGTCCACTTTAATTATGAGTGGCATCAATTTTTACATCCTAAAGAACTGTTTTTGTACAGTCATTCTACAACTTTCCTGTTTTTGTTCAAGGGATATTGGATGTGCTATTTGGGTCTTTAAGATATCTGTCTTTATGTCAAGATCGGAAGGCATTGCAGATGTTTTTTTCTGTTTTCAAGTAAGAGCCAGTCACTATAGTTAAAGACCCTGCCTTTGGACTTCACTCAACATCAAAGGTATTTAAAAAGCATATAACCCCTTCATCAGATGTATTGTAGGTTAAATAAATGAAAGTCTTTTCCTATCTGTAGATTGGCTCATAGTGGCCAGCAGACAGCACATTTTAATTGCGTATAGTGTACTAAGATTCTTCTAGACCCAGGTATTGCCATTGTATACTTCTGGCCAGGATTATCACCTCTGCAGGTGCTGGCATTCATAGGCTGCATGCTGGATTTTTGTGAGTTGGCTGCTGTCTTTATCCCTGGTGAGAGACTAGTGAATTGTATTATTCATTTACTAGCTTTATTTGGCATGAACTGTGCTGACAGTTCTCATGGAGGCAGGATTATTTCCTGTTCTACAATGTGCATCAGAGTTGTATAATGGATATGTAAGGGTTTAATGGTGCCAAGAAACAGATCACATGACTGCTTCCATCAAAATTTCTGAGTCCCATAAGAAAGCTCTTGTAGTCGTAGATACTAGCATGACACTCTCTGAGTTGGAACCCTTTTTCTATTCCCAGTTTTGGGTGGTGCTCAAAGCAAATGTCTCTCCTCCTGGGTGAATAGCCCAGTTTGTGGAATATATAACCAAAATCAAGTGATTATAGCCTGAGACAGGGATACAGTTTTGGAGATGAAGAATGCCAATTCTTCCCAGTGAACTTTCATCACTGTCCTCTATATCACTTTTCAAAAACAAACTGAAACTTTTTCTCAAAACACACTGGTTATGCCCCTGTACTAACCATGACTAATTAACTTGCACTTCTTACTAGGTTCTGCTTACCCTCTACTTCTCAGTAACAAGTCCTATTTTCCTTAATAACAATGGTACCTTTACCTTCTAGATAATGTTACTGACATCTTCTGTGGATACTTACTGTATTACATATGTGATAATTTGTTAAATAGTTATACAATGAGCTACCTTCTTTGTTAAATTCTGTATTGCATCTGCACTTTGTATTGTGTTATGAATTCTGCCTTCTTTGTTAAAATCTGTATTGTACCTGCATTGTGCATTGTGTTATGAATTTTGTGTTCTCGGAGCTTATCTCCCCGGGCCTCTACTGAAAATGGACATAAATCCAGTTAGACTAGCCCGATCAACAAATGTTAAATAAAATAAATAAATAGTCTAGCCTTATTGAAATGTATTAACAAGAACTGTGTCACTGTTTAAATGGACACTATGTCAGTAGTTTTGGTAGAATGACAAGCAAAGTGAAAGACTCCTATGCTCTGTATAGGAAACAATTTAAGTCTGGAACCAGGCCATTAATTTAGCTTAATGTTTCATAGCAATGGCAATTCCAGATGAAATAGTTTAGTTGTCTGGCTGAGCTAGATCCTGTTGGCAGACTATGAGTGGTCACTCACTCCCAGGATAGCATTACTCATCTGTATGACAGGGGGCAGCTAGTGTATGCACTCTTTGTATCCTAATGAATGCAATATTTGATGTTTCTCTCTTATGACTGATTTTAGGAGGGAACATTGGGATACCCTGATATCTCATTGGTTGAATGGTATATTTTATGTATTTCTGTTGATGCCTTGATTCTAAAATCCGTTAGTTAATGTTAGAGCTAAAATGGCAGCTATGATTCCAAAAGCATTATCTTACCCAAAGATGCAGTGGTTTCTTCTGTTTCTGGAAAATGACCTGCTAATTTCTCACTGACTACTCTTGTCCAAGAGGAATCTAGTTTAATAATAATCAAATAATGAGATCAACCTCCTTGGCCAGGCCTAGACCATGATCAGTGGAGGCACAAGTGAGTTTAAAATGTTATCTATAAAGGTAAATATTTATTATTAATTTCTTTTGTGATCAAACTAATTCCAACATGATAATAATTGCTAAGTATACACATATTAACAAATCAACTTTACAGAAATTACATACTAAATCAAATCTTGATTATTTCAACTTTTTTGAGAGGGACAGTTCTCACTCTGTTTCTGTAAATTAAAACATATACTTTTCTGTGTGGGAAAGCTCAAAGTACTATATCCTGAGGTTCAATTCCTTTTTTGTGGGTTGAGGGAGGCTCATTGTTACAGTCTGATGACGTGTTGTAGTTGATTTGCAAAGATTAATGTATCCCCTCAAGTTTGGGAACTCTAACATGGAGTAAATCACATATTTTCAATAATTCATGGTGACCAAGAAGAATTACCTCAGAAAGACAATATACAGAGATGTGCATGTGCTCATTGAGAGAATCACACAAAAATACTGTGCTTTTTGTTAACAAATGGCTACTTCCCTCAGGCCAGAAATGGTGCAACCAAAAGGAATCTTCTTTAATGATTAAGTCATATGGAATTACAGCTTACTACACTGTACCTCAAAGCCAAGTGATATTTTTAGCATATTAATATTCAAACTATCTAAGACTTCCAGTGAAGAACACAGGATGAATCTTGAGCCAGTGGGTGACAGATGTGTAATTGTTTTCTTGCATATTTCATAAATCAAACTTCCTGCTTTTTTCTGTAATTTGTTACTTAATAGATGGTGTTTGTTCTTAATACAAGTCAGAGACCTCCATTGCTATTCTATAAGTAAAATGTTTCTGAGGGCAATAGCAAGTCTGCCCTGTAAAATCAACCACCAGAAAGTGATTGACCACCAGACAGGAACTCAAAAGAGTCTTTTCTCTAATCTTAGCTTTCAAATCAGTTTATTTTTGCATTTCTCCAACATTCTTTCATCAGCTGCAATGCCAGATCTTTTAAGCAATGTTAATCTGGTAGCTTTGTGATGTATATCCATTTTGTGGTATTCTAAGACCCATTTTATGAGGAAACAGGTTCAGTTTTTTCCCCACAGTAAATTTTCTAAACCTGTATTAAGATAATAAGCCAGCTATGATAAAGAACATCATTTGTTTGCACATATAGTATTTCTGGAAATGTTTTTAAAGCAGATCATGTAGCATATTTACAGCATTACTATGTTTTGCTATTTTAAATAAAGTAATTATACAGTTCATCTATATCGATATGTAATAGGTTGGTCTTGTGAAGGCCAGATCTAGAAATCCCAATAATGTAAGGTGAATTGTAAGACAGTACACATAATTTTAAGTTTATCAAGGTTTTTCCTCTGTGGGAGACCTCACACAAGATTTAACCCCCTTGAAAATATACAAAGTTGTTTATGCATCTTGGGAAAGAGGATGCAAATGATTAGTCTATGTTCAACAATGGATGGGTGGCTGGATGAATAGATGGACGGGTGGATGGATGAATAGATGTATGGATGGATGGGCCACAGCAAGTCTGATGCTTGTCTACATCTTGAGGGGTTTATTTTCTTGAGATATGCAGATGTTATGCTACACATAAATTACTGATGATACTAAAGTTGGAGTACTATGTACATTTCTAGAGATTATTTAGAGAAACTGTTAGAGTAAAAATAAACACCTCCATAAAGGTTACAGAGATAAAGGGCAGGATGCAAAATTGGAACAACTAGTGACTTCATTCCTTGAGTATTCCTATTTCCAAAATCTGTTTTTTCATCATTAACTCTGTATTAGTTACTATACCCTCCTCTTTGGCTTAAGTAACTGACCTCATCTTGATATATTTTAGTCCTAGCATAGGTATTAGTTATTTTCTAGGGTCATACTCTCATCTCTTAAATCCCAGTTCATCCACCAGTACCTCTATTTTGTGATTTAGCCTCAGGAAAGGTGGCTTTAATAAATACAAAAATGTATGAAACAGAATTTTGTAGTGAAGAGATAAGTGGTCAAGAAACTCAAAATTAGAGCAGATGACCTCTGGCATTTTAAATTCATAGAAATATACAGGAGATAAAGTTATATTGTGTAGGTTGATGTATGTGTGTAAAATGTTATAACAGCAGCAAGTCTTGTAATGACCTCAGACACACTGCTGGTATTGTGCACTATTTGCTAAAACTGTCGATGTTTCACTGTTTCACTTGTACAACCCTGTCTCACTTTCTTTTCCTTACCTCTAAACATGAATCCCAGTTTACAGTGCATTTTCTGGACAAAAGTCTTAATGCAATGGTAAAAGAGTCATACTAGGAGTATACAGACACACACACACACACACACACACACACACAC
>NC_056735.1:1551977441-1552019941 GCF_019279795.1 Protopterus annectens
TATAAAACAATCAATAGCCTGCCATAGAGACATACATAAATACACCAGAAAACTGTAAAATGAATCACTATTAATTTGTATGGGTAGCGTCAAAATTATGTAAAACTATTCCATTGCTAGCTACTATATTATGTAATTCTACTGAGCTCTTCAATATGTGCTCCTGAGTGTAACTAGGCTATGGCTGGAAAAGATGTGATAATCAGCCCATCTATGGTTTAACCAAATGATTAGATAAATATCAGAGAAACTGTGCAAATCTCTGTCTTTCCTGCAAAGAATTGCAGTGTTAAATCTGAGCTGCATCTCTCTTTTTAAATCTTCTTTATCTCCTCTTACAACTAAAGGAAGTCACCTAAATCAATACAAACCAATAAAAAAACCCAGGCAGATGAGTAAAGAATATAATGCAACCAGGACCAAAACCACTGACACTTAAATGCCATTATAGGTTTAGCACTTTCATTTTTAGGCTTCATCAGAGCAGGTGATATAGTTAAAACAACAATTAAATAATATGATTTGTGACATCATGTATTCAACATTAACCAATCAGAATATAAAAGCATTTAAAATACATTTAAAAGTGGAAATCATTTAAAGCTTAGTGGCTGTATTCAGAAAGAAATAGCACAATACATAAAGTGAAATAACATGGGAAGCAGTGGTGTATAGAAAGATGCTAATCACAGATATAAGTTGCACTATCTAGCTGTCATAGAAATAGTCATGTGCGTGTACCATGCAAATGATAGATTAATGACACGCATAATCATCATCATCATCTTTCGGCTGTTCCCATTAGGGGTCGCCACAGCGGATCATCTGTTTCCATTTCTTCCTGTCCTCTGCATCATGCTCTTTCACACCAACTGCCTGCATGTCCTCTCTCACCACATCCATAAACCTTAACTTAGGCCTTCCTCTTTTCCACTTACCTGGCAGCTCCATCCTTAGCATCCTTTTCCCAATATATCCAGCCTCCCTCCTGAGCACATGTCCAAACCAACACAATCAAACCTCTCTTGCTTTGTCTCCAAACTTTCCAACCTGAGCTGACACTCTAATATACTGATTCCTAATCCTCTCCATCCAAGTCACACCCAGTGAAAATCTTAACATATTTAACTCTGCCACATCCAGCTCAGACTCCTGCCTTTTTGTCAGTGCCACCGTCTCCAATCCATATAACATAGCTGGTCTCAGTACCCTCTTGTAGACCTTCCCTTTCACTCTTACTGGTACCCGTCTGTCACAAATCACTCCTGACACTCTTCTCCACTCATTCCACCCTGTCTGTACCCTCTTCTTCACCTCTCTTCCACACTCACCATTACTCTGAACTGTTGATCCCAAGTACTTAAACTCATCCACCTTTACCAACTCTACTCCCTGCATCCTCACCATTCCTCTACCCTCCCTCTCATTTACACACATATATTCTGTTTTAGCCCTGCTGACCATCATTCCTCTCCTCTCTAAATCATATCTCCACCTCTCCAGGGTCTCCTCAACCTGGTTCCTACTCTCACTACATATCACAATGTCATCTACAAACATCATAGTCCATGGGGCCTCCTGTCTGATCTCATCTGTCAACCTGTCCATCAACACTGCAAATAAGAAAGGGCTCAGAGCTGATCCTTGATTTAATCCCACCTCCACCTTAAACTTATCTGTCACTCCCACTGCAGTCCTCACCAGTGTCACACTACTCTTGTTCATATCCTGTACCACTCTTACATACTTCTCTGCCACTCCCGACTTCCTCATACAATACCACAACTCCTCTCTAGGCACCCTGTCATATGCTTTCTCTAAGTCCACAAAGACACAATGCAACTCCTTCTGACCTTCTCTGTATTTCTCCAACAACACTCGCAGAACAAACATTGCATCTGTAGTGCTCTTTCTTAGCATGAAACCATACTGCTGACCACTAATCACCTCCCTTCCTAACCTAGCTTCCACTACTCTTTCCTATAACTTCAAGCTGTGACTGATCAATTTTATCCCTCTGTAGTTACTGTAGCTCTGCACGTCACCCTTATTCTTAAAGATAGGTACCAATACACTTTTTCTCCACTCCTCAGGCATCCTCTGACTTTCCAAAATTTCATTAAACAATCTGGTGCAAAATTCCGCTGCCATTTCTCCTAGGCACCTCAATGCTTCCACTGGTATGTCATCTGGGCCAACAGCCTTTCCATTCTTCATCCTCTTCATAGCTGTCCTTACTTCACCCTTGCTAATCTGTTTCACTTCCTAATTCACTATCCCCACATCATCCAACCTTCTCTCTCTCTCTCATTCCCTTCATTCATCAGCCCTTCTAAGTACTCTTTCCATCTACTCAACACACTCTCCTCTCTTGTGAGTACCTTTCCCTCACTATCCTTTATCATCCTTACTTGCTGCACATCTTTCCCAGCTCTGTCCCTCTGTCTAGCCATTCGGTACAGGTCCTTTTCTCCCTCTTTAGTGTCCAATCTCTCATACAACTCTCCATACGCCTTATCCTTAGCTTTCGCCACCTCTCTCTTTGCCATGCACCTCATCTCCTTATACTCATGTCTACTTTCTTCATCTCTTTGACAATCCCACTTCTTCTTCACCAGCCTCTTCCTCTGTATACTCTCCTGTACTTCCTGATTCCACCACCAGGTCCCCTTGTCTTCCTTCCTCTGTCTAGATGTCACACCAAGCACCTTTCTAGCAGTCTCCCTGACTAGCTCTGCTGTAGTTACCCAGCTATTCGGTAACTCTTCACTGCCTCCCAGTGCCTGTCTTATCTCTTCCCTGAACTCCACCTCACAATCATCCTTTTTTAACTTCCACCATTTAATCCTTGGCACTGCTTTCACACTCATCCTCTTCTTGATCACCAACTTCATCCTACAGACCACCATTCTATGCTGCTTAACTACACTTTCCCCTGTCACCACTTTGCAGTCTTCAATCTCCTTCAGACTGGCCCTCCTACATAGGATATAATCCACCTCTGTGCATCTTCCTCCACTCTTGTACGTCACCCTGTGCACCTCCTTCTTAATAAAATACGTATTCACCACAGCCATGGCCCTCCTTTTCACAAAATCCACAGTCATCTGACCTTCTGCATTCCTCTCCTTAACACCATACCTACCCATCACTTCCTCATCCCCTCTGTTCACTTCACCAACATGCCCATTGAAGTCTGCTCCAATCACTAGTCTCTCACCCTTGGGTACACTCACCACCACTTCATCCAACTCACTCCAAACTTTTTCTTTGTCATCCATCGCACACCCAACTTGTGGAGCATATGCACTAACAGCAATCATCATTACACCATAAATTTCAAGCTTCATAAACATCACTCTATCAGGCACTCTCTTCACCTCCAAAACACTCTTGGCATACTGTTCCTTTAGGATAACCCCTACCCCATTTCTCCTGCCATCCACACCATGAAAGAACAATTTGAACCTGCCTCCTATACACCTGGCCTTACTTCCCTTCCATCTTGTCTCTTGCACGCACAGTATATCAACCTTCCTTCTCTCTATCATATCAGCTAGCTCTCTCCCTATACCAGTCATACTGCCAACATTCAAAGTTCCTACCCTCACTACTACACTCCTAACCTTCCTCCTCTCTTCCTGCCTTTGGGCATGCCTTCCCCCTCCTCTTCTCCTTCGGCCAACAGTAGCCCAATTTCCGCCAGCACCCTGTTGGCTAACAGTACTGGTGGTGGTCGTTAATGACACGCAAATAAGTATTAACATGCTGATGAAGTCTACCATGTACACAAATGCTGAAAGCAAACATGGCTATGTGATTTAAAAATGTATAAAAATGGTATGATAAGCCATGGTGCTTAGATTTTCTCTACAGCAGCATGCTTATCACTAGTGAGAAGATGCCAGAAGTAGCACCTACTTTTGCATCTCAGAGTATGTTAATAGCCACATTGGAAGACAGTTTCAGTAATGTTGTGTACCACTACCCTCCATGTTAGAGAAGGAGTCATCAGCAGTTGACATACCATTACCTGCATGGCCGGGACATTGTTGACCACAAACATGTGGACAGAGATAGCATATAGGATCAAGAGGGATCAGTACAATGGCTATCACAGCTGACATGATGATTTGTGTAGTACTATCCCTTCTTTCTACTAGGACCTTTCAATATCCAACTAGGGACACATTAGAATTTCAATATCCAACTAGGGACACATTAGAATTTCACAGGCCACAACCTAGATGTGATGCTGATGGTGGAGGAGATGTGGTTCCAATAGATAGCAGATGGGAAGAATTACCATCATGAAGGAATTTTATGACATAGCTCATTTTCCTGAGGTCTTCTGGGTCACAGAATGCAGCCACTTTCCAATCGAAAACCTGACCCACCTGTTTCACCTCTAGTCCAGTATATTAAATGGAAGTGTTTCCATTCCATCAATGGCCAGGTGGTGTGCAAATCACAGGGTATTATACACAGCATATCTGTGTGACTTCCAAACAGTTCCCATGATTCACACATTTAGCACATGTGCAATGTGGACCAGCATGTCTTGTAGGGGGAATTCTCACAGGGTCATCTGGTTGGTAGGTGTGGTTATTTCTAACCATTGAGCCTATGATTCCCAGTGACTTGACTATAGGTAGCAGACTGTGTTACAGAAGGTGAAGCATATGGCTTGGAGCCATGGAAGTGGAGAGAAAGTGGCTAACACTAACAATGAACACATTCAGAATGGTGAAGTCTTATTTTTACTGCCTGGATAAATCTGGTGGTGCACTGTACTGCACAACTGAGACGTGCAGCACTTTACTTATAGTGTGTGCTATGCTATGCATAATGATGCTATGTAAACAGGTACAGCAAGACGAGACCATAACACTGTGGTGTGCCAGCAGTGGAGAAGCAGCCAGCTGTGGACTGAGAGTAGAATGCACCTGAAGCTGGCTTGTGCAAGCCAGAGAATGGTGTAGTATGTCATTGCACTGGCAGAGTCATCTTCTGGTTCACAGCTATGTGACCTGATAAGACAAATACAGAACAAAAAGTGATGTGGGCATTCACACATGTAGATTAGGCAATACAATGTGTGGAATGCCATGCTGTGCTTCAGACCTTACCTAGTTCGCATGAAGCAGGGGATAGGCAGGCTAAATTCCTCATCTTTTGCACAGATTGGAGTGCTGTTGCATAGGACAACACAAGCATAGGTGGAGGAGGAGTCATGAGGTGGTGTTGAAGTTAAGCCTGCACATTACTAGGGTGATGTGGGGTGTCATGGAGTATGAACTTTGGTGCTGGTGTGGAGCTTCCAGCTGTGGAATATTTGCATCCATCCTTGAAAAGGCAGGTGTGCTTGTTTCTCTTTTTATTTTTGAAGTTGGTTTCCACAGAGGCCTGCAATATGCTGTGCTTGTACAATGAGGCTGGGATAGCTGCTCCCCCATCATGAAAACAACTGTTCTGTCTGTTCCAAGTGGCCTTCCTGGTTGGATGAGTTCCCCCAGCACTGTAACATTTCCTGCCTGATCTCTGTATCCTAGCAGCATTGCTCACCCTCACCCACGGGTTATAATATTTTTGCTTGGGCTATTGCAATGTTAGCACACTGCAGTCTGTATGGTGTGATAGCTATGAGACAGCGATATACCTTGGACTTATTCCTGATGTGTGGTATACGTTAACAGTATGCCTGTCTGATGTTGATTTCCTTATATTTTGTTGTTTTTTTTTTTTTTTTTTTTTTTTTTGCACTAATCTCTATTTAAAGTACTCCATCCACTTCTACAGCTCTGGTTTTCATAGGATGGCAACTGTGCTATTTATCTAGTTATAAAGGGGCTTGCAGCATGATAATTATGCTAACGAGATAATATAGTTTAATATTATCTAAATAATGCCAATAATATTAGTCATTAATCCTGTTATGAACTATGAGGCCCAGCCTGCTTTATGCACATGCACTGTGACCAATCAAAGTATGCACGGCTTTGTAGTTGGGTCACAGTATTACACATTTGCAGTGCAGTAATGGTCATGGAAGTTACACTACCCATCTGCCCATTGGCATGCTTAAATATGTAGTTCATGTAGGCTGTACATTCCTGCAGGGTATGGCTGTGCAGCCATCATCCTGGTCCATGTTACTGACTGTGTGCATCATGCTGCCATGTATTGACACTGAGATACTATGCTGCTCAGTGATGCATATCACATGGTATCTGCAATATACAAAATCACACGCCAGCTATCATTTAAACTCCTAGACTAGATCTGGTGAGTGAACATGACTTTTGCAAGATCTGACAGTGGCAGGGCTCCTGTGTGGCATAACAGGAGGGCTGAACTCTTTCTTCTCCTGTTGCAGCTACAACACAGAGAGCACCCTACAGGAGGACAGCTATGATGGTCCCCTGTACATGGCTGATGCCTGTCAATTATTTACCAGAGCAGTGATTGATAACATGGGCATCACCTCTTCTGATGAGCAATGTCAACATGAATGTAGTGATCAAATGATTTGCAACACTGATCTTCACCACTTATGGAAAGATGATATTAAGAAGATACAATCAGACCACTATAGTAAGGTTTAATTTATGCTGACTTATTTTACAGTAGACTTTAATGTATGGCTGTAGACTGTTTCTGATGTATGTAGTTATGCTGTGCTTATTAATGTGTTTATTCTGTTATGCACCAAGGAGGAGAGCAGGGAAAATCAACTTGCCTGCCAGAACAGGTAGGACAAACCCTCTTTGCTTCAGGGTAATTGTACTGTTTTTCCGCCGGACATGTATAACTCTTGCTTACCTGCTTATGATAGTCATGTGCAATTTTGTATTCCTATTTAAAACTTAACCATTGCATACTTCTTCACTGACTGTAGGACTGCTATATGCTTAAATGGGCTGCAGCCCTTTTCTGTGCCTGTTATTCCTGACATTGTCATCTGCATTCCAACTGACCATGGGTGTACTATTACATTAGGCTGCTTTTCACTGTTATAGTGATTCAGCATTTTATTGTTCTTTGCTCACAGATATGCAACTGTCATTGCATAGGTGGCCATAATCCTTTTCAGACTGACATTCTGTATTGCATTTGTACCCATGTAACTGTCTGTCACTGTGGCAGTTATTCCTGAAATCGCATGGGTGTGACAATTGTTATCTTGTGATGTACCACCACAGTGATGCTTATTTCCACTTGTAGCAATAATTATATTTCCATTGCCTACTCATATTGTTCGTTTTATGTATGTTATCTGTGATATTGTGCCTGCCTACATGACACATCCCTACATTTCTCACAATGTATATGAAGACTATCCAATATCTATCTATCTATCTATCTATCTATCTATCTATCTATCTATCTATCTATCTATCTAGCTATCTTATTCCCCTTCTCACAGGACTGAATATTGCATTTGTTCAGTTTTATCATTTCATTACCTACACATACTGTGCCAGTGTTCTGCACAGTGTAAGGGAGGCACAGCCAATCATTTTGGACTATGGTATCATTTGACCTAACAGATGTTCTCAAGTGTCTTTTTAAACATTGCTCTGCTAACTGTTGTTTCTCCTTTCCATGTCTATGATACAAAAGTCTACCACATTATACTAAACTTTGCTCTTTGTATCCCGTTCCCTTTCTTTCTGTCACCTTCTTCTTTTGATTACACCATTTGTTGTTGTTGTTGTTTTGTTTCTCTCCATATATGTTCATTTTTTTCTGCAGCATCACCCATGCAGCAGGAACTGTTGCTTCAATTGCTCGGTCCACATCAGTCTCCAGCCCAGCCTCCTTGCAGGGTAATGAAGGTCATCCCGGGGGATGTGAAATGGAGGGCTCACTGGTGGCCTCTGGTACTGCTTCTTCAGTGAGCATTGTTGAATCCTCATTAAGGACTGCTGTAGACAGGCCCTCCTGAGTCAGCAGGCAGGAGGTACATCGGCTGTTCAGGACTGAGGTGGACCAGCAGCTTGATATCTGTATTGACATCCTGGATCACATCTGCATGTAAGTGTTAGGGTCACATAACCACCTATTTCTAACCATCAGGCAACCGATAGTGATGCCTGTCCTTGATGATAGCCATTAAAACTACTGACTTCTGGTTGTTCCCCGCTGGGTTGGATTAACAGGCTGACCTCACCCCATCTTATCCCCCACTCCATGCCAGTTTTTCCTCCCCATTCTCATTCTGTGTATTCCTTTATGGTGCAAATTACTTTGAGGATGCCACCTCTATACAGATGGCCCTGAGTTACATGATCTCTCACAGCATGATCTGCTTGCTTATGTGTTGACTGCTATTTTCAAGAATACATGGTTTCATTATGCACACTCTTCACAGCAGGTCTGTGCAATATTGGCACTTGTCCAGTAATACATATTTAATCTCTGATCAGGCTGCATTGAATAATATCTGTTATGCTGTTTATCATATCATGATTCTATTATCATTCATTCTAAATACCCTCCACTATGTGTAAAATAGTATTACTGATAATGTTTTGTCGTATTTTACTTTAATTTTGACAAATTTTTAATTGACACAGCATCATTAATTCCAGGAAAAGGATCCCTACTGAAATGTTGCCACTCAAAATGTTGAGTGCTGACAAGCTGAAAAAAGGGTAAAAAATACAGAAGAATGAAAGTCAAAATGAGTCTTCTCTTTAACCTTCTTTTTTTTTTTTTAATGGGGGAGTGGCCCCAGGCACCATCTGATGTCAGGGACAAAGATCACCATACTTCGGAGATAAGGGAATATTCTGAGAAATAGCTATTTCGAACTTAATATACGCAGGTCTTTTTTTCATCCATTCATTCTCCATATTTCAGGACTTGCTGTAGCAGGTCCCAAAATTTCAAATATATATCAGCTAGATATTTGTGAATTTAAAGACAGATGCAATTGGAGTTCTCACTCTTCTAACACAGAATCAAAATCTCCTCCTAATAAATCTAAATTTACTTTATCTAAAATATAATATAAACTTTTCTTAAAATAATCCCAACTGATAACTGTATATAAAGTGTTATCAGACATTTTCTTTATTGGACAGTAATGTTTTCTACTATATGTAGTAAGTCTTCCAATTAAATGTTATTTTTAACTGTATAATCTGTTCTCAAGAGTTAAAACTGCTAATTGGTGACAACATATCAGTAGAGTCAGTTCTGGCTGAACTCACAGAACTTCCAAAAAACTTGTTGAGGGGTTGTCTTATATTTTGTGGTAATATGGTCACCAGAATGTTAACAATAGTGTGGGGTGTGGCCAAGATGGCTAACTGAGAGGAGAAACTGGTGAAAGCCTGTGTCTGAAAAGTTTTATCTGACAGAAAATATAATCAAAAAATTAGAACTTGGAGATACTTGATAGCTAATTTTATTCACCAGTAGACAGAGAAATGATTTATATATTCATGTTCTTCAAAAGCTGCAATTTTCCAGTCAGAATTTCAATTGATTGGTTAAGAGAGAAGAGACATCAACATGAGTCTATCAAAAATTGTACTAAGGATTCTTTTGTTAAAAAAGACAGCCAGTCACTAATATCTAGTATGCGGGATCTATTACTTAAAATGGACATGCTGGATACCAAAATAGAAAGTTCCAAAGAAGAGTCCAGAAAAAGGATGGAACATATAGCAATTCTTATGAAACAACAAAGTGCACAAGTCAGCAGTATGGAAGAAACTTTAAATGATCTTGAAAGAAGAATAATTGGAAGCAAGTATCAGACTGAATTCCTTTAAAAAAATAATGGGTTCATAGATAAAGCTGATGATTTAGAAAATAGAGTAAGATGAAATAAGATCAGAATATATGGTATACCTGAAAAGTATGAGGAAGACAATATAATACAATTCATAACAACCTGGCTACATAAAACAATAAATCTCCCTGAAACATTATCATTTGGAAATGAAAGGACACATAAATCCCTGAAAACACCTTCAAAGAAAGGAAAAAACACCACATTTGTTTATAGTTAAGCTTATGTCCAGCTTAGACAAAGATGAGATATTAAAAATAGCATGGCCCAGCCCACCTATTAAAATAGGTTAACATGTAGCCAGATTTAGCAATGATTATCCCAGTAAAGTAACAAGTGAAAGAAAATCCTGCTTGCCATGGACTAAAGAATTTAAAATGAACAATATTAAAGCCATGTTTCCTGCAAAGATCAAATTATTTATTTCTGAAGGAACTACAATATTTGACACACTGGAGGAGTCTTCTACTTTTGTTAACAAAAAAAATGCTTAATCATACTGAAGAAATGAATTGGAACACTATATTCCTCAAGAGACAGCATGACCTGAATTCTGGGAAGACTGCTTCTAATATTTAAAAGCATAAAAAGGAGATATTTTCTTATTCTCTGATTGCAGGAATTTTTCTGAAACAATAGATTTACCCCTTAAGTAAAAGATTTGTATATCACTTTAAGCTTCAAAGCATATGTAAGTAAGTATTTATATTTTAAGCTAAAGCTTTTGATATGATAAGGAATATAAATAGTTTTACTATAATTGCAGTGAAATGCTTAATATATTTCATTTAAGCTAAACTTATAAATCTATTTCTAAATGTTAAACAATTACTTCTTGTAAGAGAATTACAATAAATTATAAGCAATAGAATTGGTAACTTCAAGACTATATAAGTTAATAATTTTATTTTATTTGTTTTAAGTTTGCTTAGTGTGTGTGTTGTTGGGTTAAACGAATGTCATTATCTAAGTAATATGCTAATTAGAAGTGTTAAAGTGCTGCTGATTTTGTTTTCTTTGTTATTGTGCAACACATTCCTTTCACATGTCAATTATGAAACAATTAACACTTAAAAAAGAATGAGAAAAAAAATGTTCCAGTTGTGTGAAAGTGCTTGATTCTTGCTTGCTTTGCTTTTGCCTGATCCTCAAGCTGCTTTGATAAAATCTGGGTCCTAGAAGAGTTCAAAGTTCATCATTGATGTCTGTGAAAGCAGGAAGTGCATTAATCATGTCTGTGATAATGAGGAAAAAAGATTTTAACTTCTTTTCAAGAATATGTGAGAAATCTACTCAAAATAAGATTAAAAAAAACAATATTTAGAAGTGAAGAATTGGTAAAGCAAAGCATTAGTAATGCTTTATATTCAGCTGTCACTGACATAATTTGCTTCTATTTTGCTGAATGTTAATAGCTTACACTGTAGTGTTATTAACTTTAAACTTATTAATGGGAAGGAGTAACATTACATGCTTGTTACTGATTAAAACAGTTTAAAAGAATTAAGAAGAATGAGAAACTTACAGATGAAATTAGTCGCTGCTGAGTGTTCTGAGTAGTCATTTTCAAATGCTGTAATCAAATGGCAATGTCAGGATGTGAAGTTTAGACAAGAACAGCAGTTCACAATGGCTAAAAACATATATTTAAATTAACAAAACAGAAATTCTTCTATATATCATAAATATTGCTTATAATACTAGAATTAATAAGAGTGAACATCTTATGAATAATTTGCAAATGCACAAGGATAATATAATAAATAATTAATATATATTAATAAAAGAACAGTATCAGTAAATTAAGAAATACATGCACATACTGTAACACGATGATTAAATAGCTCTTTGATGGGAGATTTTAGAAATGCAAGTTATATAAAATAAGATTTTTAGTGGACAAATAACACAGAAAAATATATTTAAATAGCAAACTAAGGAAGATGTATATTGCACATACTTGCATGTGTCAAAAATGCTAATGTACAATATCTTATATTATTTACAAATAAAACTCACATAAAATATTCAAAAAGATCCTGACAGCTGAAATTTGAAACTTGTTCATGTGAACTTTGAAGCTTTTTGCATATTGTATGTTATTAGATTAACTAAGGCACCTAAAATAACTCATTTCATAAGTCAGACATGAAATGTGGGTGTTATATTTCTGAATAACAACATCCATTTTGATAAAAAGTAAACTAGTTCTTCAAGATGTTTGAACCCAGAATGGAAGAATGTGGCTTAAATTAAGTGCACTGTATCTTTTAAATACTATATACACTGCAGATGTATTTTGACTCTATAGAAATAGCAAGACATTTTCTTTGACCTTAGTAATGAACATGCTTTTATGAATTAATTTAATAAGTTAAATGATTTTTAAATATTTTATTTATCATATTAAGAGTTTTACACAACTTTTAAGATATAAAAATGTATATGTTTAAAATAATTCAGAGCTCTTGTTAGATCTATATAATATGTATACGTCTTTTAGTATGATAAATGTATATATGCATTGATTTTCTTATTGTATAATACTTTAGTAAGATAAGACTACCTGTCACCTTTAAGCTTACAGATATCTTTATCTCTTCAGATCCCACTCTGTTCTACTTATTTATTGAGATATTTCATTATAATAATATTGAATGACCACATACCTTAGGAATATTTAATAGGTAATTGTACTATGATTACATAAATACAGTTATATGTATTTATGCTACCTGAATGTGACTGATGTCTGCTGGAGGAGCTCCCCTTATGAGTACGCCCAGGAACAAGACCCCATGGCCTGCCACATCTGGATGTGGACAGCTCACCCACTGATAGAGCAGTGGAAGTACTGTCACTATGGGAGCATGATCAGGCATGACCACATTGGCTAAAAGCAGATGATGTGGCTAACTTACACCCATGAGGATGCTGTCCCCCTCCCAGCAGATGTTCCATTACAGACACCTCTCATTCCAACATGCCATTCATCTGATACATTGAATCAGCAACATGGTGGAGGCAGTCACGCATGTCAGTCTATGCCATATCTCCAACCCTAAGCATTTCTCTGGAGCACCTATGGGAATATGTCTGTGCCTCTATGATGACCCTAAACATACATTGAGTAGCACAGGAAGAGACACATGGATCAGGTGGAGGGTGGACAGCAGGCCTTCTCTGAGCACCCCTAATAACACTCCTGTGTGGCATCTCTCCCACACTTTGGATACATTCATAGCCCATAGGCACTGAAGCCACAGTAAACACACTTCCCTGACTGATTGTCTTGCCCTCCACCTGTCCAATATCTGTGGGGTCACTGGCATGAGTAGGCCTAGGCCTATTGGCTGTGTCCTCTGGAATTGCAGGGGATGGCTGTATGTCAAGTTTAGTGTCAGATTCAACCTCTGCACCCCCTGTTTGTGCCTGTGTTTGACCACCATCATCACAGAGTGCTGATACTCTGACATCAGGTGGTAGAAATCCCAAACGTCCACTGTCAGGATCACCTGTGATAATAAGCAACAAACACATTGACAATTATTACCTACACTACTATAGTCTAATATACATTAACAAAATAACAGTGCTGCCACTATTAGACAGTACAGCAATACACACAACAGTCCTGACATCAACATCACACACTAAAATATTTCTTTGAATTGCTCATCAGTACTGACATTAAAATGTTTGGCTTACCATGTGCAGATGATGGTATCTTCTGTATGCCAGATGGTCCTGAAAGAAATTAAGTAAAAAGCAAGAACAACATCTTCACAATTAACAGTGACACAGGGGGCAATACTTTTTCCCCTTTATATGTCCATTAACTATACTTTCAGCAAGAACTTGGATGACATCTCCAACCTAAGCTCATGTATGATCAATCGGAATGTGTTGTTAATTGTAGCAGTCTTCAACTCCTCCCCCCTAAAAATTCTTGTAAAACAGAACTAACATATTGATTTAAACTGTTTTACTATACAACAGTATTTAATAATTGAGATGCAACAGCCTACCTGGACAGTCCTCCTGGGACATACTAGCTGTCCTTGAAACAGTAGCACCAATGTCAAGGACATGCTGTTTTGTGCTTTCCATGGAGCTGTCTGGATCCCTGACAGTGGACAGGAACTCTTCATTTGCTGTTAGTGGTTGCTCTGTACCAGGCCCCCCTGAACCCATCTTATCATGGCCCACTGCAGCTGCTGTCTTCTGTGCAGATGAGATCATGTCAGTGGCCCTATGGTGAACCTGGTAATATATCCTACTGTGACTACCCACTGCATTAACATCTGCAATGATCTGATGACAAATCTGCATTCTGCCTGATATATCTCCATGTCCCCTCTCAAGCAGGAAGGCATTATGTTGCTTTAAAGCTTCAATAATGACCTGATTCTCAAGGACAGTGAAGAGTGTTTTTTGAGGACTGAGACACCTGGGTGGCATAGTCTTAGGTGTTATAAAAGACAACAGAGGAATAATACATATAAGTATCACATAACTACAAAATAACTGTTCCCAGATAAAAACAAAAAAAAAGGTAAGATTTCAGTATTATCCACTGGAGAAATATAAAACAGTCTAGAGGTTTGAAATATGAACAACAGGGTGGATGCAAAAAAGGAGAGTAACAACAGCAACATACCCTTGTTTGTGCCATAACAGAAATGCAGCTTTGCTCCTCTACCCAGAAAAGATCAGGCAAATGATACATTTTGCTAACACACCATCTTTGAAAAGATAAAAGTGCGATCATATGAACTGTCCCTGAAACATGTCTACAGATTTAACATGCAGCATTCCATGTTAAGGTATTGCCAATCATGTGTACCTGTGAAATGCCCCGGCAAAAATGCCCATGCCATCAGTACACTTCTAACTAATGCATACATATAAAAGTGTAAAAGCCTTTCTTAATGAAAATATATATATTAAACTATCATAGAGATTTTTCCAATTACATTTCAGCATATGCAGTATGCAACTGACAAAAAGCAAGCATAACTTTTCAAGTTCAGTAATCCTCTCTTCAGATATATATAATAATAGCCTCTTTTCTGTGTTCTCCACATAAACAAGTTTCCTTTACCTTCAGTTTCCCTAGCTACACTGTTGCCTTTTTATGGTGTAGATTCAGTGCTGTCAGCATGGTGAATATGCAAATGAGGTGTGAACCCATTAGAATTGCTGAATCCCAAATACTTGGCTCAGTGTATCTGATGCAAACATAGTGCAAGTACTCCCTCAGTGATTGTTTTTAATGCATTGCAACTGTGAATGATTACTTATAGGGAGAACAAAAACACAACAGCAATGCAGACTACCTTACATCCAGTGGGTGTGTCAGGTTAGACTTACAAAATGTTAGATGTAATTTTATCAAGGTTGTAAATGTAAGTAAGCAGTACAAAATTCACAGGTTCTGTTTATTAACATCTAACCTCCCTTTCATTTTTTGGCAACTGTATATTATATTATTTCATTTAATATTTTCACATATGGTAAGGACAATGATATAGAATGTCGTGTCTAAGACAAGAGACGAATGACCAAAAAACACAGACAGGTAAGACAGAGCTGCATATTTACCAGCAATACTCATAACTGTGTGATCACTTAGTGCAATACATCCAAAAATAATAAATGTACAAATAACAGTTGTATGGTTTCCTATTACTGTAGATGATGTTGCAGTTGGTTGTATGCTGGTTGTATGCAGAATGATTTCAGTTCCTTGCTGCAAAGCTGATTGTGTAGCAAGGAGAGGTAAGACACCCTTACTGTGTTCTGAAGATTTATTGGAGTGAGAGTTCAAATCCAGACCTACATAAACATATGTCACATGTGGTAACATTTTGTAGTGTGTATGTCATAGATTGCTTTTCCATATTTCAACCACATTTCCTTTTTTTTTTTTTTTTTTATTCTCTTTCTTCTTCTTTTTTTTTGGGGGGGGTTGCTTGAGCTTAGCAGAAACATGGGAAATGGAGAAAATGAATGTTAGATTTGGTTGTACTTATCTTGTTTGCGTGAAGTGTGGTAGTGCACAGACTGGACTAGTTTCCCACCAAGGAAACAAACAGGACACCTGCAAACAGGGCATCTGTAAAAGAGCAAAGATAAAAAACAATACATTGTTGCAATTTCTGTATTTCGTCATGCAACTGTGCTTAGGAAAGTTGCGTGGCAGTTAAGGTTCCCTAGCAGCTACAGCCATCAAACACCTGAAGGCAGGACTCAGACAGCCAATAACTGAAACTGGATACATTCAATTAATTTTTTGGGCACTGTGCAAACATGCTAAGAGGCATTGCATGGCAATTAACACATAGACCTAAAGAATGATTAGGAAATTAGGGAATGTCATGTAAATAGTCCTGTGGCAGCAGGTGTAAGTGTAGTGTTATTTCAACATTTTTGTAGCAACAGGTGTTAAGTGTAGGACTACCATAAACATGGTCCTGGGTTCTAATACAGGATATTCCATATACTGTTACTGGTATTCCACTTCTCATTATATTCAGTCTCACTTATAACACTTTAGATAGTGGAGCTGATATGAATTATATGTATGAGGGATGAGACATCATTATTCTGTTTTTCAGATGTATGACTGAGAGTATACTGTCTACTATAGCTCTGTAAGTATAATTTTGCTATCTGGACTTGCATGGTTTCACAATTACTTGAGACACATAAACAACTGGCTCTATATCCAATAACCTTGTTAGGTCACATACATACACGTGTAACAGCTCAAACTGTTACTTGTATTTATGTATCATTCCTGACTATGTCGGAGTGGCACTTCTTCTGTGGCAAAGATGGACAAGCAATGCTGTGAAAGAAAATGAGTTGTCCCTTATTCCTAGGTTTGAATGCCACACTATAAGAATATATTTTCCACAGTGTATAAAGATAGAAAAAAAGGTTTTAGGTCATTACATTTATGTCCCCAGTGCATGTTTGCAAACTTAACTCACCTAACAGTTATCTTCCAATTTAAAATATATATTTTTATACTACATCAGTAGACACCCATCAAACTAAAGCAAAGTGATATATTAACCTTCCAATTTCAATTATTTAATTATTTTCTGCTTGGCACTGCTGCGGTCTGCTTAACATAGTACAAATGCAGTTGACATAGTTGCTTGGGTTTACGCATTACCAGTAAATGTGATAAATGGAATTGGTGGAAAATCATCAGTTTCCATTGGTCTAGTTAAGCTGGTAGACATAGCTAGCAATGGAGAGGAAGGTGCCATCTTGAGGGTACAGAGGTAGAGTGTCCAGGAGTCCAGAATATTTATTGGACTCCTGGTAAAGCACCAGAGCCAAAGGCTTCTGCAGGAGGACTATTCTGGCTGAGAGTACAAGTCTGAGATGTGGAATAGTTTGGCCCAGGCTGCATACATGCCACAGGTATCCCACTCACTGGAGAGCAATGTAGGCATCATTTCAATAACCTACACAGAAGGAAAAGGGATGCTGTCAACCATTGGTTGCATGAGTTTGAGACTGTGGACATACCACAGCTGTGTAAGTATGACAATAAGAGAGTACTTGTAAGACTTAGAAAGCTAAATATTGACAAGACTAGTATGCATAATGTTTTTCTTTTCTGTTCTGTACTTTTCTCAACTCCAAACAAACATGAGCTCAATCTGCATGTTCATGTTGCTTGATTGGAGAGACTGAGGGAAGCAAGTGGTATGTATGCAGCAAAATATAAGTGTTATTGTAGCTTTAGAAGTTAAATATAGCATTTTTGGTCTTTTATATAATTGTATCAAATCAAGCATGCATATCCCAACTGTAAAAGCACATATGCATGCATTACTCAGTAGCACAAACCAATTGTAATAGTCCAATATTAGACTGTAGTCAGAGGTTGTGGGTTCAGTTACCACAATTCCCAACTACACAGTACTGTTATTTCTTCTAAATTTACAATAAATTAAAAACTCTATACCAGTGGCACAAATGCCCTGCTGTAAACTGTAATCTGTATAATTGGAATACACATATGTGCAATATATGTGCAATATATGTGTAGATCAGAATATATGTGCTGTGTCTTTAAGAAGTATATCAATGACTAAGCATACACAAATAAACACTGGGCACATGCTATTTCCAGTGCCATTTTGAGAGTGCAGCCAGAGAGTGAGCATGTATGATTGCAGTAGTTAGTTTGCATATAAGTTACTTAAGTTAAAGTCTGTAAACTTCTATTGTGATGTGTTTGTATATAATAAAGCTGTTTGAACAGAACCCACAAAGACTCTTCTATTGTGTCCAAAGTAGGAGAGCAACAATATGCATATTTCAGTGATTACTTCGAGCAGTCTGTAGTACAGTGTGTATGTGTTAGGACATATACTTAAATATAATACTTCAGAAAAAGAGAGCTGTTTAACTGAATTAATGCATTGTATGCCACATGTGATAGTATTAATTTTATCTCTTTTTTCTCTCATCCCAATCCTTATCTCTCTTTTTTTATTTTGTTATATGTCATCAAAATGTGTCCATGTTATCCATGTATGCCACATCACCAAATGCTATACTGCACAGAGAGGTAGGCCAACCCCAGTGGCACAGCCTGCTCCTGATCCACTGGTTCCAGCACTGATGCCCAGCATGTCTGGGAGCCAATCTGGCAGCACTGCCTCTACAGCCCCTGCACTACTTGTGCACTCAAATAGTACTGCTGTGGAAGCTGGTGCAGTGGTACCTTCTAAGAGCAGTGGCAGAGGTGATGATTTCACCACCCACACAGAGATGCCAGGGGTGGTGTGTAGGGTTGTGCACAGTACCACTGGTGTACGCCTATGCAGGATGGAGATGCTGATTTCCCTCATGGTCCATAGGAGGAAAAGATATCAAGCACCCTAGTCACCAGTGGAGTAAGGGGAAACTGATGACAATCCAGTGGGTGAGGACTCAATTATCATTGTCTCCAAGCTTGATGTCCATGAGCTTGCATTGTGCCATCCCTCATCCCAGTCATGGTGTCCCCAAACTTTTGTATCCATAATTGTCCCTGTCTCTTGTCTTGTTTGCCCTCTTTGTTTGCATTTGGTTCCTCACCTTCCCAACTTACCTGACCCAGACATGCCTACATCCCTTACCCCAGCAGTCCTCTCTCACTGAATTAAAAAAAAAATGGGCACCTGTCCCACAAAAAATAAGCTTCCCATACATAGCTCTCCATTTCACACATGTGTCTTCATAACACACATGGTTTGGTCCAATTGGCTATACAACATGATTACATTTTTGTCACCCCTCTCTCTGGAGGTGACCATCCAAATTCAGCTAATACTCTGCACATATGATTAAAGCACCAACAAAAGTGGACAGAATAAGTGGTTCACTTATTGCAAAATAATAGAGTCCTAACACACCAACCAGAGTGAACCAAGCAATGGCAGAAGCTCCCAGTAAGACACACAAATCATATAGAGAACTAAAAAACATTTATTGTAAGCACTTTTGCAGTCAAAAAACATTGCTTCATCAGACAGCATTACATTTCTTTAGGCTACATCAATCAACCAATAGAAGCATTAAGCAATCAATTATATAAAACAGACAAAGGTATAATGCATAATAAATAATTCTCAGTTATTGTATTGTGTATTGTTCTTAGTTGAGAAGTATTAATTTTTATTATACGTTATATCTGTGTTTATTTTATATAATTGAGAAGTAGTTATTATGCATTATACCTTTGTCTGTTTTACATAATTGATTGTTGAAATGCTTCTATTAGTTGACTGATGTATTTAAGCAGCCTAAAGGGATATAATGCTGTCTGATGAAGCAGTGTTTTTGACTGCAACAATGCTTAAAATAAATTGTTTGCAGTTCTTTATATGATTTGTGTGTCTTACTAGGAGCTTCTGCCATTGTTTGGTTCACTCTGGTTAGCGTGTTTGCACATATGATAATTTTTACTGCTGAAGAAATTGATAGCTATGGTTCTTTCCTACCTCACTTCTGCACATTACTGTATTGCTTTCCCTTTGTTCTTCCCCCTGCTTGCTCCCCATGTCATCACTTTCCTATCTACCCCATTTTAACACCTATAATTTGGTCAAAAAATAGAATCACACACAGCATACATAAGTAGCAGAAAATGTAATGGATCCCTTCAGTTTCTGGCCTCTCTGTTTGTGTGGAGTTTTGCATCACACACCAATACCAAATCACATTGAGTGATGGTATAATGCTGTGGTTATTTATGTGCAATCCTGCTTAAACTTGCTGTGCTATGTCAACACACAGGAACACATGTACTATAAAGAATTAATGTCATTTTATTATCACTGATTATTTACAAGTATTTAAAAGTCTTACATACACCTGGATTTGATCCCAGTATCATCTGGGCTTAAAAAGAAATGTGTCAATGCAGTTACACCTGCTGCCATAGAGTCAATTAAGCAGCATGTGTGTTTCATAGACTCAGTACTAACTGTTAGATTTTAGCAATGCAGCTCATGTTTATGCACTGCTTAGCTATGCACAAACAAGGAAAGTATATATCTCATGCACAAACACTGCCAACAGTTGTGCAAACCAGCTGCTCCCCATCTATGGAAAAGTAAATATTATTTATTACTGCTATTTACTGTCCATTTCCTATCTATGATATGAAATTACATTGAGAAATATAACAAACTGAAGGCCCTATCTTGCAATATGTCACACATATTTACAATACAGCCATATGTTGGCTCCCCACAAGTACTGCAACCCTGGTGTCTCAATATGTTTTTCATACATATGTCACTTATACTACATAAATTAATATAAAATGTTGTGTGATATGCAATGCACATCAATCTGTTAACATGCAGAAATATAACTGTTGACCCATAAGCCAATAAGCCTTATCTGCAAGGCTAGAGAAGGGATCAGCATGGACTTTATCCACATGGACATGGGTGACCTTTAACACACTTGACCTGACCCATTTTGGTTTTATCAAGCATAGATCTTGCTTATTAAATCTAGTGGACGTCTTTCATAATGACCCCAAAGACCTGGATGAGGGATAACAGGACATACCACTACGTAGATTTATCCAAGGCCTTTGACACTATTCCCAATTTAGGTATCATAGAGAAACTACCCCATCTGGGGATTAACCCATACATTACTAGATGGATAGTCAACTGGCTCACTGATAGAATGCACACTGTCATAGCTGGGGACTGCACCTCCACAACTAGACCACTTACCAGTGGAATACCACAAGGATCTCTGCTGGACCTCAACTGTTTGGAAACTACTTCTCTGAAGTTCAGACAAAGGTAGATGGCCTGTGGCTTACCAAATTTGTAGATGACTATCAACTGGAAGCAGTCATATAGAGTCATCTAACTATGGTAACATATTACAGAAGGGGCTGACACAGAAAAATGATTGGTGCCAAACTCACGGACTGAACCTTAAAGCAATAAATGCCTCATTGTCCCCTCTGGCAATGAAGTACCCTGCTAATTATGATATACATGGCACCCCTCTAAGCTCAAACACAGTGTTGCATGACTTAGGAACACATGTTGATAGCAATCTGCACTTCAATCACTATGTATCCATACTGGTGAGACATACATTCTACATTGTGCACCTCATAAATAAGGGCATCACATTCAAGACCAGGGAATTCATAGCTCTGCTGTATTCTGCACTTATAAGGCCACTAATTGAGTACAATACTCCCATCTGTCTGTACCTCACCAGACACCTGCAGTAACTGGAGAAAACACAGGAGTTTGTGACTGGGAGGATCCTGGATCTCCAAAACATAACAAACATGGAAAGACTGAAAGACCTTTCACTGTACTCATTATCATGCAAGCTGCTGAGAGATGACCTATGCCTGGGCCTACAGCGCAGTCTCATCCCTGCCCTACTGGTAATGCTGGACATATGCAAATCAAATGGGACAAGAACAGCTTGCGCCAGGGATCTCAACCTACCCTGTGCATAAACAGACCATGCTAGGGAGACAGCTATATTTTTCAGTGATTGCCACTCCTCTGTAATAGGCTTCTACTGCATGTGAAACAGTGCTCCTCAATGACCCTATTCAAGTGCAACCTTGAAAACTGTATGAGTGATTATAAATTTACTCCTGGGGTGGCACTTATGTGCCTCATGGACAGTGCCAGTCAGTGCTGATCACAAAATCGCTCTACTAACAATGTCCGTCTAACTATGCTCAATAAAGATACTGGTGTTTTTACATGGCTAGGCTTGTAAACACCATAGGGCCATTAGACTAATAACCTCCTATGAGCCTACAAAACTAAGAACCTATGCATGCCTCCCAACATCTTCTGTCCAACCTGGAGTCTTGCAAAAGTCAGACGTGTGATGTGGTACTTGTGTAAAATATTGAATTCTGTAGTCTGTGTACTTAAATAGGTAGGGGGTTCTGTTCTCACTTAAGTCAAGTGTGTGTGTGTGTGTGTGTGTGTGTGTGTGTGTGTGTGTGTGTGTATCTAGCCTGAAGAGCAGAAGTGTGTATCCTACAGTTACCACTCCAATCCCATGGATTAGCAGTGCTTTGATACTTGCACATGCCTACAAATTCATTTCATGCAGGCCTCCCAACATACCCTGCTGATGTCATCAACTATAAGTTGACCTGCATGTAAAAGTCAGACTTGTGCCATGGTGCTTTTGAAAAGTTCTGAGTTCTAAACTCTGTGTACTTAGGTAGGGGTTTTGTTCTCACTACAGTCAACTGTGTGTGCGTGTGTGTGTGTGTGTGTGTGTGTGTGTGTGTGTGTGTGTGTGTGTGTGTGTGTGTGTGTGTGTGTGTGTGTGTGTGTGTGTGTGTGTGTGTGTGTGTGTGTGTGTGTGTGTGTGTGTGTGTGTGTGTGTGTGTGTGTGTGTGTGTGTGTGTGCATGTGTGTAGCCTGTAGAGCAGAAGTGTGTATCTTACAGTCACCACTCCAACCTCATTGATTGACAGTCTTTTGATACTTGAACATACCTACACATCCATTTCATGCCAGCCTCCCAACATCTTCTCCCCAATATGTCCTGCTGATGTCATCCACTATAAGTTGACCTGCAGTCTTGTAAAAGTCAGGCTTGTGCTTATGCCACTTATGTAAAGTACTGAGTTCTATAGTCTGTGTACATAAATATGTAGGGTGTTTATTCTCACTGCAGTCAACTGGGTATGTGCTTGCATGTGTGTTTGTGCTCTTCCTTGACATTACAGAGAGCTTTTACACCAGCATGAGGGACACTATTACCATATTCTCCTCACCCGACACTGCTTACATCATCAGCTATTTAGTGTTGTCTGAGAGACTCCAAGTCAGACTTGAGTTGTGTCACTTGCCTTAAATATAAAGTTCTATAGTCTGTGTACTTAGGTAGGGTTTCTATTCTCATTGCAGTCAGTTTGGGAGGTCTCTGTGTGTTTGTGCTGTTGCTTGACATTACAGAGATCCTTTTACTTCAGCATATGAGACATTAGTGTTCCCATATTCTCCTCACCAGATTGCTGATGTCATCAGCTATATCCGATTTGTGAATGTGCACTATTCCAAGCAGGGCAGGGTCAGAGACTGGCCTAATGGCCAGGCAAAAGTCAGAGTATTCTATACAATCCAGATTACAGTGATATGGCTTTCAGTCTATCCACATACATCCTGGCATGGTTTGGAGGCCATGTGCTTTCTTGGTGAGAATCACATGTGGTTTCTCCAGCTGCTGCATGTGTCTGGTGAGGTGCATACATAAGAGTGCATTATAGTACTCTATTAGTGTTCTGATGAGGTTTGAGTACAGTGCTGTAATATAATCCTCAGATCTGAATATGATGGCATGATTTATAACATGCACAGCATAGGCTTTCAATAACAATGTGGACACTTGGTGGTTGAACTTCAAATTGCTAGCTGTGTGTGTTCTAAGTGCTTGCATCACTGGGTTTCAGCATAGAAGGACTGTTCTCTACACTGTAATTAACAGGGAATTCCACTTTGCAGAAGGACAAAATAAAGACACATTTTTTGCATTTATTTGTACACTGTTTGGCTTTGACAGCAATCATTTCTCTGTTTTAGCCCCTCCTGTAGTATGTTAATCATCACATGTGGGCTCAATGATTATGCCCAGTTGGCAACAATAGGCAAAAACAGCAAGCCAAAGGCCATATACTTTAGCCCGAACTGTCATGAAATAGAGTCTAAACAGTAAAGGGCCAAGTACAGATTCCTGGGGTACCACAATGTTGACAGCTCTACTGGGTACAGGTTGATTCACCAAATTTCATAGTGTGTGTTCTGTCAGTGAGCCAATTGGTTACCCATCTAGTGATGTAAGAGTTAATCCCCAGCTGGGTGAATTTCTCACTGAGTGGGGAGCACTGAGCAGCCTATTTGTCCTTAAAGGAGTGGTTCCAGCCAGAAACCTGTAGTCTATTGGCCATTTTGGGTCAATTCCTAGCTCTTTTCAGCCCCCTGTAATAAAGCCCACTTTAGCGTGCTTTTTCGCTTGTATTCAACTCAGCACAGCTCCTTGTGGTGTCCTGCAGAGTTCTACAAGCAGCAGAGAGCAAAAGAGTGACTTTTTCCTGATTTAAGTATTTTTTCTGGCTTTTTGATTATTTACTGCTTAGCGACTGCATTTTCGCCTGTTTATACAGCTCTGCATTCTATTTAAACTGTTTTTGTGTTGATTAACTGTTTTGCACTTTTAAAAAGTTATTTGTTGCTTAATTTTACCTGTAGGCTAACACACTCAAGTGTGCTAGCCGTTTAAAAGCATTTATAGCATTTACTGTCTGTTTTTTCTCTGTTTTCTGCAAAAAAGAAAAAAACAAAACAAAACAAAAAAAAAATCTTGTTTTCCCGCCTTACTGAACTAGAATAGTCCAGTCTTCAGAGTTTGCTGATCTCTGGGCTTTGTCTTGCTTCCTGTGCTATTCCATATCCTTATTTGGATAAAAGGAAGCGTCTTTGTTCACCAGTGGGAGTGGGGAGCACTGAGCGGCCTATTTGTCCCTAGAGGAGTGGTTCCAGCCAGAAACTTGTAGTCTATTCGCCATTTTGGGTCAATTCCTAGCTCTTTTCAGCCCCCTGTAATAAAGCCCGCTTTAGCGAGCTTTTTCGCTTGTATTCAACTCAGCACAGCTCCCCGTGGTGTCCTGCAGAGTTCTACAAGCAGCAGAGAGCAAAAGAGTGACTTTTTCCTGATTTAAGTATTTTTTCTGGCTTTTTGATTATTTACTGCTTAGCGACTGCATTTTCGCCTGTTTATACAGCTCTGCATTCTATTTAAACTGTTTTTGTGTTGATTAACTGTTTTGCACTTTTAAAAAGTTATTTGTTGCTTAATTTTACCTGTAGGCTAACACACTCAAGTGTGCTAGCCGTTTAAAAGCATTTATAGCATTTACTGTCTGTTTTTTCTCTGTTTTCTGCAAAAAAGAAAAAAAAAAAAAAAACAAAACAAAAAAAAAAATCTTGTTTTCCCGCCTTACTGAACTAGAATAGTCCAGTCTTCAGAGTTTGCTGATCTCTGGGCTTTGTCTTGCTTCCTGTGCTATTCCATATCCTTATTTGGATAAAAGAAAGTGTCTTTGTTCACCAGTGGGAGTGGGGAGCACTGAGTGGCCTATTTGTCCCTAGAGGAGTGGTTCCAGCCAGAAACTTGTAGTCTATTCGCCATTTTGGGTCAATTCCTAGCTCTTTTCAGCCCCCTGTAATAAAGCCCGCTTTAGTGAGCTTTTTCACTTGTATTCAACTCAGCACAGCTCCTCGTGGTGCCCTGCAGAGTTCTACAAGCAGCAGAGAGCAAAAGAGTGACTTTTTCCTGATTTAAGTATTTTTTTCTGGCTTTTTGATTATTTACTGCTTAGCGACTGCATTTTCGCCTGTTTATACAGCTCTGCATTCTATTTAAACTGTTTTTGTGTTGATTAACTGTTTTGCACTTTTAAAAAAGTTATTTGTTGCTTAATTTTACCTGTAGGCTAACACATTCAAGTGTGCTAGCTGTTTAAAAGCATTTATAGCATTTACTGTCTGTTTTTCCTCTGTTTTCTGCAAAAAAAAAAAAAAAAAAAAATCTTGCTTTCCCGCCTTACTGAACTAGAATAGTCCAGTCTTCACAGTTTGCTGATCTCTGGGCTTTGGCTTGGTTTCTGTGCTATTCCATATCCTTATTTGGATAAAGGGAAGCTTCTTTGTTCACCAGTGGGAGTAGGGAGCACTGAGCAGCCTATTTGTCCCTAGAGCAGTGGTTCCAGCCAGAAACTTGTAGTCTATTGGCCATTTTGGGTCAATTCCTAGCTCTTTTCAACCCCCTGCTATAAAGCCCGCTTTAGCACGCTTTTGCGTGATTTAGCGCGGAGTTGCCCATAGAGCACCATCAGGCAGCGCCAGTTAAACAAGGTTAAACTATTTCTGGCTCCGTAAAGTCTGCTCTTCAATTTTTCCCTTAGAACTTCTCTACTTGCAATCTAAACAGTCTATTCTCTATCTCAAAAGCTCAGCACTTGCTCCTAAAGCATTTTTATATAGGTAAAGTACTTATATACTAAACAAAGTACTACATTAGCCTAGAATCACCTTGAGTACCCATTTCCCTATAGGTCCCTTCTGACTCAGTTACACAGCAAACTTTTTCACTTTTTCTAGCATGTCGAAGGGTCAGTTGCTAGAGTCCTCTCCTGTTCAGCTGGTGAATCTGGGCATCTTAAGGCAATGTTACAATTGCCTCATGTACACAGACAACCCACTCCTTCTCCCACAAAACACAAATACATGTGAGAGATGCAACTATATAGCCAAACTGGAGGCTGAGCTATCTCAACTCAGGACTGGCAAGACCAGACAGGAGGAGAAGGAAACCACGCGCACCACAAACCCAGTTTCACATAGAACTATCACAACTGCAAAACAAACACATAAACACACAAAGGCATACTCGGAGGCACTGATCAAAAATCTATCAAAACTACAGAGGCCTCCAAAGCAGACACCCAAGCAACTGCCACCTCAAGACATAAGACATGCAACACATAGTTCTCAAAGTCAGTGTGCTAAACAGTCACAGCCCTTAAGGCCAAACACAATGCCAGACACACTTGTTATAGGTGACTCCATAGTCAGACACTCTGATGTCCCACTCACCAGAATGAACAAGGAAAAGATCACAGTAAGCTGCCTGTCAGGCGGTAGAATCCACCACATAACACAAGGACTCAGGTCACTCCACAGCAAGTACAAGTATGACTCAGTCATTGTCCATGCTGGTGTGAACAACCTGAGACATACCTCCCTGGACTACATGAAAAGAGACATAGAGGAGCTCTCAGATTATGTAGCCCAGGCCGGTATGACCCTGACCCTGAGCATTATCCTACCCTCACCAAGAATGATGCCACAATACAGAGACAAAATGATCAGCTTTAATAATTGGCTTAATTACTGGTGTCATTCTAAGGGGATCCAATGTCTGTCTGCCTGGGATGACATGCTTGACAAGCCACGCTGCTAAGGGACGGCTTGCACCTGTCACCCTGGGCTTCCGGATATTGGCAAAGGCTCTTGCCACCCCATAGTGCCTTTTTAGGCAAGGCTCAAATGATAAACCTACCGCCCTAGAAAACAAAAATGGAGAAAAACTAAGGGTAATACTGCTCAATGCCAGAAGTCTAAACCTCAAGATGCACACCCTCGAAGCCCTCCTCAGTATGGAGAACATCAATGTCTGTGCTGTGACTGAAACCTGGTTCAAGGCTCCTGAGAGCACCCCAGCACTATCAGGTTATACCTCATATCATGCCCGGCCCCAAAATCTGGACCGAACCACAAAAGGAGGGAGTATCCATATTCATAAAGGATACCCACACCTCCAGGTTAGTGGCAATGCACGAAGCATCGGAGACCATCCAGGTGCAATTAACCATAGGTAAAACTGCCCTACAGTTTGTAGCATGCTACAGACCACCTTCTCAAACTCAGGAAACCCACACAGCCTTCCTGAAGACACTGGAGAGTATGAATGTCTCTCCAAACACCATCATATTGGGTGACTTCAACTACCCAAACATAGACTGGGAACATTACTCAAGCCCCAACACCCTAGCCCAAAGGTTCCTGGAGTTCATAAACTCAAATGCTATGGAACAACTAGTCACCAACCCCACAAGAGGAGAAAATATACTAGACCTGATCATCACAAACATGGGGACAAAATGCTCCACACGGGAAGTATATCCCTCATTGGTGAGATCAGACCATAAATTAATCTCATTGGAGATCCACATCCCTCCCCCACCCCCAGCAAAAAAGACCACAGTGAAGAACTTCGCAAAAGCAAACTTCACACTTCTTAAGACTGGAGTGGTATCCTTCAAGGCCCCCGAGCCAGTGGAAACCACAACCCACGCTGCTGAAACCCTTACAAATGCCTTCTACGAGAACCTCCAGGAATGTATGGATCAAGCAATCCCTAATAAAATCAAGACCCTTTCCACCAAAGGCAGGCGCCCGGTCTGGTGGACCCCAGCCATAAACAAACTCTACAACAAGAGGAGAAAGCTACTACATGACAGAGCAAAATCCCTAAAAGGGAAGGCATCTCTGATCAATACTAGCAAAAACTACGATCACTCATAAAATCATCCAAGGCCAACTTTGAGAGAAAAATCGCTAATGACACAAAAGACAATCATAAGGCCTTCTTTAGCTATGTTAGAAACCTGGGTGGAAACTCCCAGATATGCTCAGAATTAGTCCAAAATGATAAAAATCACTGAACCCACAGACATTGCCAACATACTGGCAGACAGGTTCAGTGCAAATTTCTCACTCCCCCAAAAGGAGAAATATCTATCCCACCAGAGTCTAGCCTCCCAAACATCTCAGATGCCCAGGTGAGAGCTGCTCTCTCTAAAGCAAAAAACACAGCATCAATGGGACCGGACGGTGTCCCTGGCTGTGTGCTACATGAACTCAATGAGGAACTCAACCCACACATAAGGCTGCTGTTTAATCTTAGCCTTACTACAGGATACGTACCCAAAGAATGGCGTACGGCAACTGTGGTCCCACTCCACAAAGGCGGTGCTTCTACGGACCCTGGAAATTACCGCCCCATAAGCTTGACGAGCCTTGTCTGCAAAGCAATGGAGAGGATCATAATGGAACTCATAAATAAAGACATTGGGGACCTACAGACACTGGATCCTACCCAATTTGGCTTTGTCAAGGGCAGATCCTGCCTCTTGAACTTGGTCGACTTTTTCGAAACAGTCACTAAGGCCATTGATGAGGGTAAGGCAGTTCACACAGCCTACCTTGACCTAGCAAAAGCGTTCGACACAATACCCCACTCGAACATCATAGAAAAGCTCACCAGCTTAGATGTAAACCCATATGTCACAAGATGGGTTGCAAACTGGCTCAAGGACAGAACACACAGGGTTAGAGTTGCTGGTGCCATGTCAGACTCTAAGCCGGTCACGAGCGGTGTCCCACAGGGCTCAGTCCTGGGCCCCCTCTTGTTCGGCATTTATTTTTCTGAAGTGCAGGCAAACATAGGGGGATTGTGGCTGACAAAATTTGCAGATGACTGCAAACTGGGCACCATAATTGACACTCCATCAGACACAGACATCCTCCAGAGAAGTCTCATAGAAATGGATAATTGGTGCCAGAGCCATGGCCTTAAGCTAAATGCCAAAAAATGTATAGTCATACCCTTTGGGAAAAACAAGGTAACCCCTAATTACCACATAGGTGGTAATCCATTAAACATGGAAGAAGTTATCAGGGACCTGGGGACCCAAGTTGACAGTAACCTCTCTTTTGACACTCACATTGCCAAAGTGGTTAGGAAGACCTTCTACATTGCCCACCTGATCATGAAGGGATTCACATCCAGATCAGGAGAGGTCATTGTACCCTGTACTCTTCACTTATCAGACCAATGATTGAGTACAACGCCCCATTCGGAATGTACCTTACCCGACACCTGCAGCAGTTGGAAAGACCCCAAAAGTTCCTCACCAAAAGGATAAAGGGGCTCAAACATATGTCATACGATGCCCGACTGAAGAAACTCCAGCTCTATTCAGTCGCATACCGTCTGCTCAGAGGTGATCTGTGCCTGATATACAAGGCCATGTCCAACCCGAAATTAATGGACATGCTCCACCTCAAAAAATCCAAATCCACCAGAGCCACGAGAGCAAGAAACTTAAACCTCAACACGGATATAAATAGGACGTGCTGGAGGGACAGATTCATCACCCAGAGACTCCCTACACTATGGAACAGAATCCCAGTCCATGTGAGGCAGAGCCCCTCACTGACTCTGTTCAAGAGAAATCTTGACGAGTGGATGGGAGATCATAGGTCTACCCCGGGAATCATCTCTGTGTCACTGCGGGACAGAGGCACAGCAAACTAATGGGTATAGTATTCTCATCCTAAGGGGTGGTGAAAGCCACACACACACTCTGGCTAGGCTTATAAATGCCCTAGGGCAGATAGCCTAGTATGAACCTATGAACCTATGAACCTATGATACCTGCAAAGGGGGGGGGGGGTTATCTAAACCCTTGGCCCGATCAGCATAGCCAATATGCAATGTCTTACCTTCATTCAGGTCTATCACACAGAATCTATTGGCTGTAACAACATCACAAATTGCCTATCATCTGACTCAATACATACACCTTCCTAAAACAGTTGAATACACACTTCAACACACCCTCCACACAAACTATGTTCCTGTAGAAGGATGCACATCAACATGCATCCATGTCAGTTGGGGGGGGGGGGTACAGCACCTAATGCATGCATGTATAGACACATCCTGACTCTCCTCATCTGTGAGGTAGATCAAAATATCATCATGGACCTTTTACTTAATGGATACTAGTAATATCCCAGCTGTGTGCACCAGACCTGTGTGAGTTGTTACTGCTACATCATGTCTGTTACATCTGTTAGATGTCCTCAAATAGGTCATCGAGGGCATGCATGATGACACTATCATCCTTTAGAACTTGACAAGCCCAAGGCATGTGTCATAAATCCACACTGAGGTATTCACTAAACACTTTCATATGTGGCCATAAACACCTATATCACCAAAAGGGGAGACCACTGTATCACATACAGGGCATGAAAATATGTCAAAACGTGTAAAGTAAACTATATCTCAGGTCCAGTGATCAGGTCCATACATCAGGGCTGTCTACTAGGCCCTTTCCTGTTCATTATTTAAGTCACACACATTACAAATAACATACACATCCTGTGTCCAAACAGTTGTCTGAAGGACTACATATAGTGAGCAATCATTGACTACAACTATGATATTACTATAATGCAAACAGTATCAACACACAGCAAAGATTGCTGCATCAGCCATGACAACACCTGCAATGACACAAAAAGATGGGGGATTCATTACATCAGGAAAACAAACATGCAGCCCAAGGATAATGTAGACATCACACCCTATAATCAGACCAGTAGGTATGTGACCTGTGTCCTGGGGTAGATGGTATGTGGAATGTACACCAGAATATGACCACAGTGCTGACTACTCCCTTGTATGTGACACAACTACTGAGTATATGAAGGACATCCACATCACAGGCCATAATACCTCCATAATTCACAGCCTTCATCATATCAGTAACTGAGTACAATGCACCCTTCATCATGCAGCTCACTGCACATCTTGTGATGTGTAACTGAAGTGTACCACCATTGCCACAGTGAGCTGTCACACATCTTATTGGCTATACCTAGGTGTTCTGCTTGTGGCATGAACTTTACTGTCTGATGGTGCAGAAACCCATCGAGGTATTACACCAGATGCATGTGTGATACCTGTTCGGGTGATGAACACAGTACATACATAGTGTTTGACAACATGAATGGCATGGATAACATTTGTGACAGTGTGGATTGTGTTTTATTTATATATATATATATATATATATATATATATATATATATATATATATATATATATGTGTATATATATATATATATATATATATATATATATATATATATATATATATATATATATATATATATATGTCATGCACACCAGTCAGCTAGCCTGTATTGATCATAATGTCACATTTAAGTATAGCAGTGGCCCTCCTAACACCTCCAGCAGATGTTACAGTGTCATGGTGGTCTGTGTGTGTGCGTGTGTGCGTGTGTGTGTGTGTGTGTGTGTGTGTGTGTGTGTGTGTGTGTGTGTGCATGTGCATGTGTGCATGTGTGCGTGTGTGTGTGTGTGTGTGTGTGTGTGTGTGTGTGTGTGTGTGTGTGTGTGTGTGTGTGTGATTACCCTCATAGAGTGCAGACATGTTATAATAGTTGTAAAATTGTGTTTGTGCAGAACCCTCTCTGATCACTCTAAATCACATATGTTATGTCAGAGACTTGGAATTAGTGGTGGTATTATTCTGATAATGTCCATGATTGTGTGTGCTTCTTCTAATGTTGTCCATGAGCCTTTATCTTTGTCCCACTTGCTGGAGACCTCTGCTGAGATTACACTCATATTTATGCAAATTGGTTTGCACAGCTTCACAAAATGCACTCTACCCCAACTGTATATAACATCCTGATAGATGTCCTCTGCATTGTTCATGTAGAGGTGCTTATCTCACACAGACATCCTCCCCTTTGTTATGTTACCTTGTGTGACAGTCACATAATAAACATTTTCACTGTACAGTCCCTACTGTACCATACTGATATGTGATTGGTGTTACTGCTACAACCATCCTCCATGGACATGCCCTCATCTGCTGTACATTAGGTAGTTTCACCTGTCCTCTTTCCCTCTGTTCATTCCTACAATTCATCTGTGTGCCCCTGTTCAATACACACACTTCCCTTGAGTGTTTATTTTACATGGCAGTCCAAGTACCCTTACAAATCATGTACACAACTTCAGTACAGAATGCCAGGAATGGGATTTCACAATAATCTGTACTATAGATACACTGTCCTGTACTGTGTTTGGACCATAAACTTAACAATCACACCTTTCAACTATCTAGATTTTTGCATTTATATCTTTTGGTATGCTCTTTATCAAATTTGTGGGTTTTCTGACATATCACTTGGATGATCTCAGGATTGATGTGACTAAATAATTACACACATCTGAGTTTCAGACTTCAAATCCTTCAGGACATGTATCTTAACACAAATCACTGGTTATTCTAGCATATATCTAAGAGCAAATATATGAAATATGTCCCTATTTTGGGTCATTATCCCCTCATTATGTTGTCCTTTGTCCAGATGTCTTGCACTAAGAGACTGAGAGCTATATATTACGCCCTGGTGATCAACGTGGCATTCTGCAGAAAACTGCAGATCTTCAGTGCTCTCATTTAAACAGGATTGGTATCCATGTTTGCTTACAGTGTTTCCTGGCTGGCAACACTGTTGCCAACCACAAAATCTCACTTATTTACATTTAAAAACATTGCACGGCTTTAATATGCAATGAGCACTGCTGCTCACTGCGCACACATATAAACTCTGTGTAGGCTTTAAACAAAAGAAGAAAACAATTTGCACTTGCAGCGTAACCAGCAGCAGCAAAACAGTGGAAAATAAAATAGAAACAGCTTCAGTTACTCACAGCAGGATGAAGAAAAATGTAACAACTTTTATTATGTTAGCGCTTTCATGGTATTCATCAGATATACATTCTCTTAAAAAACAGAAGCATTTAAAACCATACCAATTAATGACACCACAAATCAATTAACAAATTAAAGGCACATTGTCAACAACTTAAAAGTTGTAAAACACTATCTTAAAAATAACAGTTTAGTGTTTCATCTTACTTTAATGTTTCAAAGGTCTCTCTTTTAAAAAGGGTTTTAGGGAGACTTTGGCATTCAGTCCTAGAGGTCTGTATGCCTGAAGTTTAATTATTCAATTTTGCTCTGCCACTTCAGTTTTGTTTTTAAAGTCTATTCCCCTTATGCCTTCAACTAACACTTCTAACACAAAGAAACTAAAGCTATGATTCATTCCTTCTTTTAGAACATGTTGAGCCAAGGCACTAGTTTCTTTTGTGTTCTGTACATCGCTGTAGTGCTCAAGCATCCTGTCTTTCAGCATATGATTGGTTTTACCAATGTAGTATGCATAACATATCTTTCAGAAACTTAAATAATCCACATTTTTTGTCCTATGATCAGCGTAAAAATTAAAGTCAATGTTAAAGTGCAATGTGGGGTGTTGTTTAAATTCACCAGTAAATATATATTTACATGCAAAACAATTTCTACATTTATGTGTACTAATTCTTTCTGAAGGAATTCCTTGGTTCTTATTTAGATTATAGCAAAGATGCCTTCTAAGGGATGTGTTGTTCCTAAATGAAAAGCACATTGTTTCACCTATCACATTTTCAAATTCATCTACAGTTCTTAGAATGTTCCAATTAGCTTTCAAAATATCATATATACTGTTAATATCACTGGAGTATGGCATGGTGACCCTAAAATCACCAGGATTCACTCTATTTGGTTTAGAGTTTATTTCAAGTGGATTCTATTCTCCATAATATGGACTGCATCTATTCTGCCTTTCTCTCCAGGCTTATGTGATGTAGCTATCTGTCTCTGCAGCTTTGTAACCCCTACTAAGGAATTCAACTTTAAGATTTAATTGTGTCCTTACCAGATCAACATCATCATTGAAAAGCCTCATTGTTCTGAAGACCTGCCCCTTAAAGACATTTTTCTTTACATGCCGAGGGTGCATACTACTATTATGTAGGATGTTATTTCCCCTAACCAGCTTTCTATAGAGGCCTGTATGTATTGTATGTAGTTCCCCTCTACTAATCTTTACATCCAAGAAATCAATGTCACTATAGGAATATTTATGTGTAAATTTAAGGAAACTGGTAGTGGTATGCAGATATGTAATAAAGTCATTCAAATGTTCGATAGTGCCATCCCACAACAAAAAGACATCATCTACAAAGTGTGTATACCATTTCAGATTCTCAGTAAATGTGTTGTTAGATAAAACATAGTCCATTTCCCACTGAAATAAGCAAAGGTTGGCGTAGCTGTTTGCACATGGTGTGCCCATAGCTACACCAACACTCTGTGGGTAGAATTCATTATTAAATGTAAAAACATTGTTATCAGGTATTAATTCTAATACCGTACAGATAAGAGAAGCCTTTCTGTCATTTCAATTCTTACTGTTCAGAAACTTCCTAATACTAGATATTCCCCATTCATCGAGAATGCTGATAAATAATTATTCTATGTCCATGGTCACAGACCAATAATCAGTATGTAAGTTACATGTTTGTCTATACAAATTCTGTAGAAATGCCTTGGTGTCCTTCAGTATAGTGACACAATGATCTAGAAAGGGATGTAGCTTATTCTCCACATAAATTGATAGAGGTTCAGTCACCCATCCCTTGCTGGATACTATAGGATGCATGGGTGGTGTATTCAGATTCAAACTTTGTTATTTTTTCTTCATCCTGCTGTGAGTAACTGAGGCTGTTTCTATTTTATTTTCTGTTTAGGCTTTACACAAAACATACACAAAGTTTATTGAATCCCAGGGAGTGTCTTTCTTCATACATAGCAACTTGAAAGTTTTCCTGCAGTTTAAACCATTGCTGTTCTTATTACTTTTTCTGCCTTCATCTGCTTTACTTGATGCAAGTCGTCATCCTGTTTAGTTTGTATTTCATTATAGATCAGCTTCTGTCGTGCTCTTTTAGAATTCCTCACCAAACTACGATGAGAATTGCAGTCTTTCTATGTTCATGCCATTTTGCTTTCTTTATTCATTATATTTAAGTTTTATACAGTAATTTGTTCCTTACTTAGTAGTGACCTGAATCTTCTCCATCATTTTACTATTCCTTTCTGTCTTCCATCTTCTGCAATTATTATATATTTAAGCATTGCATTATCATGACAAACTCAGCTTGTCTAAAGCCGAATGCTTTACGTTTTGTTTCAATTGAGTGTAATATAAAGCTTAGTTAATTTGAACCACGTTGTGCAGTGAGTACTTCTGTGTAGATGACCAACTTCCAACTTTGAAATTCTGTTTGTAATCACTAGGCCTAGAAATACACTTTCCACTGTAGGGTACAATAGCATTCACCTCAGGTCTGACACACACACAAAAAAAGCTATCCAGAATTTCTGCGCTTTATTTGAAGTTTGGTATTTTCAGATTTTCCAATAAACACACCTTTGTCTGGATTGTCATTATAACTATTTCTTCAATAATTTTCTTGTTTCACAATTCTGCTTATTTAAAGGGGCTATAACTGACCCTTATTCTGATCCCATTTTAGTTTTTCTCTGTATAATGACCCCACTATTTCTTCCCTATTGTATTTGCTTATAAGTTTCTTTCATTTAATTTCTTCGCTTCAGCAGAGAACTACCCTATGGTAATGTTTCTTTATAATGCTTATTAAAGCAATAACCGATGATGTGGTGTGGTATATTGAAGATTTACTCACGGTTGGTGTTGTTTAATCACAAGGGTAAAGCTCAAATGATTAAACAAAGGCAACCGTGGGTAAATCTTCAATATACCACAACCATGGAGTCGGTTATTGCTATTATACAATGACATTATTTAAGAAAAAAAATACTTACTCTTCTTAAATAATGTCTTTGTATAACGACAGATTACTGTTCTTCCACTTGTTGTGATATACTGCTTCTTTGTTTTGATGTACTGCGCATGCGTATGGGACTTGCGTTTCCACACATACCCAGTACATCAATGCTTTGAAACAGAAACAATGGAGAATAGAAGGTCTCCGTTGCTCTGTTTTCTCTCTTTTTTTTTTTTTTTTTTAGTTGTAAAAAAAAGGTTTTGGGGCACTTTATACCAACGGAAAAATGTCCAGACAACCGGACCTTTATTGTGGGATTTACAATGGGCATGCTGATTGGGCTGGGCCAATCAGCGTGCACGTTTTTGAATAGTAATAGGGAGTCATTCTATAATACATAATAACATATATTATATAATTTACAATATATAATACATAACAATCCTATAGCCTGTGTACCATGGTATGCCAACATCCCAGCTATTGAGTCTCAGGGTGTCATCTCTTAATCATTGTAACACTGTCACTCTTTGTCCATCTCTGCTGCATCACTGTCCAGCACAGAGTCCCTTTTACCCAATATTAGAGATACGTACTCCTATTTCCTTCAGTTCTGTGACAATACTATACCATTTAACCCTAAGTACATTTCTGCTGCACATGCTCAGTTTCCACAGGATTGACTGTTGCACTTTTTGTTCATTCTCAGTTCTGTGCATTCGGTGGGAAAAGTGGTTTATTTCAGATGTTGCATAAGAAGAATGAGGTTTCTCTGTTTCCTGACTGCTCCCTCCCCAGCTAGATTAAATATTTTCATGTGAAACAGTTAAATGGTTATGTAAGATTGTGTTTCACACCTTAAAGAGATGAAATCCACCTTACCAAGAAGGGGCTGCATTTTACAAACTGGATCCTCAGTTATTGTAAGGTATAAGATAGAGCTAAACACTGTCACCTGTCTCTGTGATCTGCAGAAATTGCATATATGCATGTTTGCTTCTGTTACTATAGGCATTTCCTTTTATATTATCAACAATTATAATATTATATATACTTTACCTCTTGCAATATATTTCTGTAATCATCAAATGGGACTTAAAGTGTAATTGTTCATTTATTATAAAGTGCTTTACCTTGGTTAAAATTGTTTAATCAAATCCATAAATATTCTCATTCCATTAAACTAGTGTTACAGGGAAATAGTTAATGACATACTTTTTTCTTCCTCCCAGTTTAACTAGAACATGAACACAGCTTTGCAAAGCATAATAACTGCTCATATAACATGCATGCTTCTTTGATTGGTTTGAATTTGGAAGAACAGGATGTCATTCTCACACATATTCATACAATAGATTATGGGCATCAGAAGTTAGAATCCTGTCCTTTGCACAATTTCTGCTGTTCCCAGAAACTCATGGACTAATACAAACAGTATGGATATTAATACAAATCTGCCAGATGTACAAGCATTGACAGACAATGAGGAGGGAATAAACATGCAGAAGAATTGGGACGGCCAACTTCGTAATTGACAAACTCAAAATAATGGTGCAGCTGAATATAAGGGTTTTCAGAGTGGCCAACAAACACATCCAAACACTTCACAGAACTACAACAACAGGAGAAATCAACGATCCAGTAAACAGAACCGGAAAAAGGGGTAGGAGAGTGGGGCATCATTGATGGATTTAATGAAACGTTCCACCGTGTCATCATCTGCAACAACAGGAAAGGTGACTTTCAGATTTACAGTTACACTTCTACTGTCATAAAGTCTGAATTAACAGAAACTCTGGCTAAGGGACTAAGTTTTGTTTCCTGTTCAAAAGGGAATGTAGCCAATTCTTTACTGGACTTGAAATTGTATGTATGGAAATTAAATTTGCAATTTTTATTAGGAAATACCCTGCCAGGTCTAGCTGACTTCAGGGTTTCTAGCATTTTAACCCTCCTATTCAAACTAATATTAGCTTGTTTGAAAAAAACTTGTGTAACTGATTTTAGGCATCTGTTGGATTCTTGAACCAAATTAATTGCACAAAACTTTATAAAAACAAAAAAGAAGGCAAATTCAAAATGGAGACAGTGCACTCTCTCCGTTTTGAATTTGCCTTTTTTTTTTTTTTATCTGTTGGATTCTTGTAATAGGAAGCAATATATAAAAAACGTAACACACTCAGAATTTCAGAATATTATGGACTTGAGAATGTCTAGTATCAGGGTAATGTGCCCAGATAAAGGGGGTGGCCTTGTATTTATGAACCAAGGTGATTGTAATGTAAAAATGAAAGTTTTGCTAGATAATGTGGCATATGAACACATGTCTTTGAACAAGAAGAATGGGGCCTATCAGAGATTTAAAAAATGCTATAAATGACTTGTTCCTGGAAGGATATATTGATATTGATGAGTTGAACTGTATGAACATGCCTGCACCCATTGCACCTATGCTTTTTGGGATTCCCAAAATACATAAAATTATTAATAATCCACCTTTTAGGCCTATTTTTGATGGAAGAAATTCCATATCTTATGCTTCTGCTAAATTTGTGGATTTTAAACTAAAGAAATATCTTATTACAGAGAGGCAAATATGTAGACTCTTGGGGGGTTTTGCAAGCGGTTAACAATTTGGAGTTTAACCAAGACTACAACTTTTTCATGATTGATGTCAAAGACCTCTATACAGTAATTCCACAAAGCACAGGACTGGATTGGACAAGGGAATTCCTATTAAGCAAGGGAGCACCAGGAGAAGAGATTGACTTGACATTAAGTCTATTAGATCTCATTTTGAGTAATAATTATTTTCTTTTTGATGGCAAGTTGTTTCTTCAAAAAACAGGGGTAGCGATGGGGTCCCCTTGTGGGGGCACTTTTGCAAATTGTGTTATGGCCCACTGGAAGAATAAAATCCTATTTAAACAAGAATTTTTCAGCTCAAGAGTCCAGTGGTACACAAGGTACCTGGACGATGTTCTTACTTTTTAAAGGTAATTTATAAGAGGTTGAAAATTTCATGGGCATACTAACTTGACCCCTTTTTTGGATTTTACATACCAGTTTGAAACAATTTGAAACAAAAACTATCACCTACTTAAACGTTTTGCTGGATAAAGATATTGTGAATAATAGATAAATTGCCAAGATTTTCTGTAAGTCAACATATTCTAATGACTTCCTTCATTTCAGTAGCAATCACCCTCTTCACCATAAGAGAGCCATTGTGAAAGGACAGGTAGTCAGGGCAGCAAAAATTATTACACTGGATTTAGATTTTGAAGGGGAATGTATGAACCTGAAAGAAATGTTCTCAAATAGAGGGTACCCAACCCCTCTAGTGGATGAGATCATTATAGAAGTAGGGAGAAAAAGGCAAACAGGTAATTTCCAACCAATTTTACATAAACGAGTAGAAAGGCCTGAACAACTTTTGGATTTAATTAGAAGTGTTACCGTAAATAATGCCAAGTCAAATTTTAGTAGCTTTACTACAGTATTTTCAAATGCTGCTAGAGAATTAGGGACTATTTTGATAAAAAAAATTGGACCTTTATTAATGAAGATGTGAATTTGAGAGATAAGTTGTGTTTGGAGCCTAAAATTCTTTTCAGAAGAGGCCCTAATTTAAAGGATTTACTGAATAGAAACATAAAACCTTATGTTCCGAGTAAGGGCATGAGAAAGTGTGGCAGATGCCCTTATTGTAAATACATTTCTGTAGGTTCCTCTCTCTTTAGGGAAAATAAATTATATTCTGACAGGGAAATATGATTGCAACACTAAGGGGGTTGTTTATTTAGCTAGATGTAAATCATGCCCCGTATTCTATATAGGAAAGATGGAAAGGCCATTTAAACAAAGAATTTATGAACTCATTATAGCATGATGAGACAGGATAAAAATAATGCACTGGCAAAACATTCCCTCAAATGTGTTGACCATTCTTTTCATTTTATAATTATTGAAAAGTTGGAGGTTGACTCTAGAGGGGGCCCTTGGGCTTTAAAACTTGATGAGAGAGAGAGTTACTATGGCAACTGAAAACAAATGCATTTGCCTATCTGGGACTTAATGAATGTTGCTCACTGAAATGTGTCCTGCAATTGAAAGCTTTACTGAGATGAAAAACATTTTATTCTTACATTTATTTTTACCTTTGTTGCATATTATATAAACTTGTTGCATATATGTATAGGTTTGAATTTATACATATAGAAAGTTTTATACTTTATACTTTATATTTTATATTTTATAAATGCAAGTGGGAGTGGTTATGATGTCATTGCTTATTCATGACTATTTAAACTGCATAATGTTTTTACAATGTGCCTGATAAAGTTCCTTCATTGCAACTGGACGAAAGCACTCACATTAAAAACCTTTAGCAATTTATCATTGAAAAGGAGTGGTGTTTTATCTTCTGAATAAACAGCTTGTTGGTCTTGTTCCCAGAAACACGATACGAGGAGCTGGCTCCTTTTTAACACTGAGCAGTTATCTCACACATATTCCATGATATAACAACTAATAAATGAAATACTTTTTTCCCTGTGCTTGAAAGTGATTCTCCAGCACATTTAGTTAGTTAGTTAGTTAGTTAGTTAGTTAGTTAGTTAGTTAGTTAGTTAGTTTTATTTACAGTGTAGGTCTAAATGGAAAACAAAAAAGCTTCCTACTATTTATGTATTCTTTGTTAATCAGTACACAGTATCAATTGTCACAAAAATTTATTTAACAGTTTATAGAAAAACAACTCCAAAACCAGCTTCATGCATGATACAGAAGATTAGGATTTCATCTTAGATCATTCCTACAGTGTTACATATTCTGGACAAAAACTTTTCATTGAGAGTCAGGTTTAAGAGGTAAATCTTGACACCTCTTGAAAAACCACTTAACTAGGGGTAGTGATTGGAAAGCCAGTCATAATCCTTTGTAATACAGGGATGTTTTAGTTTCCTCATATGAGAGCTTTAGTTAAAAAAGTTACATTACAAGTGCCTGGTATGTAACACCTTTTAAATCTTTTGATTTGCACTGAGCTTACCATCTGACTGCCATTTTTATGCTACAGTCTTCAAGCTATTTATTGATGCAGTTCTGTGCTTACTTGGTCTTTGCAGCAGCACAAAGTCTGGTTTCCTTTATGATAGCCACATTCATATGTAAGAATGTTGCTTTTAACATAACTAGCTTGTTATATATTCAAGATGTGTATATTAAGAAAATTTAGCTCTTGAACAGAACTTTGTTCCACTTCCACTCTAGAGGTGAATCTTTACATCTCTGTTAAGAACTTATAACACATTTCTTTTACTGGAGAAACCTGTTCATAGTTCTTTGTAGTACGCAGAACTTCGGCTGCCACAATGTACTACTAGTTATGTGAAAAAAACATAAAGGAGTGCAAAGAGTTTTACAGCTTTAGTGCTGCCGCGCAGACAGCAGCCAGAAGCTAAGGATACTTTTGATCATGCGGCAACAAGGATTCTTTTACAGATACTAACGTTGTTACAATTTCCTGAAGCTGAGTATGCTTGATACCAGAGCATACCAATTTTGTAAGTGCATAACATAACTTACAGTGCATGGAACACTACAATTATACTTCAAAAAATAGGAAGAAGCAAGCTTATTAAGCAACATTTTGACATCTGAAAGGTACTTAACAAAACTTTGTTAGTCAGTCCTAAGCACTTTTAAGATCAGGTCTAATGTTATGGATGAATAGGGGATAGTGTCAATAGACAAAGAGTAGTGGCAGATGGTAAAACAGAATGTCACTCTCACCTGCTTATAAACAAAAACAGAGGCAGAACAAAATGTCTAATAGCTTTTAAAACTCTTCATTCTTCAGAGAGACCCTTTGTTCAGCCTGCTGTCTGTTTGACACCAATAAACTAATTTACAGTTTTTTTCAAATGCTTTGAAAGCTGTTAAAACACTTTGTGTTCCAACACTTTTTTCTGTAACTGGGGAGTACATGGGTTGATAA
>NC_056735.1:1552024941-1552132441 GCF_019279795.1 Protopterus annectens
GTAAAAACTGTGTACCCATGAACTACCACATAAATGGCAGTCTACTTAATGCTGAATGTGTGATAAGAGACCTTGGGACCCAGGTGGACAGTAGTCTCTCCTTTGATAATCACATCACCACAGTAGTCAGGAAATCCTTCTATGTGGCACACCTCATCACAAAAGGGTTCTCATGCAGGAAAAAACAGGTCATTGCTCCCCTCTACTCGGCACTCATTAGACCCATTATAGAGTACAATGCCCCTTTTGGAATGTACCTCACAAGACATCTGCAGCAGCTGGAAAGGCCACAGAAGTACCTCACAAAGAGGATTACTGGCCTCAAACAGATGCCCTAAACTGACCATCTCAAAAACTCCAACTTTACTCTGCAGTATATCGCCTACTCTGAGGAGATCTCTGCCTAACATATAAAGCTATGTTAAACCCAGAGCTGTTAGACATGCTATACCTAAAGAAATCCCAATCCCTCCAAGCTACATGCTCTAGGGACCTAAACCTTGTCACCACAATAAACAGGACATGCTGAAGGGATAGATTCCTGTTCCAGAGACTTCCTGTGCTCTAGAACAAGCTACCCATCTATGTCAAGCAAAGTTCCCCATTAGCACTCTTCAAGAAAAATCTTGATGAGTGGATGGGAAATAGGAACTACACCCTGGGGATCACTTCTGGGCTTGACAGAGGCACAGGAAATTAACTTTCTTGGGTGGCATAAGCCAGGGAACCCTGTTGGCTAGGCTTACTTAGGCCCTTGGGCCAATAACCTAGTACCTACCTATGAACCTATAAGATCCAACTTTAACAATGCTTAGAGAGTGCTTAGCCTTGTTAAGGTCTGGTCTGCACTAAATTAGAGACAGTGCTGACCAGAAAACAGAAGCAGCAGGACATGGAATGACTTCATTTCATCTCCTTTCTCTGCTTGCTGTCTGTTAAGTACACATACCATTTTGATTAAAGCTGCTTCCCTTACACTGGGAATATGTACAGATGTCAAACACTGCACAGCTGCTTTACCAGCTTTCAAAGCTGGAATAATACATCTTTTTTTTTTTTTTTTTAATCTTACTTGTGATTACTTTGTAGTACATGGAAAAAATAAATCTCAATGCACTACAACAAATTATGAACAGGTCAGTGGATCATAACCCTGTATTATGCGTTCTTGACATGGATGCCAAGATTCACCTCTCATATTTCCCTCTCTCAGTAAATTTCTTGCCATCCACGTCTCAAACACATAATAAAATGTTAACAATTGCTGACCTGCTCATAATCCTCTATATCATTGTATCTGTCAACCTGCAGACATTGAAAATAAGTACAAAAGCTCTTGAAAAGTGGGAGTAGACAGCGAAAAATCAAGACACCTAATTAGCGTAAAATATGAGTACCAAATATCACAAAACTATCCCCATACAGATACTACTCAGAAACATAATAAAATGAGAGTAACGAAAATTGCATGAAAATATAAGCATCTTATCAAAGACATATAGTAAGATCTATGGACTTGAATGACATTGCAAAATTCTTCCTCACAAAGTCATTTATTTTTCCTTCTGAAAAAGGGAGATACAAGGTGAGGGTTATGTTTACTTAAATTATTGGTTCCACTGGTATGTTGGTCATGTAGTGTGCTTTTCTGTATACTAAACAGCTTCAAAAATCTTGTGTAATGGGAAGGATTCAGAAAATTGTGTGAATGGATAAATCAGACTGTAAATAAGGATGTACCTCAAAAAAAGGTACATTATGTGAAGGAGCAAATCAGGCCTAAAACAGAATGCTCCTCCAGAATAGATACAGTTGAGAGGTCTGCTTATCGGGTCTATATTATGTTATTGCATGCTTAGAAAAGCGAACGATAAATAATCGACCCCATGTAAGTGAAAGCTTACAATGTCGAAACCACAGAACAGTGATTTTTTTTCCAAAGAAAAAAATTGCTGTTCCAAAATAAAAAAATAAAAATAAAAAAACTTTAAAACATTACATAATGTGGGGTGGCTTTGCCCCCCACACCCCCTACTTAAATATACACAACTCCGAGATTGCACTACAGTGCCGAGAATGGCAAAGTAGTGAAAGCGGCCAAGGCAAATTCTTTCCCAGGGAAAGAATTCGCTGAAAAGCCGCTTTGCTATTTTGCCTTTTTGCTCTTGTCGGTTAGGTCAAGATGGATTTGGCAAACTACGTATGTGATCTGGTAATAGGAACCCTGCTTATCAAGTAGTTCAGACATAACTGCCTATAGTTTCACCTTAAGCGTGAAGCCACATCAAGAAGTCTTTGATAAATTTACCTTTTCCCCCTCATGCCAGAGTATAATCGTGGTGTTCCATTCATTAAATAGATTGTCCAGACCCAATTTACCTCTCCAAGCAGTACAGTACAGGAAAACATGTATTAGAACTTCTGCACTAGAAACTGGTTTGTGGATCTCTATTACTCATGTGATGGTTCTGGGAGGTACAGCGGTCATAGGTTGGTGTCATAACTGTTTTGTGTTTGAATTGTCTTACAGGAGTTTTGATGACTAATGAATCCAGTCAGTAAGGAGATAGGTATCAGCAGCTGCCCTGTTCCCATCTGCAGATTCACTTATCCTGCTATTCAGTCTTAGACTGCATTCTGTATGGAGATGGCATTAATGCTGTACAAGCTACATTTGCACTACCATTCTAGATGTTATGGCTTAGCCAGAAGAAAAAGGTGTAGGTCAGTAAAGTGAGATGGCTCACAAATCGGTTTGAATGGCACCCTTTTTCACTACTTAATATCCTGAGTGCTTAAGAATTAAATCTCATCTGTAAGGTGTAGCCTTTAATTATAGCTCTCACACCTACAGCTTATTTTGTCAACATTTTCATTATTTTACATTTTGCCATCAGGCATATCTTGTGGCTTGCCACAGTCTACATAAGAATGATGGAGAGGACACAGGACATACCATAATGGTGCCATACAGATGTTAAGGAGACATTTTTTTTGGGGGGGGGTACATCCTTTAGTCAGAATACAGACAGGAGCGGCCTTAGGTCAACTAGTGCCCTAGGCAAAATGGCTCCATGGCGCCCTCCCACCACCACCTGGTGCCCCCATCTTGGTCTACCTACACCAAATAAATACTAGAAAAGTGTCCCTGCTAGAGCGACGCTTTAGGCAGCCGCCTAGTTGGCCTATGCCTAAGGCCGGCTATGAGTACAGTGATATAAATGTGGTTTATATATGTCTACTTCCATGTAAATACCTTCAACTACTGAGGATCTGTCAGTGTTTCCCCTAGTACTTAAAAAACATCTTCATGAGCATGAATCACTTGCAGCCACCATGGGCTGTTACTCAGGCAGCAGGAATGCCACGTCCTTCCACTAAAAAAAGTATAGTAAGAGAGATCAATTCCCCTAATGGCCCTCTGGCACTAGATTCGTTAATCAAAAACAGGGCGCACTTGTATTGGAGACAGGAATAGGTGCAACTGATATCAATGTCAACATGAGAAAGACATTTAAGAGCAGATCATTTTCAGAAAACAATAGCGAAATGTTCTTTTTTTAAATGAAACTGCCTAGAATACAAAGGTGTTTTTTTTTTCAGAGAAATTGAAATTCATATGAGAAATAATTCACCCCATGCATTTGGTCTTGTCATTCACTATGTCCCTGTAACTCACAAATAGGTAAGAAATAATTTATAAATAAAATGTGTTATTAACTTTTTGTGTATGAATTTAGCAGATATTGATAGCAAGTGTCATGTGAGGCCTTCAGCCACTACAGTGATTGTTGGATCATTCAGGCAAAATGTAACCTCAAACTTTTTCTGCATCCTCTTCTGGGTAATTTTTGGTTTGTGGTCTAAGAAACTGAAATTTTTCACAAGGAGCATTTAATCTAATTGCTGACTATACTTCTGAGACTGAATATAAGTACAAAACAATTTAGAAAGCTTTTTATTTGCTTTTTGTACATGCATCCAGCAGAAAGTGAGAATAGGTATCTCTGTGAACCTTTGGCTGTTCTAATAATTGCTGACCCTTTCACTGAAAATGTAACCTCAAAATCTTTCCCCATCCCGTTCTTGTTTATGTAACATTTCCCTGTTGGAGTCAATCAAAATATATGCAGACAATATATTTCAGCCAATAAGGAAACAGAGCTGGTGGGCTGATAGGGAAATGGCAGTTGTACTACTGTGTGGTTTGTTTGTTTAAAGGGCTGGGATATTATTTCACTGGAATCTCACTTTGTCCCTTTGCTACTCCACAACTCAAGAGCATGTTAAAAATGCCTCTCGATACAGCACAAAAATACAGAATGCGAGGCAAAATGCTACAATTCTAAAACCCACATTCCATTACTCTTACAGACAGCTTGACCAGATTTTTTTTTCAACAGAGTGAAAACATTTTAGGGGAACAGCCTTTCCAAGTCTTGTATGAGGCTTTTTCCTTTTGAAAATAAAGCAGTATAATCTAATTACTAGAAAGAACAATAACACACTAAGTGGCAGTTTTACTCTAGTTCCAGTTTCTTTATGTACAAACAGTAACTTACAACCCCTTTGTGGTAATTTCTTGTAGCTTTAGAAATGAAGGTAGTCACAGACTATAAATGCTTAATCTCGCAGTTGGAAAAAAAAGAACACTTGGTGTGTCCTTGTTTCCCTATATATTTCAATATAATATGTTATCATAGAGTCTGGCTGAGTTTTGTAACTAAAACAAACACCAGTCCTCGCACGTACGACTTGCTCGGCCAACCAACCTTGAAACAAACACGAAGAGGCCAGCAAAAAGTTTTGTAACTACCTTGCATTATTCCTGCTCATTAATATCATCTTTGGTATGTTTTGCATGTTTGAAGCCCCTTAACTGTGTTGAAATGTTCATGAAATGCTTATTTCAAGTATACTTATGTATGAATAAAATGACATCTCTCTCTCTCTCCCTCATTGTACCACAAAATTATCCTTTTCTGCATTTGCAGGATTCATTTTTTCCCAGACTGTTGTAGCCTATGATCTGTTCTGCAGCTAATTTGTTTATTTGGCTTTCCTCATTTACTAATCCAATCTGGGGTTAGTGCTTTGTTTCAGGGGTACCTTTTCATGAATGCTGCCTGCTTAAGTGACATTTTTAAAGTCACATAGTCTGCAAGTAGAGGTAGAAGAAATCGTTCAGAAAAGATGAAACTTGACACTTTCTCACTGCTTTGTCACTGTGAAACTTGAAGACCTTTATACTTTGTTTATATCCCTTCTGTTCTCTTTATTTCCAGTGCGTATACATTTTAAGCCCTGTCAAGTGTGACACCTGGAGATTTTTTTGTGTTTATTTCTTTGTTACAGCCGTTTTGCTGATATTCTTTTTGAAGTGCACTTCAAGAGCAAGACACAGATTATGCTGCCAGGGAAGAGCTCAACCTACTCAGTGACATATTGCAAGCATATACTCCTTTCTTGTTTCACAGTTCTTTAACCAATTCATACTTCTATTGCAATAACTTTCCTTAGAACTTTGTCAAGCTGACCATCACTCAGAAATCACTAGCTATGACAGGTCCAATACTTCTTTTTACCTTTAGCCTAGTATATCTGAGCATTTAGTCTATACTCTAGATGTCAGAATTCAGACAGAATTTGGATACAAACAATAGATGGGACTCATAAATGTGTATTGCATAACATAAATCTTCTTTGTGTCTTATAATAATTTGCACTATTCATTGATGTTGGCAAAAAAAGGGCAGTTCATGGCTGTCCCTTTGAGAAAACTATTGTAGAGTGCAAATCAGTATAAGGAATTTTCATTGATTTGCAATATGGAACAAATACAGCACAGCCCAGTGCAAATGAGAATTTCCCTCTGCTGTACTACCAGTCCACCTAATTCTTAGAGTGAGCTGGCACGTTGCACTAACTCAAGCCATAATCCTATTATATACAGCCAGGTGATGTGGCCCCAGTAGGTTACGGGTATCGTCCATCGTTATTCTTATTATTGCCGCTTGTCTTCGTGCATCATGTTGAGCCACCTTCATGCCACTGTTTCTCCATCCTTCTCTGCAGCTGTGCTATATGCCTTGCTTTCCATGTCACTGTGTTACTTTAGGTTAAGTAAGGGCATTGTGGACCCAGGAGTCCTTGCTGAATGCAAAGTAGCGGCATAATGTACGATATTCAGGAAGTGATGGGGAGTCCTGAATTACATTTAGTATTACTCAACATTTTGTGGTTAAACAAAGCATGTGTGCCATAAAGAGTCTTCTATTATTCTGTACTTCTACACTGTGGGACATGCTTTTTTGTTAATATGATGCTACTTTAAGTATTATGAATATATAATGTGTTTGTATTTCTTAATGTAACCTTAGACTAATAGTCAGTTTCAGTGGTGCAACGGGTAGCACACTTGTCTTTGGAGCAGAAGACTGTGGGCTCTATTCCCAAACAAGCAGAATCAATTCCTGATACTACAGTGCAGCATAAGGGAGTTGTTGTACTCCAGAGTGTGTTGCCCTTCAGCGGAGATGTTAAAACAAGGCCCCATCTATCTGAGTAGGTGGGAGTAAAAGCCCCATTGCACCTATTGAAAAGAATAGGAACATTCCTTGATGTCCTGGCCAAATTTCCCCAAGTAGTATAATTGCCACTTTGGATCTCCCCTGAAAAGAGACTGTTAGCCTAGTGGGACTAGCCTGGTCAGCAAAGGTTAAAAATATATATATATACTATGTATAAGAAGATTCAGAATGAATCCTACCCAACATCATTAGTATTTGTGAATGAACGATGGACTGGCATTAAAAAGTGTGAAAAGTTTCCAAGAATAATATAACAATTTTTAACAAAGATGTAGCATTTTCTCATAAATAATAACATTTGTATCTGTCTTTCACCAGAAATTGGTTCACTAGGCTTTAACTGTTTCTCTAGTGCAGGAGTACACTGTTTATGTTACAAAACCTTGAAAACGCAACTTTGTTATGTAGTAGCAGATTATGATATCTCCAGTAAAGTGCAGATTTGACCTTCATAAATCACATCAAATGATAACATGTCATGACAAGAAATGTTAATATTAGTATATACCTCAAACTATATATATATATATATATATATATATATATATGTGTGTGTGTGTGTGTGTGTGTGTGTGTGTGTGTGTGTGTGTGTGTGTGTGTGTGTGTGTGTGTGTGTGTGTGTGTGTGTGTATATATATATATATATATATATATATATATATATAGGCTTAAAGTGGCTCACAAGGGCAGTTAGCTTAGTACTAATCTATGAATCTATCTATGAACCTATGATGCCCTAACATTTCTTCCCCAGACATGCACCCTTTAATGTCCAGGGATAAACATGCAATGGGGATATATTAGCAGATTGTCCTGCAACAGTGGTGACTCAGCCTCCTGCCTTCTTCACTTATGTTCCCCTGCACATCCCCATTCTCTGAAAGAGATTGACCACAAGATGTCCCCAAGTGTGCTTTACCTCTCTAGGACAGCATTATGATCTTTTCCTAGCTGCACCTTAGATACCTGAGCCACTAATCACACTCCTGTTGCTTATGTCATACTGAATGCTTTTATCTCTTTATGCCATGGCACTTGATTTGAACTTTAGTGTAGTTCTAAACTGAATTTATCTAAGCAATTTGCATCCTGATGTTACCAGGGGTTCATTCACATTAAAGTCTTTATGGATTCAATTTCTATGCAAATAATCACTAGTATACACATGTACATCTCACATCCAGTAAAATATGAGCGTTTGAAATTTGAATGCTTGCAAAACAATGTTTCTGGGGGCATAGCGAAGCAAGTAACACACACTCGACTAAACATTGACCATTCCTCTATCTATCTGATACTCTGTGTTTTGCTATTACCATCCATTAGCCCAATCAAATCCACTTAAAATTAATTTTTTCATTCCTATAGTACACTAAGGTCTGATATTGTAAATGATGGTTAGTCAGGTTTAAACGATATGTGGCGTAGGATAAACACAGCAGATGAAAAACAAAATAAAGTGCAAATTATATTTTCTCATTGTTACTGAGCTACGAAATCTGTTTAAATTATTGCAAAGGTTAAACACAGACTAGCTTGTAGACTGCTGCTAGCTTCTGCAGCTGAACTTCTAGAAAACAATATTAGCCATTCATTTCATTTATTTATGTTTGATGAGTCCTACATCACTCAGTTGTCATTTTCCTATCAACACCAAAAATTCAGCACAATGGCAACTCAAATGATAAAGTATAATCCAGCTGTATATGTCTCAGAAGAACCTCATCTTTTGCCATATTCACACATCATTAAATTAAAACAAGGGACATCATTATGGAATTCCTAGTTGCCTGACCCATCACTGTCACACATCTCAAAAATAGAGACTATCCATTCATTACTATTTTTTTTTCTGATACAATTTTCTGCACATGTAATTTCCTCTTCAGTCCAGTCACCATAAATAGGGCTGGCCGTATGCCAGTTGGATCTATTTGGCCCAATAGAACTAGCTCTCCGTGGGGTGACACACTTGAATATGATAGGGTCATTATGCCTTATGTGGCCCATAGATTTGCCTGAATGAAAGTATAGCAAAGTACAAGGCATTTTTGTACTGCAATCTTGTCCCCAAAGTAGTTACATGTATTTTTAGGAGTGGATAACATTTCCTAGCAAATAATGCATTATTGTTTATTCCAATATTGTTAGCAAAGGCATCTTCACAAGATGTTAGCTGCTCATGCTCCCAAATTGGTCAGTTGCTGTTGCAGGGTGCTCAACATGGTTTCAAACCAAAAACTGATAGTATTAGCCATGTGGTTTTGTATACTGCAGCAGTTACCATTTCAGAAAGTGAAACAAGGCTTAATTTGAAGACTAATAGAAAAGTACAAAGCTTTTCCTTTGCTTATTCTGCTGACATGCGATTTATCACTGGTTGCTAATGAATATAAATACAATAAATAACTGTGGAATAGTCAGTTTTACCAGTATGACAACAGACACCAGTAAGCATAAAAAAGAAAAAAAATAGTATGAATGTAAGGCAACTTCTAATCACTTACATTTGGGATGGAATGTTATTATTTCAACAATATGACAGTTGCATGCTTGCTGCAATCACAAAAGCAAAATAATCCCACAGAAGTACCTCCACTAGGATTAATAAACCTAACAACAAAGAAAGTATACTAGATTGGATTCTTGTTAATAAACCACAGCTACAATATCAAACCGGCACTTTGCCAGATGACATTAGCGATCACAACTTAACCTATATCATAAGAAAGAAGAATATCACTACTAATGCCCCTACCATCAGAACCTCTCGTAGTAATAAAAATTTCAACCCTATCCTATTTAACACTGAACTAAATGCCTGTAACTGTAAACCTCTAAAAATTCTTCCTCTAGAAGAAGCTGTTCAATATTTTAACACCACATTTCTATCAATCCTAGACAATCATGCACCAAAAAGAACTATCAGAGTCAAAACTAAACCTGCCCCCTGGCTATCTAAGGAAACAAGGTACAAAATGTTACTCAGAAACAAATCCTGGATAAAATGGAGAACTAGTAAATCTCCCTCTGATCAACAGACCTTCAGACACTTAAGAAATAGTACTAAAAAAGCTATTATTTCGGACAAAAAAAAACTATTATAGTAACCTCCAACAAGTTAATCATAATAATCCCCAAAAATTCTGGTCAACCTTGAATAGACTTCTTCACCCCGGACAGACTACCACTCCTTCTCCCTCTGGATCCGAAAAAAAATCTTCCCATGAAACTGCCAATGCTTTCAACTCCTTCTTTACTAATACTATCAATTCTCTGGCCTCTCACCTTTCCTTTGACAATTCTAGCATCCCTGTTCTTGCAGCTTCTAATCAACCAACCTTCACTATACAACCTATCTCCACCACCTTCATCCAAAAATGCATCCAAAAACTTAAACCATGTACCCCATCGGCTGACCAACTTCCATCAAAATTCCTCCAAAAAGCAGCTAAGGTTATAGCCTATCCCATATCTATACTTATTAACAGAACTATTAATGAAGGAACCATACCTGACATCTGGAAAATCTCACACATTATACCCTTACATAAAGGAGGTAACTCCAATGAATACTCTAATTACAGGCCTATAGCACTCTTGTCTCCCCTAGCAAAAATCATGGAAAAATGTGTTCACTACCAACTAATGAATTACTTAACTAAAAATAACATTCTAACTCCCTGTCAACACGGCTTTAGGCCTTTTCATAGTACTACCACTGCTCTCCTTTCCTTTACTGACTTCATAAACACAAACCGCAATAATAATATTCTTTCTTCTGCACTCTTTATTGACCTGTCCAAAGCCTTTGACATGGTTAACCACCCCTCCTCATAAAAATCCTAGAATCTCTTGCTTTAGAACCAAAGGCTATCCTATGGTTTACTTCCTATCTCACTAACAGGAAACAGGCAGTCCTCTGGGATAACAAACTCTCCTCTCTCCTCCCAATTTCTCTTGGTGTCCCACAAGGCTCTATTCTTGGACCTCTCCTATTCTCCTTTTTATAAATGACCTACAAGCAGCTATTCCCCAAGCTACATGCATACAATATGCTGATGACTCCACTCTTATTTGCTCAGCTAAAACCATTCCAGAGCTTCAAACTATTACTCAAAATGTATTCCACACAGTAGAAGCATGGTCCTTAAAACGCTGCCTACTTTTAAATGCTAAAAAAACAAAACTCCTCCTCTTTAAACCTACTACTAGGTCCCCCACATTAGATTTCTCTATCTCATCTGTTAATGGCACCCTCATATCAGCTGACTCTACTACCAAACTGCTAGGTGTCATGATTGACAACAACCTTACCTATGATTGTCACATCAATAATACCATTAAAACTGTAAACAGAAAATTGGGCTCCCTTTACAGAATTAGAACATTCTTAACCCCGACAGCCAAAGCTACTCTTGCCCACTCTCACCTTATTTCAACTCTTCTCTATGCCTCACCAATTTACACTAACCTGAAGAAAAACAATCTCTCTAAACTGGCTAACACATATAATAGTATTGCTAGATTTGTGACTGGCAATCAATTCAGAACTCACCACTGTCTGAACCTTCAGCAACTTCACTGGCTGGAATTAGAAAATATGTTGCTTCTTTCCCAACTTTACTTTGTCCAAAGAGCTTTCTATCAACCTAATAACACTCCTGCACTTTCCAAACTTTTTACCCCTTACTCTAACCTGAACTCACTTCACTCCTCTAGCAAACTCCTAGTAACATTAACTAAATCCAACAACCTTGCTGGTGACTCCCTTTTCTCTAACGCCATTGGTAAACACTGGAATCAACTTCCTACTGAACTTACTTCTATTCCAACTCTCGTTCTGTTCAAACAAAAACTTAGAACTTACCTTAAAAATCACTGGTTATGTCCCTGCTGTAACCCCAACTAAATCTCCCACAATTTTCCTCCACTCCTCCCTCTCCCTCTCCTTCTTCCTTCTTTTTATGTCCAAGCTTTACTACCATCACTTTATAAGAGCTACCTCTCTATTATCCTTCTCCTCCTTTAGGTTCATTTCTTTTTACTGACAGTATAAATTTAACTGATCTACTCACTCTTTTCATTTTGAATATTTTTTCTCTTTTACTTTCTTTTTATAACCTTCCTATAAAATAATGTGAAATAAGTTTCCATTTTTTATTTTTTTTGTGTGTGAATGATGAATCCTATGATGTTATGTGAATGTTGAATCCTATGATGTTATCCTGTATATTTGTCTATTCCCACCTCCTTTTTATTTCAGCTCATTTTTGCATACTATGTAACTGTGTTTATCTCTATGTGGAGCTTTTCTCCCCGGGCCTCTACTGAAAATGGAAATATATCCAGTTAGACTAGCCCAGTTAACAAATGTAAAATAAATAATTAAAAAATAAATAAATAAGTAAAATGTAACCTATGTATGCTGAGTAGTGGGAGGCAGAGATTAATATAAAAATTATTCACTTGGATAAAAGTGAGAAAACAGAAATCATCTGACTCAAATGTATTGCAGTGGTATCATCAATGGTGCATTTTTTTTATTCTGGAGTCCTGACCAATCCCCCAATCTGGTGCTCCCCTCAACTTTAAGGTGAGGAGCAATAAATAAATAAATACATACATACATACATACATACATACATACGTACATACATAAATAAATAAATAAACACATAAATTAACTAATTAATTAATAGGTGTGTTCTTTCTCATCTGCATCCCTCAACTCAAGAGTTGAGGACCAAAATAAAAAAAAAAAAACCTCTTCTGTACATTTAAACTGGAGCAAATTGCTTGCTACATTTGTAACAAGCAGCTGCTATAGTTTATCCCACAGACAGAGGGATATAGCACTTTCTTTCTGAATGCCGATATTGCACTAAAGACTGATTGGGATCATTCAGTCACACCCCCTTACACATTGGAGTGGCTGCCCTCTTTGCCCCTCCTAGGTATGCCTCTGGGTATCACAGTTTCTGAATTATATACTAAATAGGTAGCAAGCAGAAACTTAAAGCTAGAAAAACGGTTGTATTGTGTTAATGAGGAGATCTTAAAGAAGTGTATTATAGAAATCTTTAAAATTCTGAGTTTTACATGTTCTTTACATCCATATGGATATCCTTAAGGCATTCTGATTGCTTCTCACCTGCCAAAATATGATATTTAGTGACTGCTCTAAATTATTTCTGCATATAATCCTTACTGTTGCTTTTGATTCCTGGGATATGACCAGCAAAGTTTGGCATGTATTTATACACTTACAGTGTTTAACACATAATTAAAAGCAAAAATAAATAAGAATAAACTTTCAGAAATAATTATAAGTGGGGCAGAGTAAGCAATGCTATTTCTAGGGAGAAGCAGGAGATTATCACTAAGATTGTTATTATTAGTAGTAGTAGTATTATTATTGTTATTATTATTACTGTTGTTGTTCTTGTTGAACATTCTGAAAAAGGTCAACAGTTTATGTAGTTTTATGGAAAAACATTGATTGATACAAGGAATGTCAATTGACTATATAAGAATCTCTAACCTTCAGAACAGTTGCAGGGAGTGATCAGAAGTTCATGAAGAAAAAAGGGAGTAATATGACTTGATAATGCATAATGATAGTTAGAAACTTTCCATGCCTCCCCCATGTCTTGAGTTATTTATTCAGTATTTCCTGGCATCCAAAGACGTTGGGCATGGGAGGTGAGAGCTGTAGATTGTGAGGAGTCAGATTTTACCAGTTTTCATGTTTCAAAATGAGCCAGCTTCTTAGTAGCATGAACTGCTTGGCCATGTTGTGCAGCACCTACCAAAGATGGTGGAGTGGGTATAGTTCTTAAATTATCAAAGATATTTGTATAATCATTGTATTTATTTAAAATTTGTTAATCAAGATAGAGCTCTCTACTTAGACCATTTTCAGCTTCATCAAGTTGGAAATACAACCAAAGGAACAACAAACTTAAATCAATAACAATGCAACAGTAGTTTATTAAGAACAAGTATACAGAGAGGTATATGTCAGCACATTAAGTAGCATAAATGAACATAGCCATAACCAGATGTGATGCAAGAAGTGAGTCAGTCACAGCCATAACCAGATGTGATGCAAGAAGTGAGACAGTCATAGCCATAACCAGATGTGATGCAAGAAGTGAGTCAGTCATAGCCATAACCAGATTTGACGCAAGAAGTGAGTCAGTCATAGCCATAACCAGATGTGATGCAAGAAGTGAGTCAGTCATAGCCATAACCAGATGTGATGCAAGAAGTGTCAGTCATAGCCATATCCAGATGTGATGCAAGAAGTGAGTCAGTCATAGCCATAACCAGATGTAATGCAAAGAGTGAGTCAGTCATAGCCATAACCAGATGTGATGTAAGAAGTGAGTCAGTCATAGCCTTAACCAGATGTGATGCAAGAAGTGAGTCAGTCATAGCCATAACCAGATGTGATGCAAGACGTGTCAGTCATAGCCATAACCAGATGTGATGCAAGAAGTGAGTCAGTCATAGCCATAACCAGATGTGATGCAAGAAGTGAGTCAGTAAAATGAGTGAGAAGAGTGCCTGCACACTCTCATAGCATCATATTAATACAATGTTTCTATGGAGAAAACCACATACAAAGACAAAAATATAAGATCTAGTGCTGGGCATGTCATGTGAAGAACAGTATGGCATGAGTTAAATGTGTGTATGTGGGGGAGCGGGAAACAGTAAAAAAGATGAGGAATCCAGGATGGAATAAAGGAGACATTTTCAGTGTGTTATATCAAGTTTCAGGAGACCCAGGCAATACTACAGGAGTTTGGGAACATGTTTATTAGAAACTTGGCTATACTCACCTCAGTGGCCCATCTCACAGGCTCCTTATACTATGCCCAAGCGAATTAAGCAGATCCTTAGAAAGAAACTACTGAAGATGTTGAATTTGGGAGTAATCCAGGAGTCTGATAGTTTACTTCTGTTTTAACATGTCTTATGACAAAAATGTAAGCCAATAAACTAAAAAAAATGTTTAATGTTTACTACACAGCAATAGCTTATATTCTTGATATGAAATGTTATGTCTGGGAAGCCAACATGTAGGGAGGAGGGGTGGCTAGAGTAATAAGTTGGAGAGGTCAGATGAGCCTCAAAAAATTATCCAGATTGGACACCACAGTTCTTAAGATTGCCCTTGACTATAAACTATCCTCATTGTGCTTACTCTCCTGATCTCTGTCACTATCATCTTTGCAACCACAAACAGATATTTACTGAATAGGATCTGATCTTAGCAGAAGGGCATGATATAATATATTTTAGTTGCAGGTCATTCTCAAGGGTGGCCGCGGTGGTGCAGCGGTTAGCATTGCTGCCTCACAGTAAGATGTTCTCCAGTTCGATTCTCAGCTGGGGTGCCTTCTGTGCGGAGTCTGCCTGTCCTCCTTGTGGTTGTGTGGGTTTCCTCCGGGTGCTCCAGTTTCCTTCCACACCCCAAAGACATGCTGTACGTGGATTGTACACTCTAAATTGGCCCTAGGCGTGAGTGCATGTGTGTGCCTTCTGTGGAAGGTTGGGCACCAGGCTGGCAACTCGACACCGTAAAACTCCACTGCCAATCATGAGCAGACAGGTGAGCCGCTGTGGCAACCCCTAACCTGGAAAAAGCCAAAAGAAGAAGAAGAGGTTGCAGGTAATTCTCAAAGTGTTTCAGAGTGAATTCAACTAACAGCAGTATGTAACTATTTCTTATCATTTTGAACGTGTGCACAACACAACATATTCTTTCAACAGTAAAATATGCTCTTATACAAAGAAACACATCTGATTTGTCATCTTGATAAGGACAACAGCAAACACTTCGAGTCTGCAACTGAAATTGTTCTACATCAGTTATGCCACAGGTTTACTGCTATGTAGTAATGGTTAGCAGTAAATCTGCAATGCGGACATGCAGTGCTGCCGGTATACGAGACAATCAAAAATCCCAAAGGGGAGCATCTTCTGTTCAATGCGAAACAGAAGGGAATAGGCTCTGCTTTGCCATTTTTGATTAGCTTGTGTACTGGCATACGAGCCAATCAAAAATCGCAAAGCGGAGCCTCTTCTGTTCAATCCAGAACAGTGGGCTGTTGTGCATTGAATAGTCTTTTGGATTTTTGATTGGCTGTTCCACATTGAACAGAATGGCTATTCCGCATTGAATAGAAGAGGCTCCACTTTGCAATTTTAGATTGGCTCGTATGCCAGTATATGTGACAATCAAAAACTGCAAAGCATATCTCAAGCAACCAGAACATACAATTAATCGGCATCTACCTGTCCTCACGGGTGCCAGTTAAGTGCTACTTTACTGTATTCCTTTATCATCTCTTCAGTTCACAGACTACAAATCCTACCTTTTAAAAGATGATGTCCTATAAAACTCCTTTTCATAGACCAAACACAAATGATGATGATGTTTATATACAATGTCAACTACGCTAACAGATACTTTGTGGAAAATGAACAAAATCTTACTATATATACATTACATAAAAATTATGCCAATGAAAGGTACTGCCTTGTGAGTGCTATACTGTTGGGCAGAGCTTTGGTTACCTGCATGAGTTGTGCAGTGTCTTTCATAAGTAAATATTTTGTTTACTTATACTGGAACCCAACTAACTGCTTAATGTAACAATTTCTTTTTGCTTATGCAGAATATTTTTTGCAGCTGAAACTGGTCTGTGTCAATTGCCTTGTCAGTTTTTTGCTTTGTGTTAACAAATAGCTGAATAGCTGTTGTGCTGATTGATATGACACTACTTTAGCTGTCTGTTCTGAAAAGTGCTTGCTTACATCTTGGAGTTTAGTGGATAGTTAATTTCTTACTTGGTAAATCTTTTTTATAAAGCTGGGGAATTCAGGAAAACAATTCTACTTATGTACTGGATTTAAATATCAGTAAACAGCGACAACCTTGGCATACATACACACACCTCCACACAAACACACAAACATGCACAAACACACACACACACACATACACATACACACATACACACATGCACACAGACAAAAACACACTGTACATTTAATGTCTTCTTACACAAATATTGTGCACCCTATAAGACAGTTAAAAGAATCTATGATGGAAATGGATATCTTTATTTTTTAAATATTATTGAATAGTTTGTATAATATTTGCTTAAGTATCACCATGCATTAGTTCTTTGAGTTCACAGACCCTCAGGTCTGTCTTTTAATATATATTCCTGGGGAATTCAATAAACTCCATGTAGGCTTAACATAAAGCCTACACAGAGTTTACATATTTGCGTGGTGAGCAGCAGCAATAATTACATATGCATGCTGCATACTGTATTTAAATGTAAACAAGTGCAGTTTCATGGCTAACAACAATGTCGCTGGTCAGGAAACCATGTAAAGCAACTTGGACAGCATCAGACATGTAATCCTATTTACCTATTGGCAAACTATGCCTGTAGGATTGTACAGAAAGCCAAAATGACTACCAGGTTTATTAATAAGGCAATTTACATAATTCCAACACATTACATGAAAGTATACACAGTGTAGAGTATTGTGGAATCCTGTTTCAGGCATACTGAATAAAAGTTGTGTAAATGATCAGTAAGGGTGCATAGACTGCATTATAAATAAATAGGGGAAGTATGTGTGTTGAAAATGGACACACAGATGAATTGTAGGAATGAGCACAGGGGAAGAGGACAGGTGAAACATTGTAATGTACAGCACATGAGGGCATGTCAATGAAGACAGTGGTAGCATGAGCACTAATCAAATATCGATATGATAGCACAGTTATTGTACATTATGGGACTGTCATACAAGGTGACATATCAATAGAGAAGATTTTTGTGATCTAAGCATCCTTGACATGAACAATGGAGAGGACATATATCAGGGATGATATACATAATAAAGATTAGGTGCATATTGTGAAGCTGGGCAAAATGAGTTTCCTGAATATGAATGTAATGTCAGCACATGTCTCAACCAAGTGGGACACACAGTAACAAGCTAATGGACAACAGTAGACAGAAGCAGACACTATCATGGACAATATCAGAATAAAACCACCAGTAATCCCATATCTGTGACTTAACATCTGTGATTCAGAGTGATCATAGATAGCTCTGCAAAAGCACACGTACAATTATTATGATTTGTTAGCAATCTCTGAGGAGAATCAAGCGCACCTTCCTTAAAATTTAACATATGCTGGAGGTGTAGGAGGGACACTGTCACTCTTGTACTTGCAATTACAAGCAATCCTGGCTAGTTGACAGGTGTGCTTACTATATATGTGGCACAATCCATGCTGTTACAAATGTAACCTATGCCATAAATATCAATCAGCTATGTACTTACTGTGTGCATCACAGGAACACATATCACACATGCATCTTGTATAATATCCTAGTGGGTGTTGCTCACCATCAACCAGTAATGCATATGCAACAAAAAGAATAATCTGGTATGGGCAATATGGTGTGTGGGAGGTCACCAGAGCAAAAGTGGTACACTTGAGTAACTCATCCCTGAAAGATATGTTGTGAGGTACATGAAAAAGGGTGCATTTTCTTAGTTATTGGTGTGATGAGGGCTGAGAACAATAACACTATAATGCCATTTTATGTGGATGTCTTGCACATACTCAGGAGTCATGTTACATACAAGGGAGTTGTCACCACTATGGGCACATGCCCGTGGATGCTTTGAGAGTCATCTACCTGAGCACGCAGGTCACAATTAGTCTGCTCATGGGGGTGGGACATCTATATTATAATTAGGTTGTGTATTTGCCTTTATAACATAACAAATCCACCCATGATTTTTGTTAATCTGCTGTGTCTCCATGGCTGTGGCAGCAATCCTTTGTGTGTGTTGATGCTGTCTGTATTATAGCAATATCACACTTGGATTCAATGATTGTACATAATCTGCGGCTCCATAGAGCTGTTTGGACAAAGGATATGTAAGTCATTCTTGATGTCTGAGACTTAAATAATGAACAGGAAAGGGCCTAGCACAAAGCCTTGAAGTACAGATCTGATCACTGGATTCTAGATATAGGTCACTTCACACACTTCAACATATTTAGCTGCCATATATGTTATCCAGTAGTCATATAAGTGTTTATGGCCACTTGTAACAGTGTCTCAGTAATAACTCAGTGTGGATTTGTGTCAAATGCCTTGGCCAGGTCAAGTTATGCAAAACGATAGTGTTGTCATCATGCATGCCCTTGTTAATCGTCTTAAGATCATTAAACAGATGTAACAGACATGATGTTGCCTGAACGATCCACATGTCTTTCACATATATTCAGGATATTACCTATGCCCTTTTAGAAAAGGTCCATGATGACTTGCTGGTCTACCTTACAGAAGAGGAGAGTCATGATGTGTCTGTAAATGGGGTCTATATTAGTTCGCCAAAGGATATTTCCAGCGGACATCTCTTCATCGACACTTAACCATCGAAAATTGCTTCCATGATTCACAGAATTTTCCCCGGGCAATGAAACAATTGCCCTGCAGCACAACAGAACATACAATGCACTAAATCAAACCCACCCAAGTAGAGGGCTTTGCCCCCACACTTTGCAAGCCCCCCACATCCCCCTAACAATGTATACCATCTCCAAGATCACAGCACAGTGGGGGAAAGGGCAAAGTTGTGTAGTTGGCCAACTACTTCATTGCCCTGGGAAAATTCCATGAATCACGGAAGTGATTTTCGACGATTAGGTGTTGATGAAGAGGTGTTCACCGAATATGTCTTTCAGCAAACTGATTTAGACCCCTATACATGCATGTATCAAGTGATGTTCCCACCAGAGTCAGAAGAAAGCATGTTGATGAACACCATTCTATGGGGAAATAGTCCATCTGGAGGCTGTGATGAAGTATGGATCCAACCATGTCTGATAGGTCCATGTTTTGAATTATGCTGTAAGCAACCTGTGATGTTAGCACCCACTGATTCTGCGCTATTAGCTGTAGATAGTGGATAGATGCGTTAGCTGTGTATTCCACTTAACATTTCAAATTTATTGGAATAAATGATTTGTGAAAAGACTTAGAAATACAGCCTTGGTCATTCATCATATTCCACACACTGGTAGTATTCACACAGTTGAACAAATGCACTGATGCCATGTACTTATATAAATTACGCAACATATGCCTATATGTGTTTCATGGGCAAGCTGTGTCTGAGCAGCCTGATGCCGTATCAGGACACATTTCAGATCAGTTGTTTGTGGCTCATGCATAGCATTTCCTGACACAAATGCTACTAGTCACACAACAGTGCTGCTGACAACCTCAATAATCCGGGTCTATATTAGATCATCGAAATGGCAGAATTTTGAATGATCTAATATCGAACCCAGTATCGTGAACGCAGAAAACAGTGAAGCTACACAAAACCGAATTCTTTCCTAGGGAAAGGATTTGGTTGGCCGTTGTTGTGGCTTCGCTGTTTCCAGCAATGTGGTGGAAAGTTACGGGTTGGGTTAAGGTAAGTGTGTGATTGTGCGGACGTTCGGGTTAGGGCACTGGTTGGGTGAGTTAGGGTTAGGGCACGGGTGACAGCGCGATAGTGACGGATCTTAAGGTTAGGGTCTGAGTTTAGGTAAGTGAATGGATAGTGTATGTGCAGTGTAGTGTAGGGTTAGATGTAACTTTTAAATGTATGTGTGTAGATTGCTAATTTTTAGTGTGCTTGTGGTGTGTGTGTGTTACTCGGAACAGCAAATGTTTTCCCTGGGAAAAAATTTGCTGTTTTGAGGTTTTGATATTGTTAGGGTTCAGGTTTTGCAGTTTGACATTACAGCATTTGATAATATACCATTTTGATGATCTGATATAGACCCAATAATCCTTGGGTACAGCAACACAATTGTACATACAATAAACTCCCCAGGGTTGCAATTGTAACAAAACATGTGATACTTTGGTTGTATATATAGTCTGAATATTTGAACTGTATCTTACTGAAATTGGTACACCTTGTTTGCTGTAGCATAGACTAGATCCAGGCCTGCTGAATCTAGCTTTGTTTATATGCTTGTTGTTTGTTTGCTTGTTATTTCCCTGGAACGCTAATTCCACCTAATGCGCGGCTTCTCAGCGCTTCTGTGGATCACTAGTGATATCTGCATTGCTTACTGTACTTATTTCCTTGTTTCACTTGAAAGAAAGTTACTGTTTGTCATTTTTGCATTTAAGTTACCTGTAACACATTGTACTTAAGTTACCTGGCATTTGCGCACTAATGCAATTATATAAGTCAGCAGTAAAAATTAAAAGCACTACACCCTCACTCCCCACTGGCCCTTGTTTTCAATTATTAAGGAATTCCCAATATTATTCTAGCATGTCCAAAGGTCAGTTGTCAATCTCCTCTCTGGTCCAGCTGGTGAATCTGGGAATCTTGAGGCAATGTTACAACTGCCTCATGTACACAGACAACCCTCTCCTCCTCCCAACAAATTCCAACACATGTGAGAGAAGCAACCATATAGCCAAACTGGAGGTTAAGCTTTCTCAACTCAGTACTGGCATAACCAGTCAGGAGGAGAAGGAAACCACACTCACTACAATTCCAGTCTCACATAGACCTACCACGACAGCAAACCAAACACATAATCACACAAAAACATACTCAGAGGCTCTAAATAAAGATCTGCCTAAGCAGCAGAGACCTCCAAAGCAGACACCCAAGCAACCGCTACCCCAAAACAAAACACGTGCAACACATATCTCACAAAGCCAGTGTGCCGAACAGTCACAGCCCTTAAGACTAAACAACACACCTGATACACTTGTAATAGGTGACTCTATCGTCAGGCACACTGACGCCCCGCAACCAGGCTGAACAAGGAGAGGGTCACGGTGAGCAGCCTGTTGGGTGCTAGGATCCGCCACATAACACAAGCACTCAGGTCACTCCAAGGCAAGTACAAATATGACTCAGTCATTGTCCATGCTGGTGTGAATGACCTGAGATGTACCTCCCTGGACTACATGAAAAGAGACATAAAGGAGCTCTCTGAGCATGTAGCCCAGGCCGGTATGACCCTAACCTTGAGTAGCATCTTACCCTCACCAAGAATGATGCCACAATATGAAGACAAGATGATCAATTTCAACAATTGGCTTAAGTACTGGTGTCATTCAAAGGGGATCCAATGCCTGTCAGCTTGGGATGATATGCTCGACAAGCCATGATGCTTCGCTAGGGACGGCTTGCACCTGTCACCCCTAGGCTTTTGGATATTGGCAAAGGCTCTTGCTACCCCCATAGTGCCTTTTTTAGGCAAGGCTCAAAAGACAAACCCACCTCCATAGGTATCACAAGGGATAAGAAACTAAGAGTAATGCTACTCAACGCCAGAAGTCTAAACCTCAAGATGCATGCACTCAAAACTCTCCTTAGCATGGAGAACATCGATATCTGTGCAGTAACAGAAACCTGGTTCAGGGCTCCCGAGAGCACCCCAGCACTACCAGGTTATACCTCATACCATGCTTTTTGGCCCCAAAACTTGGACCGAACCACAAAAGGAGGGGGAGTATCGATATTCATCAAAGATACCCACACGTCCAGGTTGGTGGCAAAGCACGAAGCATCAGAGACTATCCATGTGCAACTAACAGTGGGTAAAACTGCCTTCCAGTTTATAGCCTGCTACAGACCACCCTCCCAAACCCAGGAACCCCACTCGGCCTTTCCTTTTTTTTTAAAACAAGTTTATTAGTTTTAACATACAAAATAAATATTATAACAATCTTATACAAGCAGTTAACATATAAACAATTATAACATTTGATAAAACAACTAAGGTATTTACAAAGACATCCACTGTAAATCAAATCAATTAATTAAACTGTAACATCTTACTAATGAAACTAAGACTGTTTTAACAAGTTTTGTAAGGTATCCCATATATTATAGTAAGATGTTTTCCTAATGGTTCTTGACTTTATTGTCATTAGTTCCATATGACACACTTCAGTCATAACATTTTTAAATTCATTAAATGAAGGAGGAGTATCTGAAATCCAGTTTCTGGTTATTATCTTTCTAGCCACAGCTAGAATTGACCATAATAAAGGAAGTTTAACTTTTTTAACACATTTAGGAACAGGGGTGTTAAATAATATAAGTGATTTAGAGACTATGAAATTATCAGTAAAAAGAGCCTGCAAAAAAATCATTGATTAACATCCAATATTCCTTCAGTTTTATACAATCATAAAACATATGTGCCCAATCAGCATTTATTTCTACAGTACATCTCTTACATATGTTGTCTTTATTGTTTATTTTATTCATCATTAAGGGTGTATAGAAATATCTATGTAAAAATTTCCAGGAAAAAAGTCTCCAATTAATAGAAGAAGTAGTTTTATAAGCAAATTCCAATATATATTGTTTATCTTGTTGTTTTGGAGATTCTCCATTAATGGAGATGAAATAATTCCAGTAATTATCTGAACTATAATAGGTTTCATCTCTAATAATTTTATGTATGTGTGAGAGCTTACCTTTATCAGAAACCCTATGTTGTAAATTTAATATCAAGTAGTCAATCAGAATTGGGACAGATTCTTTAACTGTTAAAGACATTAAATCAAGTTTATTAATAAGATGTTGTCTAAGAGTCTGAATCTCTAACCAACATGTTTCTCTCAAATCAAATTCTTGCTTTAAGAAGTCTAAATTTTTAACTTTATTGTCAGACAGCATTTGATACCAATACTTTAAATTATTCTCTGTGACCAGAAGAGTTCTTTCAGAGGTGGATGATAAAAGAATACCTTGTGAATACATCATAGGAAATAAGATAAAATTCCATTCCTTATACTTAGGATGTATATATATAAAATTATGATATCTAATAATAATATTTAATGGGTAACTAGCTGTATATTTTGGTGTAATAGATAAGGTACAAAACTCTTTTAGTAACCATAACATGGGATTGTTTATAATAGTATTTTTGTGAGTTAACGATATTTTTGTGGAGTGCATGCTAATTAATTCCCAGTATTCCTTCCATTTTGCAACATATGACTGATCTACTAGCAATGTTATTACCTTTATAATAGAAGAGATAGCATATAAATTAAAGTCTGGAAATGATATGCCCCCTTGAGACCAACTATTAGTATGTTTCTCTAATGCAATCCTAGGTCTATTAGGTGCCCATAAGAAATTTAACATTTGTGAATTCAATTTATTAATTATTATTTTTGTAGGTGGGAGTATTATTGATTGTATTATGTATAATATCTTCGGGAATATTATCATTTTAATAATTGTGAGTCTTTCTTCCATGGTAAAAAACATATTGTTCCAGCTATTGAAATGATTCTGTATATTATGAAGACAATTACTATAATTATTATTTATAATAGATTTAATATCTTTAGTTAATATTATGTCTAAATAAGTTATTTGACCTGAATTGGGTATGTATTTAAGAAAATCATTAGTGAGAACATTTTTCCCTGAGTATATTGGTAATATTTTAGTTTTTTCTTCATTAAATATCAAACCAGAAATATTCTTGAAATCTGTCATCTTGTCAAATAATGACCGCATAGAAGAATTTGTTCCTGCTGATGTAATTAGATCATCATCTGCAAAAAGTTGGATTTTAGATATTGTATTTTCATCTATATCAAATCCTTCTATACCATTGCTGTTTCTAATCAAATTAGCCCAAGGCTCCATTATTAAAGTAAATAATAATGGTGAAAGTGGACACCCTTGTTTTGTACCTTTTAATATAGGTATTTTTTATGAGACATATGTTCCTATTTTAATGTAAGCCAATGCTCCTTTATATAGATGTTCAATTAAATTCACAAATGTATCAGAGAAATTTGTACACTTCAATAAGATAAACAAATAGTCCCAACTTACTGAGTCAAATGCTGAACTTATATCAAGGCTGATGAGTGTCAAATCTTTCTTTTTTCTGTTTGCATAATCAATCAGAGTTAAAGTTCTCCTTATATTATCAAAAGTATTTCTATTTATAATAAAGCCAGTCTGATCTATATCTATTATACTTGGTATGATTGTCTTTAATCTGTCAGCAAATATATTCATGAACATTTTATAGTCAACATTAAGTAATGAAATAGGTCTATATGAAGTGCATCTAGTTGGATCTTTATTGGGTTTCAAAATTGGCGAAATAAATGTGTATTGCCAGGATGGGGGAATTAATAACTCATTTTGAGCTGAAATGAAAACCTTATGTATTAATGAGTAGGTGCTCTTAGGAAGGATTTTATAAATCTCAGGAATAATACCATCATTACCTGGTGCTTTGTTTTGATTTAAGTTTATTTATTTGTGTGATAACCTCTGTATATGAAATATTTTTATCTATTAATTTAGTCTGTTGTTTATTAAGTTTTTTGTTCATGTTTGTAATTATAAAGTTCTTTATTTTATCTTTAGAATCCATATTAATGTTATTATGATTGATGTTGTGAAAGTGATTTCTAAATTCATCTAATATTTCTGGTAAACTAGAGACGTTCTTCTTTTTCTTTGGAGAGAAAATTTCTTTGATGTGATTTTGTTTATTCAGCCTTTTTGTTTTATTTTTAAGTTTATGTAAGTATTTGGGACTTATTGAGTAGGATAAAAATTTATATTTCTCTAATGTTATTTTGACTTTGTGACTTAAAATTTCTTTGTATTTCTCATTTAATTTATTTATTTCCTCAATGACTTTTTTGTCCATAATATTTTCCTTATTATTATGTTTATATGAGTCTAATTTGTTTTGAATGTCTAATAATTCCTTGTCCCAAGATTTCCTTTTATTATTATACCATCTGATACTTTGTCCATATAAATAAGATTTTAGAGCATCCCAAATGTAAATAATGGAAACAGCAGGTGTAGTGTTTAAGTCTAGGAAATGTTGTACCTCTGTAAGCAAATAATCTTTATAATCTTTTAGTTGAGTTAGGTATGCTGGTATTCTTTTGATCTGAACATTATAAGTAATATTTACCATGAATTCAAAGACAATTGAATTATGATCTGATATAGGGCATGAAATGATCTTAGAATTAATTAGGTATGTTACCAGTTGGTTAGAAATAAAGACTCTATCTATTCTTGAATAAGTTTTATGTCTATTAGAAAAAAAAGTATATGGTAATGATTTAGAATCTATCTGATTATTAATATCATTCAAGTGATATAAGTTAATGAAATCCTTTAAGTGTTTTGCATTGGATGAGATTTTCCTTTTCCCTATGTAAGATACAGTTAAAATCTCCTGCTAAAATAATATCTCCTTTAGAAAATGATATAATCTTATTGAGATGGTGTTTCACTGTATTAGTGCCAATTCCTGGTATCCAGTATACATTAATCAATGTATATATTTTCCCATTAATCTGTATTGTAACCAGGCAGAACATTCCTTTATCATCTTTATATGACTTAATAGTTTTAGGTATGGGCATATTTTTGTTCCATAAGATAGCCACTCCTCTTTTTTTTCTGTGTGTGTTCTGAGCTAACCAAGATTGTATATTTATTAGTGGCTAATTTGTCTATATCTTTTTTCAGGAGATGTGCTTCCTGAAGGAATATTAAGTTGGCTTTATGCAGATTAATATATCTTATTAAACTTGCCCTTTTACATGGGTTATTCAATCCATTAATGTTTAAAGAAATTCCTTTTAAAGTTACCATTTAATTTTTATAGACATATAGAACTTATAATCAGAATAACAATTACTAAAATAAGTATTATTATGTCTCCTCCTTTAGATGTTCTATTAATTATAGCTGTATTTAATGAAAATCTTATAGAATTTTGTGAAATTTTTACTTTTACTTGTAGTGACAATGAGTTTATAAAATGTGATGTGGATGTCAAAACTATATACACATAACAATAATCAGGTGAAAATATTGTTTGGATTAAACAATGCATCCAGCCTGGAGTTAAAAACTCCAACTTCGAGTAGCAAATACCACTCAAGTTATCCCCCTATCCTAAGCAGCAGTACTCCAGCCATCACCGAATTAATTAAATACTAACTATTATTAACTAAAGTTAACCTCATTTATTTTAATTATCTATTATAATAAGACTTAAACAATTTATATAACAGCTTCATATGGTCAGATAAAACTTTTATAATCAACTTAATAATGCTATGTACATCTATTCTATATAATGAATTCATTATCATAATAGCATTCTAACAATCTTGAAAGTGGGAGCAGAGAAGAGAGGGAAAGAAAAAAAAAAAGGGGAATACCCATTTGACAGTTTAATAAAATTTGTAATGATAGGTTCTTATTATATGTTTATGCTCATTTGAATTCAATAACATTTGTTATCTCATGCTATTATGACTCATTACTTACATTAGAGTATTCCCATTTTCTGCCATAACAGTACTGTTAGTAGCTTTAAAACTTTAAACTACACACACTAGAAGCTTCCTTCTCTTATTTATTCTCACCATTTAAATAAAATGAATATTCTCAGTATATAAGTTAAAAGAACACACTACAAAGCAATAATGATCCCTAGTTATGCATAAATCATTGTGATGAAAGCCAGCTATATCTTATATATCTGCACTGCAGCTTTAAAATATATCACATGACATTTTCTTCTGTAATAGAATTATAATAATGTACATACTTGTTTATGTTTGTTATAATAAATGCATTATAATATCGTATATCATTAAATCATAAGCATCCATATACATTAAAGTGCAGAAACTATATAAACTTTCAGAGTCATATATGCTTGAGTTTTAGCTTCTATGCATTCTAAATTATCTCATTTGTTAACTATGGCATATTAAGCCATTTAAAATCATTATAACTTTTACATTTTATAAGTTACATCTTAAATAAGTAAATTATTATAAAGAAAAACTCACATTTTGTTGTCATAAAGTTCGTTTTTCACCACAATACCGCATTTACAGCAGTTATACTTCCTGAAACAGTTTACTTCTTGAATTTGCGATGAGTCTGTGTGAAATCAGGGGTCAAAATTCAAAATGGCTGCTTTCAGTTTCTCTGCGTGTTTTCTGGATGTTGAAGCTTTCAAAACGGCTCGAGGACACTATTCACGAGGATACCAATAACTTAAATTGTCTCTTATAACATTCTGGCAGGAATTTTAATAAAAGTAAGTGACAAACATTCATTTTGAGTGTAAATGGATATTATACAGTGTAAAACCTTCTCGAAGCACTTCACAAGTCATTGCAGTCTCTATGGCAGTGAAACCAAGCCTTCAATTATTTATCGAAAACATTACTCATATTTATGTATCCCATTACATTTTCTCATTCAGAGTATGTTACAAACACAAATTAGTATTATCAGAAACTTGTTACCTTGTAAGAGAGAGAGAGAAAAAAAAAGTACATACATAGATATTTACATGCTGTTTGTTTTAATAAAGTAAAACCTGAGACATATTACTTACAACTGCTTTAGTTCTAGTCAACTGCAGTTATATCATGACATCTTATTTAATATCATGTATTTAAGTAATACTTAAACAGCATAAATAATTTTAAAGAGATGATAGATTATTTTCCCCTTTTTTCCCTTCTTTTCATCTTTCCCCCCTCCCCGCCCTCCCTCTCCCTCCTTTATATGTTTAGTTTAAAGAGAATGCTATTATTTGAAATAAGAAAATAAAGGAAATATATCATATTACTAACCTTAGGTCTCTTTGTCACAAAAGAGAAACAAGTTGATTTATATCAGGTTATTTGTTCCTCATGAAAGTTTGATTATTCATAAAACACACTTCAGTTCTTGCACTTTAAAATAACTTTGTACAAATCATTAAGATATTTGTGGTTTTATTGTAAATGCAGAAACTGTAATTAAAGAGATCAAAGAAATATAAAACATGTCATTTATTTTTTAGTCTTTTTTGTTTCTCTGATGTCTTCCAAGAAGTTCCTGTTGCCATTCTCTTTAACGAAGGACTTGCCCATTCCATATCCTCTATTTTATCTAATATTTTATTTTTTTTAATATACAACAAAGCAGAGTCCAAGTCTTCAAAAATTTTAGGGCCATCAGGTAAAAAGATTTTTAGTTTGGAAGGAAATAAAAGATGAGTTTTGAACTGTGCTTTCTTAAGCTCTCTTATTAATGGTAAAAAAAACTTTCTTTTTGATATTACCAGAGAAGAATAGTCATTGTCAAAGCGCACAGTTGCTTCATTAATATTTATAGGTGATTTAGCCCATGCAGATTTTAGTACCATTTCCTTGTCATAAGATGATAAAAATCTTACAATAACTGATCTAGGATACTTTTTATTTGTATTAGAAATGGATAAAGACATATGGGCTCTTTCAATGCCAAAAGAAAATGCCTCTGACAGATCTAAAGTTTTGGGAAGCCAAGTATTTAAAAAAGATGTAATGTTATTACCTTCTATATTTTCTGGCAGTCCAAAAATCCTTATATTGTTGCGTCTGGATCTGTTTTCCAGGTCATCTAGTTTGGATTGAAGGTGCATATTTTCTTTCAATAAGAATTCAGTGTTTATTTCTTCTTCCTTAATTCTGTTGTCCATATCATTAAGTGTCTCTTCTATACCTGTTATCTGAGCTTTCTGATGTTGTAGATCTTGGTGTAGCACATCCATTTGTTTTGTGGTTTTCTCTATAAAATTATCAATTTTAACATCCAGTCTGTCCATTTTAGTTGTTAGTTGCTGTATAGTTGATAATAATGCCTGAAGCTCTTTCTTAATGCTGGAATCCTGACTGTTAGCCTTGCTGGAACTCATTCTGAACAGAAGTGGTGAGAGAGAAATTTCCAAATAGATTTCTGACAGGAAAGTTAGTTAAAATTTCTTTCTTTTTTAGATATTATTTAAGGTACTAATATTCCAAACGTTTTTAGAAAGAAAATTATTCCATTAGTTGAATTTTGAAGTAATAATTTCCTGTTAATGTAGTTATGTTGGTGAAGCTGAAGAAATCTGCTGCTATCCTGTGTTCATCCTTGGCCACACCCCCCCCCCCACTCGGCCTTTCTGAGAACACTGGAAAATATGAAGGTCTCTCCAAACACCATTATATTGGGTGACTTCAACTACCCAAACATAGACTGGGAGCATTATACTAGCTCCAACACCCTAGCCCAAAGGTTCCTAGAATTTATAAACTCAAATGCTATGGAACAACTTGTTACCACTCCCACAAGAGGGGAAAACATACTGGACCTGATCATCACCAACATGGGGACTCTATGCTCCGGACCAGAAGTGTATCCCTCACTGGTAAGATCAGACCATAAACTAATCTCACTGGATATTCACATCCCAACCCCACCCCCTGCCCAGAAAACCACAGTGAAACACTTCTCTAAAGCAAATTTCACACTCCTCAAAACTGAGGTGGAATCCTTCAACATCCCTGGACCTGTGGAAAATACGGCCCAGACCACAGAATCCTTTATAAACGTATTCTATGAACACCTTCAGGAATGCATGGATCTTGCAATCCCAAATAAAACCAAGACCCAATCCTCCAAAGGCAGACGTCCTGTCTGGTGGACCCCAGCCATAAACAAACTATACAATAGAAGGAGGAAGCTACTAAATGATAGAGCAAAACCCCAAAAAGGGAAGGCATCACTGATCAGTATTAGCAAAAAACTACGGGCACTCATAAAATTGTCTAAGGCCAGCTTCGAGAGAAAAATTGCACAGGACACTAAGGATAATCACAAGGCTTTCTTTAGTTATGTTAGGAACCTGGGTGGTAATTCCCAGATATGCTCAGAATTAGTCCAAAATGACATAAAATACACTGAACCCACAGACATTGCCAACATCCTAGCTGACAGGTTCAGCGCAAACTTCTCCCTGCCCTCCGCACCAAAAGGGCAAATATCTATCCCGGCAGAGTGCTGCCCCGCTGACATCTCAAATGCTCAGGTAAGAACCGCCCTCTCCAAAGCAAAAGACACAGCATCAATGGGACCAGACGGTGTCCCAGGCTGCGTCCTACATGAACTCCAAGAAGAGCTAAACACAAACATAAAACTACTATTCAATCTCAGCCTTACTACAGGATATGTGCCCAAAGAGTGGCGTACAGCAACAGTGGTCCCTCTCCATAAAGGTGGTGCCTCAACGGATCCTGGAAACTATTGCCCCATAAGCCTGACTAGCTTGGTCTGCAATGCTATGGAAAGGATCATCATGGACCTCATAAATAAAGATATCAGGGACCTACAGACACTGGATCCTACCCAGTTTGGCTTTGTTAAGGGCAGATCCTGCCTCTTAAACCTGGTTGATTTCTTTGAAACAGTCACCAAGGCCATTGACGAGGGGAAGGTGGTCCACACAGCCTACCTGGACCTCGCAAAAGCCTTCAATACAATACCCCACTCGGGCATTATAGATAATAGATGGATTGAAAACTGGCTCAAGGACAGAACCCACATGGTTAGAATTGCTGGAGCCATGTCAGACTCCAAACCAGTTACAAGTGGTGTCCCACAAGGCTCAGTCCTGGGACCTCTCTTGTTTGGTATATATTTCTCAGAGGTACAGGCCAACACAGAAGGACTGTGGCTGACAAAGTTCGCAGATGACTGCAAACTGGATGCCATAATCGACTCTCCAGCTGACACAAGCATCCTCCAAAAGGGCTTCATAGAAACAGACAACTGGTGCCAGAGCCATGGCCTCAAGCTAAATGCCAAAAAGTGTATAGTCATCCCCTTTGGCAAAAGCAAAGTGCCCACAAATTACCACATAGGTGGTAATCCATTAAGTACAGAAGAAGTAATTAGGGACCTGGGGACCCAAGTTGATAGCAATCTCTCATTTGACAACCATGTGGCCAAAGTGGTTAGAAAAACATTTTATATAGCCCACCTAATCATGAAGGGATTCACATCTAGATCAGGGGAGGTCATCGTGCCTCTTTACTCATCCCTCATCAGGCCCATAATTGAGTACAATGCCCCTTTTGGGATGTACCTTACCAGACACCTGCAGCAACTGGAAAGACCCCAAAAGTACCTCACCAAGAGGATCAAAGGGCTCAAACAGATGCCATATGCTGCCCGGTTAAAGAAACTCCAGCTCTACTCAGTGGCATACCGCCTGTTCAGAAGCGATCTGTGTCTGACGTATAAAGCCATGTCCAACCCGGAATTAATGGACATGTTGCACGTCAGAAAATCCAAATCCCATCAAGCTGCGCGCTCGAGAGACTTGAACCTCAGCACTGAAATAAATAGGACATGCTGGAGGGACAGATTCATAACCCAGAGGCTCCCTTCACTCTGGAATAAAATCCCAGTCCAGGTTAGGCAGAGTCCCTCATTGACTCTCTTCAAGAGGAATCTTGATGAGTGGATGGGAGATCATAGGTTTACCCCGGGTATCACTTCTGTGTCACTGTTAGACAGAGGCACAGTATACTAACCTTAAAAAAGGGCATAGCAAAATAAATTTAAAATGGGTGGCGAAAGCCAAACACATTCTGGCTAGGCTTATAAATGCCCTAGGGCAGATAGCCTAGTATGAACCTATGAACCTATGAACCTATGAACATGTGTATGAGACATGACTTATGTGATCATGTCATCAATATAAATTTATATTGATGTGTGTCACAGAGCATGTAATGATGGTATGTAGGCACATGCACACCTATGCCATACTGAAAGTGTCATTGTGATGGTGGAATGTGAACTGTGTTAACAGCTGATCTGCTCCACTACAACAACATATGTGCTAATAAGCCAAAAATATACATAAAAGTGTATCATACCATGACCATATTACACTTGTGTAGGCATAGAATATGAATTATATGCAATGTCACAGTAGCAGCACCACATATGTCTGACTGTAACACTGCCACCTTGAACTTTATGGAGTACAATAGCAACATTGTATGCTGAGGGGAATATGTTGGGAGGACTGTAGGGTATGGATATGGAGTCACATCCCTGTGTAAAATTATCTCAAAAGTGATAGTTGTAAGTATAGACACACAAGTTCCTGTTGTCAGATTAGAACACCGATATGTGTAGTTAAAGTAGGTTGCAAACATAGTAGTTAATGTTATTGTCACAGCACAGGTTTGTCTTGAATATTGTGAGAGTGCATGTTATACAGGGTGACATAATCATTGTATAATGCAAGATGTTTGGAGGAGTGTTGCACATAGCTGTGGAATCACGTCTTGTTCTAGAGTTGTTACCATAGTGATTGCTGAATCCACACACAGTTGACTGTAGTGACAGAAGAACCCCTACTTAACTATTTACGGAGCACAGTACTTAACACAGGCACCACAACACAAGTCTGCCTTTTATAGTGTTGGATTATAATTTATTGCTAATAACATCAGCACAATTAACCAAATGAACAAACACACACTACCAGTTGACTATAGTGAGAACAAAACACTTGCTTAACTAAGTATATTAACTAGCAAACTCAATATTTAATGCAACCACCATACCACAAGCCTGACATGATGAGTGTTGAACAACACTTTACAAGTAATGACCTCAGCAGTGCCTGGTGAGAAGAGGATGGTGATAGCAGTGTCCCACATGCTGATGTAAAATGGTATCTTGAATACCAAACAACTGAACATACATACACACAAGTTGATGCAGTGAGAACAGAACCCCTGACTAATTTAGTACACCGACTAGAGATATCAGCATTTAACACAAGTTTCACAGCACAAGTTGGTTGTGGAGAGTGTCGGACAACACTTTACAAGTGATGACATCAGCAGTGTCTAGTGAGAACAGGATGGTAAGAGCAATGTGCCACATGCAGGTGTAAAATAGTCTTTTGAATGTCAAGCAACTGAGCAAACACAAACACACCAGTTGACTGTAGTGAGAAGAGAACCCCTGCCTAAGTACACAAACTGGAGAACTCAGTATTTAACACAAGTGCCACAGCACACGTCTGATTTTTGCAATGCTACAGGACAATTTATAGTGGATGACATCAGCATTGGATGTTTGAGAGAAGATGTTGGGAGGCCTGAATGAAATGGATGTGTAGGCATGTACAACTGTCAAAATATTGGTACTCCATGTAATTGTACTGATGACTGCAGAGCACATAATTATGCTCTTCCGACTAGACAGACACACACTCTCACACACACACACACACACACACACACACACACACACACACACACACACACACACACACACACACACATACACACACACACACACACACACACACACCAGTTGACTACAGCAATATTAGAACACTTATCTAAGGAAATGCACCATTTAGGGGTCTCAGTATTTAATGCAAGTGCCACAGCACAAGGCTGACATTTTTCAGTTCTGCAGGACAATTTATAGTGGATGACATCAGCACTGGATGTTTGAGAGAAGATGTTGGTAAGTCTGAATGAAATGGATGTGTAGGCATGTACAACCATCAAAATATTGGTATTCAATGGGATTGTACTGATGACTGCAGGATACAGAGTTATGCTCTTCTGACTAGACAGACAGACACACACACACACACACACACACACACACACACACACACACACACACACACACACACACACACACACACACACACATCTCTCAGCCTCTTAGCTCAAAAAATCTGGACAAAGTCTAGCAGAATGGGGGGACAAAGGCCCAAAAATAGGGCCAAATTTTAAATATTGCTCTTATAAACCTAGAGAGTTGCTAGAATAACAGGATTTTCTTAGTATGCATTTTTTTCTGAAGGATATGAAGTCTTAAACACAAACATATATCATTATTTAGCGACTTCAGTCCTCAGATAATTCCAATAATTTGCCAGAAAAATAACAAATTTTATGAGGAACAGATCATAAATATGAGGCAAAAGTCAGGACATTCTGCAAAAATCTGTACAGTTGAGAGGTATGCTCACACACACATGTCAGTTGACTGTAGTGTAATTAGAACCCCCTACCTAACAAAGTACACTGATTGGATAACTCAGTATTCAATGCAAGCACCACAGCACAAGTCTGACTTTTGCAATGCTGCAGGACAATTTATTGTGGATGACATCAGCAATAAAGATGTTGGGAGGCTGAATGAAATTGATGGCTAGTCATGTACAACTGTCCAGAAATTAAAGAGTCTCATTACCAGAATGACAAGTGTGCAAGGTGAAGCATTTGTTGCTGTGTTTCTAATGTGCAGGTGTACCTCGAAAAGATAAGTTTGCAAATGTTATGCAAATAGCTGTCCACATTACTTCAAGTATTGGAAAATCTGAATGTGTATTGTCAGTATAAAGATGTACATGGTATATAAGAAAGAATCCTTTTATTTATTTCTGTAGTGTTGTTGATATATTTGGGAACAAGTATGGAGAGACCAAGTTTCAAGTGCATAGGTGCAGGTAACACACAGCTACAGTGTAAATATGTATTCTTTCCTTAAAAAGCACCTTCCTTTTGTATGTGTTTTGACATGTACTTTCATGGAATGAAGACTAAATGGGCAGTAAACATAAATAATACACACTATTGTGCACTTTTCATAGTGCACAGCTGAGTAGCTGGTTTGCATGATCAAAGTGTTTGTGCATGCTAGGACTGTTGAGGAACCTAAGAAGTACTTATCCAACCAGCTATGGTGGATACAGCTATCAGATACAATGGCATTCATAACTAGTTCATTTTGGATGTGTTGTGTCATAAATTGTATAACCTTAAAAAATATTTATACTGTTTTCATTTGTGCATAGTTAAGCAATGAGCAAAAACCTGCCTTTGCTTCACTGACAAAATTATGATAGTTCTATTAGTTTGCATACCTCTGAGCAAGCCCATTAAGCAGAGAGGCATGCCAGTAAGCAGTGTGTATAGTACTGAGTGTATAAAACACACCTGCTACTTACCTGATTTTAAGGCAGCAGTTGTAAATGCACTGAGAGATTTCTGTTTGAGTATAGATGATGCAGTGTTCAAATCCAGGTATATCTAAAAGTTTTAAATATTTACGTATAATGCAATGAAACAATTCTCTATTCAGCTTTCCCTATGTGATACCTTAGCACAGTATGTTTAAGCAGCACTGAATGGATGTAACTGCACCAGTGAAGAGCCATCCGACATCGCTTGGCATTGGTGTGAGGTTCCAAACTCTGCTCAGACAAAGAAGACAAAAAGTGAAGGGCTTCATTGTTTTTTTTTTTCACTACATGTGTGTAGTGTGTGATTCTATTTTTTGAGCAGATTAAATTTGTTAAAATGGGGTAGATAGGAAAGTGGTAAAATGGCAGCAAGCAAGGGGAAGAACAAAGGGAGAGCAATATAGGAATATGTAGAAGGCAGGTAGGAAAGAACAATAGCTATCCACTTATTCAACAGTGTAAATGAAAATATGTACAGAATAATAGTTGAATTTGGACTGTCAACTCAACAAAGAAGGGTGTCAACAATGCAATCTTGTTGTACAGCCAAATAGATCAAATTAAGTGTGTCAATAAAATGTGTATGAAGTTGAGAGCTATTTATGGGACATTTTTTTTTTTTGGGACAGGTGTGCATTGTTCTTAAACTTCAGTAAGACAGGAATATTGGGTAATGGACGTAGGTATTTCTGGGCCAGGTAAGTAGGGTAGGTGAGGAAGCAGATGCAAATAAACAGGACAAACAAGACACAGGGACAGCGAGGAGCATGACCGGTTGGGAGAAACCATGAACCATGATTGGGGTTAGAGAAGGGACAACGGATGCTCATGCCCATCAAACCTGGGGATAGTGAGAAACTACTCTTCATCTGCAGGACTGTCATCATTGTCCCCTTACTCCACTGGCTGTTGGAGTGCTTGATATCATCTCCTATAGAACATCAAAGACAGCATCCTCTCCATCCGGCATAGGCATGCATCAATGGTGCTATGCACAACCCTACATACCAAGTCTGACAGCTCATAGTGGATGGCAAAATCAGCTGTATTGGAGCTCTACACTTGTATCTGTTGTCACAGGAACAGTTAAAAAGAGTTCTATATTTTCATATTAATTCTTAAGTATATGTGTTAGCCTCTGTGCAACACCACTTAGCATGTTTGCACAGCAGCAAAAAATAGAGGGTACAGTGTATCCATTTTGAAATTGTCTGCTGTCTGCTTCCTGTCTGCCAATGTTCTAGACCTGCAGGTGTTTGAGAAGGTTGCTAACCACCATTCAACACCGCTTTGTGGGTTTGCATGATGGAAAGCAAAAGAAGCAACAAAGTATCCTTTTTGAAATTGTGAATGTCTGCATCCTGTCTGCAGGTTTCCTGTCTATTTGTGTTTGGGCAATTAGGCCAAGTTTATGTGAAGGTAAGCACTGTGCAGATGTAACAAGCAAAGCTCATCTTGTTGTATCCTTGTGAGCAGTGTTTATTAGGTTTCATCCTTAAAACACAAATGTGGGACTTGAATCATGATAGTATATAGTTTGTGGGTCATTGTGCCTAGCAGATGTGCTACACAAACATATGATTGATTCACAGGTCCAGTTTATGTATTATTTATCATAGAAGTATATTACATTACATTTATTCTATTTATCCATTCCTCATGTTTGAGCTAACCCACATTTCACACAAATCGTGTTATTAAAAAATAAACAGCATCAAAAAATAAATGTCAGTATACATTAACGTATTTTACACATCTGGATTTGAACTCACACCAATGATCCTAAACAACACAGTATGGGTGTCTTATACTTCTTTGCCACAGAAACAACTTTGCAGAAGGAATGAATGTTATTGCACCTACAAGCAAATCCCAAATCATCCACAGTATTAACAAGACATATGACACTTGTCCACTCTCAGTTGTTTGTACATGTGTTAATTTCAGATGTAGTGCACTGAGTGATCACACAACCGTTTATGACTATTGTTTTCAGCAATACAGCTCTGTCTTATCTTTCTGTAGTGTTTATTCTTCTTTTATCAGAGCAGTAATCTTAGACATGCAGTCTGAAAGGCAGTTTAAATCATTGTCCCTAAAATGTATGAAAATATTAACTGGCAATAATATGCAGTTTTCAACAAAGGTAGGGGAGTTTAGATATTACTGAAGAGAAACTGAGAAATGAGTGCTACTTACTTACATATAAAACCTTGATACAATCTTCTAGACTTAGTAAGTGTAACCTGGCTGACACATCCACTGCAGGTAATGGAGCCTGAATTGCTGTTGTGTTTTCCTTATCCCTATCAGTAATCATTCACAGTTGCAATCCATTAGCAACAAACACTGAGAGAGTGCCTGCACTATGTTTACACCTGTTGCAAGGAGCCAAGAATTTGAGATTCATCACTTCTAATGAGGTCACACCTCATTTGCATCTTCATCATGCTCAAAGGCCTGAATGTACACTATAAAAAAGTAACAGTGTAGCTAGAGACACAAAGGTGAGGAGAGTTATGTATATGGAGAACACAGAATAATGTTGCTATTACATTAGTTTTATCTGCACAAAAGATTGTTGATCTTGATAAGGTATTATTGACTTTTGCAAATATATACTGGAATTTCTCACATGTAAAAATGTATATAACACACACACGCACACACACACACACACACACACACACACACACACACACACATATATATATATATATATATATATATACATTAGCAAAGGTAACTTTTATAAGGATGCACTTCCTAGAAGTTTACTGATGGCATAGGCATTTTGTCAGGGCATTTTACTTTCTGAGATACATACCCTTATTAACTTTCAATATAAGTGTTACTGTTATGACTGTTTCTCTTTACATTCATCTGTGTTATTTCAGTGAAATGTAAATGACCTATATTGTCAATGACACAGGATGGCCCATAGCCACCTCTAGAATAGGGCTTGCCAAAGGTAGATTTGACTGGCAATGCATAAAAATGACTTTTCTGTGGTAAAGTTTCTCACATGATTTTTGTACAGTTTGTTTGAAAGCACTTATAACAATTGACTGATGTGTTATTCCTTGTTTGGTACAAATTGTCACTTGCCTGTTGTTTTTGGGGTGGGGAAGCCAAGTTTCATTTCTGTGTTGCCACAACTCAAAATGTTTTTACAGAGGTTTACTTTTCTACTCCATTTCTGTGTTGCCACAACTCAAAATGTTTTTACAGAGGTTTACTTTTCTATTGTTAGTCCTTGATTTGGATCAAACCTTGGTTTGTGTGTGACTATGACATGTCACAACCACATAACCCTTTTTTATATTTGAATAATTTAATTGTTTTCTTTCTCCAGTGGATAATATTGAAAAAGTAATAACATATCTAAGCAGGACTTTTATTTATATGATATTTATGTGTAGTACCCTTTTTTGTATTTTATGTCACCCAGAACTATGGCACCCAAGCATCTCCATCCTTGCAAACCCTACTTCAGTAACTCAGAGAGCGATGTGATTGCACAAGTCTTTTGTCAACATTGCTTGAAAGATGACATGGGAATAGCTCTGGAAGAATGTAAATTTGGAACCAGATAGTGAATGACTTCAATGCCATTGAGATAGCAGCAGGACATATGATCAGGAGCATCACAGGACCACTGATATGATTTCATCGACCTGGAGGAGAATAGCTTCAGTGTCCCATGGACAGCTGTCTACCGGGGATGGAGCTGCTATGGAACCACCACTGACACTAAATGAAGATCTCTATCCACTGTTGGGGATCCTCAGCTCAGCGGAAATTTCACACAGCATGTGATTGACGTTGGTGTTGCTGTTTCAGGGAGGACAAGTATGTCCCAGGTGGATTTTCTAGGTAAGTTGATATATGTCAATTTTTTATGATTTCTGGTAGAGTGAAATATTGAAAGCAATAGTTAAGTTGTTTTAATATTTTTTTTGGGGGAAGGACTATTTACAATTACATTACACATGGGCTTGGGGTGCACATGTCATCCAAGTTTCATTTAAATGTATTGTTAATGGGCATATAAAGGCAAAAAAATATTTCCCCCTGTGTTATTGTTATTGTTATTGTGATGATGGTGTCCTTATATTTTGCTTAACTTCTTCCAGGACTACCCTCCCTAGCAAGTGTGGTGTCATCTGTACATGGTAAGCCAAACATTTTTATTTTGGTACTGATGGCATTTAACAGAAATATGCACTTATCAGTATATCTGAGGTGGGTGTCAGGACTGAGTGTGTATTGCTGTACCATATGTGATAGTGGCACCAGTGTTAGTTTGTTAGCATAGATTAAATTATAGTAGTGTAGCTATTAATTTCTTTCCTGTGTTTGTTGCTTATTATCACAGGTGATCCTGATGGGAAGTATAAGACTCTTACCCCATGGAGTCAGAATATTGGCAGACTCTGATGATAATGATGATTGCCAAACAATGGCATAGTCAGGGGGATACAGAGGTTGACTCTGACACTGAGGTTGACATTCAGCCATCCCCTGTAATTCCATCAGACCCAGCCAGTGGGCCTAGGCAAACCCATTCCAGTGAACCCTCAGATATTGGACAGATGGAGGGTGAAACACTTGATCAGGACAGTGTGGCTACTGCAGCTTCTGTGCCTACTAAATCTGACCATAGCTAAAGTGTAGGCAAGGTGCTACACAGGAGGATTGTTAGGGTTCCTCGGAGTAGGTCTGGTCTACCTCCTCTAGCTGATCCTAGTGTGTCTTTCCATGCCACTCAACTTATGTTTAGGGTTGTCCTTTAGGCACAGGTACATTCCAATAGGGCCTCCAAGGAAATACTTAGGGTTGTAGATGTGGCACAGGCTGAGATGCATGACTGCCTCCTCCATGTTGCTGATTCAATAGATCAGATGAATGGCACACTGGAATGGGCACTGTCAGCCACTGAATGTCTGCTGGAAGGGGGATGGCATCCATGCGGAGATAGGCCAGCCACATTATCTGATGTTAGCCAACATGGCCATGACCGATCACATTTCCATAGTGACACTACTTTCACTACTCCACTAGTGGTTGAGGTGTCCACACCCAGATGTGGTAGGCCATGGGGTTGTGGTCCTGGGCATGCTCATGAGGAGAGCTCATCTAGCAGACATCAGTCACATTCAGGTAGCAGCAGTGCATCTGACCATCGGCATGGACATGCCAGTTCAACTCCTGGCAGAGCCAGTTCATGGGGTCAGGGATGATGAGGATGAACTGTCACCTCTACTAGGCATGGCTCACACCTGTCTGACATACCTTAATGTAGAGGCTAGCACACAGCTTACCTGTGCTCTTACAGACACTCACATACCAGTTTCATCTGGAGTGCTTATACAGATGCACACACACACACACACACACACACACACACACACACACACACACACACACACACACACACGACAGTTACATGGGTCAGTCATAAGGCTTACAGTTCATTTTGTCTCTGTGGCCTTTTGTTACTTTATCCAAATGCCTGCCTGGTTTTCTTTCTTAGTCACATGCACTCACTACCTTTTGTGTCAGCCTAGGCCTCCTGCCTAGTACTGAGTCTACACGGTTGCTTTATAGCATGTTGAATAACTCCTCCTCCATCTTAAATTGATTAATTAACATACAATTCAGCTGCTAATGCTGTAATTAACACACAACAATATTTACCATGTCTGTGCAGCTCTACAAGGTATGTATCGCTACTTACTGAATGTAAAACCGTGTGCTACCATGTGCATGTTGCAGTGTGACGAGCACATGGTTTTAGCAGACCATGTAGGCTTTATTGAATCCAGCCCTATGTCTGCTTAATAAATAAGCAGATTGCAAAAGGAAAGACATTCATTTTCTGCTCATCCATTGTTGTTTCTGACAGTGAGCTGAATTAAATGATTTACATATAGCAAATAGAAGAAATGTTTAAAGCAAATATAAATGATTATATTATATAAATTCATACAGATATACATAGAGTATATGGAAAATTAACACGACATTAGGAAAAAATATTGATCTCATGGCAACATTCAGGCAAGAAGAGACAAAGATTACTGAGTTGTGTACAGCTGAGTAGAGCTTTGGTAAACATGTTCATGACACATAGGTAAAATAAATAGAAAATGTACTAAATGAACTTGATGCACAGTTAAGCAAGATGAACATCGAAGAGAATTTCTATTATAAACTAAATACATGGCTAATGGAGAATATGGAGATCGTAGAAAATTAGGAGGTGTTGAAATAATATCAAAATATTTGGAGTACCACATGATCTTGAAGTTTTATATGGTAAGATTTCTTATGACATGGATTCCCAATTAAAGCATTAACACTGACTGAAGTCCTGTCTTCTGGTATTAACAGGGCTCAGTGAGCTGTAAGACCAATATCTGAAAACAAAATAAAAGGATCTACAATTGCTAAGTTTCTATCATGTTTAAATAAGAAAAAGGTATTGTGAACTGCAAATAACAGCACTCCCATAAAAGTTGGCGCAAATACCATGAGACAGGAAAATTTCCATTTTTCTGCCCTTCTGAGCAAGGAATTTCTGGTTGAAGGTTTATAGTGCCTGAATATTTGAACTGTATCTTACTGAAATTGGTACACCTTGTTTGCTGTAGCATAGACTAGATCCAGGCCTGCTGAATCTAGCTTTGTTTATATGCTTGTTGTTTGTTTGCTTGTTATTTCCCTGGAACCTAATACACGGCTTCTCAGTGCATCTGTGGATCACTAGTGATATCTGCATTGCTTACTGTACTTATTTCCTTGTTTCACTTGAAAGAAAGTTACTGTTTGTCGTTTTTCCATTTAAGTTACCTGTAACACATTGCACTTAAGTTACCTGGCACTTGCTCACTAAAGCAATTATATAAGTCAGTACTAAAAATTAAAAGCACTACACCCTCACTCCCCACTGGCCCTGGTTTTCAATTATTAGGGAATTCCCAATATTATTCTAGCATGTCCAAAGGTCAGTTGTCAATCTCCTCTCCGGTCCAGCTGGTGAATCTGGGAATATTGAGGCAGTGATACAACTGCCTCATGTACACAGCCAACCCTCTCCTCTCCCAACAAATTCCAACACATGTGAGAGATGCAACCATATAGCCAAACTGGAGGCTACGCTCTCTCAACTCAGTACTGGCATAACCAGTCAGGAGGAGAAGGAAACCACACTCACTACAATTCCAGTCTCACATAGACCTACCACCACTGCAAACCAAACACATAATCACACAAAAACATACTCAGAGGTTCTAAATAAAGATCTGCCGAAGCAGCAGAGACCTCCAAAGCAGACACCCAAGCAGCCGCTACCCCAAAACAAAACACATGCAACACATATCTCAGAAAGCCAGTGTGCCGAACAGTCACAGCCCTTAAGACTAAACAACACACCTGATACACTTGCAATAGGTGACTCTATTGTCAGGCACACTGACGTCCCGCTCACCAAGCTGAACAAGGAGAGGGTCATGGTGAGAAGCCTGTCGGGCGCTAGGATCCGCCACATAACACAAGCACTGAGGTCACTCCAAGGCAAGTACAAATATGACTCAGTCATTGTCCATGCTGGTGTGAATGACCTGAGATGTACCTCCCTGGACTACATGAAAAGAGACATAAAGGAGCTCTCTGAGCATGTAGCCCAAGCCGGTATGACCCTGAACTTGAGTAGCATCTTACCCTCACCAAGAATGATGCCACAATATGAAGACAAGATGATCAATTTCAACAACTGGCTTAAGTACTGGTGTCATTCAAAGGGGATCCAATGCCTGTCAGCTTGGGATGATATGCTCGACAATCCACGATGCTTCGCTAGGGACGGCTTGCACCTGTCACCCCTGGGCTTTCGGATATTGGCAAAGGCTCTTGCTACCCCCATAGTGCCTTTTTTAGGCAAGGCTCAAAAGACAAACCCACCTCCATAGGTATCACAAGGGATAAGAAACTAAGAGTAATGCTACTCAACGCCAGAAGTCTAAACCTCAAGATGCATGCACTCGAAACTCTCCTTAGCATGGAGAACATCGATATCTGTGCAGTAACAGAAACCTGGTTCAGGGCTCCCGAGAGCACCCCAGCACTACCAGGTTATACCTCATACCATGCTTTTCGGCCCCACAACTTGGACTGAACCACAAAAGTAGGGGGAGTATCGATATTCATCAAAGATACCCACACCTCCAGGTTGGTGGCAAAGCACAAAGCATCAGAGACTATCCATGTGCAACTAACAGTGGGTAAAACTGCCTTCCAGTTTATACCCTGCTACAGACCACCCTCCCAAACTCAGGAACCCCACTCGGCCTTTCTGAGAACACTGGAAAATATGAAGGTCTCTCCAAACACCATTATATTGGGTGACTTCAACTACCCAAACAAAGACTGGGAGCATTACTCTCACTGCAACACCCTAGCCTAAAGGTTCCTAGAATTTATAAACTCAGATGCTATGGAACAACTTGTTACCACTCCCACAAGAGGGGAAAACATACTGGACCTGATCATCACCAACATGGGGACTCTATGCTCCAGACCAGAAGTGTATCCCTCACTGGTAAGATCAGACCATAAACTAATCTCACTGGATATCACATCCCAACCCCACCCCCTGCCCAGAAAACCACAGTGAAAAACTTCTCTAAAGAAAATTTCACACTCCTCAAAACTGAGGTGGAATCCTTCAAAGCCCCCGGGCCTGTGGAAAATACGGCCCAGACCGCAGAATCCTTTATAAACGCATTCTATGAACACCTTCAGGAATGCATGGATCATGCGATCCCAAATAAAACCAAGACCCAATCCTCCAAAGGCAGACGTCCTGTCTGGTGGACCCCAGCCATAAACAAACTATACAATAGAAGGAGGAAGCTACTAAATGATAGAGCAAAATCCCAAAAAGGGAAGGCATCACTGATCAGTATTAGCAAAAAACTACGGGCACACATAAAATTGTCTAAGGCAAGCTTCGAGAGAAAAATTGCACAGGACACTAAGAATAATCACAAGGCTTTCTTTAGTTATGTTAGGAACCTGGGTGGTAATCCCCAGATATGCTCAGAATTAGTCCAAAATGACAAAAAATACACCAAACCCACAGACATTGCCAACATCCTAGCTGACAGGTTCAGCGCAAACTTCTCCCCCCCCCAAAGGGGCAAATATCTATCCCAGCAGAGTGCTGTCCCCCAGACATCTCAGATGCTCAGGTAAGAGCCGCCCTCTCCAAAGCAAAAAACACAGCATCAATGGGACCAGATGGTGTCCCGGGCTGTGTCCTACATTAACTCCAAGAAGAGCTAAACCCAAACATAAAACTACTGTTCAATCTCAGCCTTACTACAGGACATGTGCCCAAAGAGTGGCGTACAGCAACAGTGGTCCCTCTCCATAAAGGTGGTGCCTCAATGGATCCTGGAAAGTATCGGCCCATAAGCCTGACTAGCTTGGTCTGCAAAGCTATGGAAAGGATCATCATGGACCTCATAAATAAAGCTATTGGGGACCTACAAACACTGGATCCTACCCAGTTCGGCTTTGTTAAGGGTAGATCCTGCCTTGTCACCTCTAGCAAAACAATGTAACTATGTTACGTGTATTGCAGTCAGAAGTACACTTAATTTCCCATAACCTGCCATCATTAGGGGAACGAAAGAATCTGGAAGTGTCTATGTATTTGCACTGAGGACACTGACCACATTTGTTGGTGTAGTGAAAATTGAAACTCTAACATAGTGTATGTTGCCTGCTGTCAATCATGTTTTAGATTTTACGTGGGTAAATCCAACAGGTCTTTGAGGGAGAGGATCCGTGATCATATGTATTGTTTTGCTAGAGGTGACAATTGTAGTGCAATATCCAAGCACATGCTCTCTTATGAGCATCATACTTTTTTATTTCAAGTAATACATGTTCAGCCAAGTTGTTTAAGAGGTGGCGATATTGTTAACCGCACCGAAGTAGCAGAAACCCGGTGGATTTTGCGGTTAGCGGCACACTGGGGCAGGGGACTCAATGAATCTGTCCCTCTTAAACCATCCCTTAAAGGAAGATCTATTGGATGAATCTATATTTAATGTTTTACATTTACTTGTCAGTGTATTCCAATGTGGACATGTTTTTATACTCAGCACTTTATGGTAGTTGTAGTTTTCATAGTTCTTGTATTTTTGTAGTTTTGGGTCAAGGAAATGACGTTTTTTGAATGTCTAGGAAATTATGTTTTTTGAATTTTACTATATGTAAGCATCATTGCTTAATGTTTTTTATTTACGTCTGAAAAAGCGGCAGGACCACGAAAGCGCTCACGTTATTAAACTTCTACTTTTTGGAATATACGTCGATTTGTTCATTGAAGCTACGTATTTACTCTGGTTCATACATTTATTGGCTGTAATACAGTCTTTGGCAGTTCTTTCTGTACTGGGATTGTGTGTTTCATATATATATATATATATATATATATATATATATATATATACACATAGAGATAGAGACATATAGATATACTGATGTATAATGTATAAGATATATAGATGGATATAGATATAGATATATCTTTGAAATCCAGTGAAATTGCTGCGAAATGAAACATTTTTTGATATGTAAACACTGAAATTTATAAAAAACAAAGAACAGCAAAGCTACTATGACCATATAAAAAGTAAAAAAATGTATATTTAATAAATCCTGGATAAGAGCTTTCTTGATAGGCAGCACTTCTTCAGATCCAAATAGAGTACAGACATATAAAAGCAGTTTCAAATTTAAATAAAATAAAATACAATCATTAAAGGGCTAAAAACCTCATCCAATGACAAAACACAACTACTTCCTCCTTCTCTTTAAAGCTGGTGTGAGACAGACAGCAGCATTTAGCCCTGGGTACTCATTAACCTGCAACTTAAGTATCCAGTATAACTCTAAACTTTCCACATAATCGTTCAAATTGCCCCCCCCCCCCCCAACCAGGGTTGGCCTTCACACATTGCAGGACTCTAAATAAAAAGCCATGCCCTGGATTTTCTTTAATATGTTTATCTAAAGCATCCTGAATATTCAGAACATTTATGTCATGTTGATGTCCTCGAATTCTGTCTTTTAATTTTTGCACAGACTTGCTTACATAAAAACTGGTGCATGCTCCACAAGTAGCAAGATATACCATGTTATGGGTGTGACAGTCTGCATAACTTTTCGGTTCAAATATAAATTCAAAGTTGGGATGCTGTTTACTAATCATATGGTATATCTTGCACCTATGACAAGGGAATGTAACCAACCTGTACGAAAGGGGTTTGGCCAAACATGGCCCTCTATCATAGAACAATTGTTTCAATTTTTTAGAATTCCTAAACCCAAATTTGGGTTTGGATCAAACAATGCCTGCTGTTTTACTTTTAATAGTTAACAGATTCCAATTCTTTTTAATAATGTTACAAATCAAATATACATCATTGGTAAACTTGGTAAAAAAAACTCTCTTCATTGTTCACCCACTTCCTTCTCTTATTACTATACTGTCTCTGACCTTGTCTATTAAATATGGTCTGGTGGTCATTCCCCTGTTTGGCATAACCCTTTCCATGGTTGACTCTATGTCAATTATTACATACCCCTTTGTTCTAAACTGGGTAGATATGAATTCCATATTGGGAACACAATCCATGGGTTCAGTGCACAGTCTGGACAATCTAGTAAATTGACTCTGAGCAACATTGAGGAATACGTACCTAGGGTGCATACTGTCATGTACTAGCAGACTATTCTCCAGCAGGCTTTCATAAAAACAGTGCTATGTATCTGTCCATGTATATTCTTGGTTATTTTTGCATCCAAAAAATCAATACTTGAATCAGATAGTGTGTGTGTGTGTGTGTGTGTGTGTGTGTGTGTGTGTGTGTGTGTGTGTGTGTGTGTGTGTGTGTGTGTGTGTGTGTCTAAAAGATAAAAAATCTGCAACATCATTAACATATTTAAAAAAACTCTTGCAACTCAAAATTACTGCCATCCCACAATATAAACACATCATCCCCAAAGCGTCAATATAATTTGATGTGACTGGTCAATACAGGATGATGAACACATATCCTTCTTCATTTTTCTTCTTTTTTATTTGTTATACAGTGTGCCCAGCATAGGCTTTTATGTGCTTTGGTGCCTTTTTTGCCTTTAAAACACTGAAATTTAAAATCATTCTCTTGCAAACAGAATATTTGCATGCAAAAGCATTGTCTTCAGATACTAAGAGTAAGCCTTTCTATACTGTAATATACTGGGTGGTTATATGCTGAAAATTATTTATATGTTAATTGACAATAACTAGATTTAAATATAATAAAATGGTTTATAAGCTAAATGATGAGAATTACATTAAAATAATAGAATAATCTGATATTTAATGGATATTCATTTAAAAAAGAATAACTGACAGATTAATATGGGTTTACTTAATCTCACAATTTGCATGCACACCTTGGATAGTACATTCATAAATGCATAAATGATTAACAAAAATATGAAGTACTTTTTACTCAGCCTGTGATAAATATGACAATCCTACAATCCTTGAAGGAAGTAATTTAACCATTTATCCTCAAAAGTCAGTTAGGACGTTAAAGGGAATGCTAATATAAATAGTATATTCTGAGAAGAAAAAAACTTCACAAAAAATGTGCCTGAAAGCTAAAACATTCCAAGTTGGAGAGAAAGGTAGGAAACACAAAAAACGGGAATGATAAACTTCAAATATATTTTGAAACTAGGATTTCTTGATATGCACAAGTACAGTGAATTCTCATGCACTAACTTTTCTGTGTGATGCCATCTTTTAAAGTATAAATTATCTGAAATGGCCCAACCTAATCAATCAACTCATATATAGAAGAACTGGTAGTTATACTCATAAATATGTAATTATCAAAAAAAGTCATTTCTGATGAGCCTGCTCAGGCATGTATTTAATTTAACACAACCCTGGTTACTCTGTATGCTTTATATGAACTTCTCTTTAAAGCTAAATAAAACTTCTTATTTTGAATATCGTTGCATCATTATACTTGTGCGTTGAGGTCTGAGGGGAAATGTAGTGAATAATGCATTTTTTTTTAAATGTAAAAAGATGAAGAGAATGTTCGTGTTTATGGGGAGCACTGTGAAGATGTTTGAAAATGGCACAGAAGGATGTAATTATAGTATTTCCCTTCAAAACTCACCTAGAATGCCATGCGCATTGTTAATATAATTAGTTTACTTTGGAATGGAAAGGGTGAAAGAGAAGAACAAAAACAGCAACCAAAAACACGCACCTGATAGCAGAAGCATTCCTAATCAAACAGATGTCAAGAAAATGACTTCCCTTTTAAGTTGCACTGTTCCAGTAGGCAAGAAGCATAAATAAAAATAGGAAAGACAAGCTGCAAATATAGCTACAATTTTTAAGCTCTTCTTGATACAGAAAAGAAAGTGAAGTTGTTTAATACCAGTATGAACTCGAATGACCTGTACAGTCACTTGATTGGAATATACAAGAACTATTGGTTGTATTCATGGATAGGTAATTACCTGGCAAGTATATACAGTACTGTTACTGCACCTGCCACATACTTGAACACATATTTAGCATGACATACTGCTGGTTAATGGGTATATCCATTGGACAAATTTCTCCCTCAGCTTAATTAGATACCCCAGTCAGAATACTGTTATATGTTTATTATTGGAGACAGCTTTGTCTAAAAAGAAGTGTAATAGACAGTCTGACTTTTTAAAACTACAGAGAAAGGCAAACAGTGGGCTAGATTCAGAAAACGTTGCCAAATGTGAATCTGTTTGATGACAGGGAACATGTAGTTTGTATGTGATTCAGAAAGCCAGGCTCTACTATGTGGACAGCCCAAGAAGCTCGGTCTGTTGTGGTATATGCTAATGACTTTATAATAAGGATCTGTGTATGATAATGAGAAAAAAATGGCACTGTGATTCAGAGACATGCAAATGCCATACAACAGAACTGCACATGCTGTATATTTGAACTTTGGCAAATACTTGTGTTCACATTAGGTAAATTGGTAAGGAATGTTAGGGTTTGCCACATCTTTGAGAAAATCATATCTGCAACAGGATTTTATTACTTCTGCCATGCACAGTGGTGTGCAGCATCGCTCCAGAGGCACAGAGTCATCTGACTGTGCTTATAATTTCATGGACTGCATGACATCAACATTGTGGGCATATATTATTTTATTAAGGAAAGCGTTCAATCAACTGTGGACATGTGTCAGCCTCATCTGCAGCTACATGAGAGTCATGGAGCACCTATATTAGTGGAAACTCAGGTATGTACGACTTTACATATATTAACTACAGAGACCTTTTGATGACCTACTGGAGACATAGTGAGGGTGTCTCAGGCATCTGCCTCAAGAATACTCCATCAGTTTCTCAATGCTGTGCTTCAGCATGTGCTGGAGCATCTGTAGTTTGCACATACCACTGAGGACAAAGCCAAAACCAGGAATGAATTCTATAATTACGCATTTTCCTGGGTACTGGGAGCCACTCTATCACTTGGTGAACTGTGAAGGAGGTACATGAACCATATAGGTTATCACTTAAACTGCCAAGTGGTCTGTAATGCACAGGGTATCATCTGCAATATGTTGGCAAGCAATCCAGTCAGTTATCATGACTTCCACATATGGCACACCTGTGATTGTACCAAGGTTTCTGAGGGGTGACTTCTCACAAGGGCATCTTGCTGGTGATACAAAATATGCCCCAAATCTTTATCTCATGTCAGCCATAAGGAAATCCACAAAATCAGACAACCATGATACAGCTGTGCACTATCACAAACAAGAAGCGTTACTGAGCATGCATTCACTTTCTGGATTAATTTATGGTGCCCTGTAGTATAAAACTGTCTTGTGAAAAATAGTGTCTTTGTGTGCAATATTTGACAATATTGTACTTAGGAAGAAGTTATATCAGGGTGGGCATTTGCAGGGGCAACAGCTCCCAGAAAAACAGGCTGAGTAAGGCAAGGAGGAGTCAGCAGCAGGGGATAATCATACCAGATGGAAGTGGGTACAGTATACCAAAGCATAGCAAAGAGACAGCAACTTGAGTCAAGCAGATACATTGTAGCAAGACTGATGCATAGAAAGCCAGCATTAGGCTGTGCTTACCCATACATAGGCTGGTAATGCTGTATATCACACATAGCCAACCCAATTAATAATGTAAAAAAGGCAGGGCACAGTTATCATCATTTGCAGTGGTAGAGAAGGGTGCATAATAGTGCATGTCTTTCACAGTGAAGTGTGTGAATTAAGTGCTGAGGAGTATAAAAGTAAAAAGTGCTTTTAAGTGAAATGTCACTGCTTTAGTGGGGCCTTCATTGTGGAGAAAGGTTGGTGTCAGTGGAGGTCTATGATGCACTGGGGCTGTGGTGGTGTGACTGTGGGTCCTGAGTGTGGGGCCTCATGGAAACAGCTTCAGCAGTAGTTTTAGCACTGCTGCTTGATGTACTGGACAGTTCCAGGGGATGCATTTCAGTATCTCTTGCACTTCATCACCCTTGAGGGTTGCACTGGATGTATCATATTCATGGCTATGTTATGGTGAGCTGCATGCTCTTGAGCAATGTCTGCTATTAGATGTGCCACCATGATAACAGCCATGTCCATGATATGACCTTTCTGGGAAGTAGACACCCCCAGAAAAGATATTGCTGTGGAAGTGGTGACACTGCTGGAACAGGAACTTGGTCATCCATGACCACATTGGCTAACACCCATGGTTGTAGCAGATGATCATCTCTGTGGAAGACCCAAAGTTCCTGGCAGGTGAACCAGAGAAGACATTAAATGTTCCAAAGTGTGCTTCAGTCTTTCCAAGCAATCACAAGTAAAGGATATGCACTCCCATAAATAATTGCACAAACCCTGGATCACACCTCACTATCTCCAGTGTGGATGTGGTGGTACTAACCTATGCCTTCACAATGGTCCTGTACATATGTTGGGTTTCTGTCACTGACACATTGACCTCAAGAGGATGGTAGCATCATTGTTTCTACTGCACAGCATTAACAACCCCCTCCTTGTGGAACTTTCTGACCATGAATGCTAGGGGCAATTCAGACATCTATCTACATGTTGCTGCGGTAGCGTTGTCACCTCACAGTAAGACATTGTCCTGTTCGATTCTCAGCTAGAGCGTCTTCTGTGTGGAGACATGCATGAATGGGCATACCTTCGTTGAAGGTTGTGTGCCAGGGCCGGCAACTCGGCACATAAAAATCTACTGCCAATCATTAGCGGACCGGAGTTCTGCTGTGGTGACCCCTAACTGGGAAAAGCCAAAAGACACAACAACAACATCTACAAGGGGCCAGCACATTTCCCTGACTGATAGTGTCCCTGTCAACCTGTCTTCTCTGTGACATTTTTGTAGTCTGGGTATCCACAGGGATAGAGACTGCAACCATGGTCTGTATTGTGGATGCAGTAGTCACATCCCCTGTGTCCAACACATAATCTGTACTCCTTGAATGTGTCATCTCATCCCTGCCTTCATAATCAGAGGGTGCAAGTCCTCTAACATCAAGCAGGGCAGTTTCACAGTGGTGGTGCTGGATAAAGTATACCTGTAAATACATCAAAGCACAAAATAACCCATGTAGCTATGACCCAACAACAGAAATATACTTGCAAATGAGAGTTTTTTTTATTATAAACTTGATAAAAAGTAATACCTTATGAGCATACCTTGTGTAGATAGAGGTGGCTGTTGAATTGCAAATGTGTCTGTACACCAGACAGCTTTAAGTAAGATTTATCGTGACTAAGGGGTACATATGACTTACAGGTAATAATAAACAGAAATATGTCTTCATACCTGTGATATTTGCAGTGGATAATCTCTGTAGTCTGTCCAGCTCTACCTCCAACATCCAGCACCACAATGTGGGATTTGGTAGAGGAAGCATTCCCTTTGAGAGAGACCAGAAATTGCTCCATCTCTGTGAGAGGTGGCATACTCGATGGTCCCACATTTTATTCGACATTCCTATGCCAGATGTTATGCCCTTTGTTGAGCATCCCTATCATGTCACTGGCCTTGCTGTGCACCATCTTACAACCACATTCCTGTCCACTAGCTACTTTGACATTGTTTACAATCTCTTCACAGGCAATTATCCGATCCCTACTGTACCGCAACCTACATAGAACTGCTTCAAAGGAGAATTTACCTTTTTCCCCACTGTAGAGCAATCCCGGAGTTGGTATATATAATTTGCAGGGGGTGTGGGAGTGCAGGGAGGCTTGCACTCCAAAAAAAATGTAGATTTGTTTTTTTTTTCTTTTATGTTGATTTTTTGGAAACTTGATCATATGATCTTGACCATATGAATTTCAAGTTTCTGAAAATTCAATGAAGTCATATAAACCCATCTTAGCAGCATGTTGTCTTAGTGTACTTATGTTTGTCTCACACTCATTACTGCATCTTGGACTAGCAACACCTTTTGGTCTGGCTAAATAGCTCATTGTGTTAATCCATTACCTTTTAGGCTACTGGGGATGATGGCTGTTGGTTCAGGTCTCCCTTTCAGTTATTTATATACTAACAGTCTTGTTAAACTGAGAAATGTGTGTTTTTTAGTTTTCTTTTTTTTTTTTTTTTTTTTTGTTATTCCAACAAGTATATCATGTTTAAGTGTAATATATATATATATATATATATATATATATATATATATATATATATATATATATATATATATATATATATATATATATATATATATATATATATATATATATATATATATATATATAGGTCTACCTGATAACACCGACATGCCAAAACACCAATGAAATAACTGACACGAAAAAACTGACAAAAAAAGAATGTTCAAAAACACGAAACTTCACATGCCTGACAAACCAAAATCCCGACAATAAACAAAACAAATACCTTTCCTGAAAAACACACACACAAAGCAAGCACACCAAAAACCTTACAAACCTACACTAAACCTTACATACACAACTATCTATGCACTAACTTTAACCCAAATCCTAACCTTAACGTCCGTCACTATCGCACACTTACCTTACCCGCACCCTAACCCTAACTCACGTAATCTGCTCCTAACCCTTAAGTCCGTCACTATTGCACACTTACCTTACCCGCACCCTAACCCAAACTCACTTAACCTGCCCCTAAACCTAAATTCCGCCACTATCACACACTTACCTGACCCACACCCTACCCTAATGTCTGTAACTATCATACACTTACCTTACCCACACCCTGACCCTAACGTTCATCCCTATCGCATACTTACCTTAACATGTCGGTGTTCTCAGCCTCGGGATTCTCAGCTGTCAGTCTTCTCCGTTGTCGATCATCTGGTGTCGGTGTTCTCATCGTCAGCATTCTGCACTTTCGTCTTTTTCAAGTAGACCCATATATACATATATATATATATATATATATATATATAGATATATATTTCATTGCAGTTCTACTGCTCCCTCATCCTGCTTTGATGTTATCCTCTTCTGCTTATGTACATTTATTTTGTTTATTATTTTGTTTCTCTTCATTTAATTTACTATCATATGAAGCCACACAGCAATTTGCTCCCATCCCATCAGCAAGACCTGTTGGCCTCCACCAAATCATTGCAGCAATACCACAAGTACTACCAGAAGCACCAGCCCATCTGAATCCCAGCCTGCCACAGTTGCCTCCACACCTCCTGCACTAACTGCACTACCCACTTCAGATAGTTGTGCACTAGATGCCAGTAGAAGTGTACCCACAAGTAGCAGTGTGAGTGAAAGTGACATGTTTTTCACTCACTGGCAAGTGACAGACATTGTGAATATTATTGACAGGATGCTTAATGCCCAAATCAGCCAAATGGAGCATCTTACCTGCCCAGCACTATGTCCGCCATCTGAGGCAGGGCCAGTTGGTTACAGTACCCAGGGTGGCAAGCAAATGTCCCACTTGGTCTTAGCTGACAGAGACTGCAGCAGTGAATACCATCCTCTCCCCAACCTCTTGTTATCTTACCTTTTCAGTTCATGCCCACCTTGGTTAGTTGTTCAAAAGTCCCCTCACCATTGTCTTTCCTCTGTTTGTGAGATGTCGCCTTCACCATTGTGTTCCCCTCCCTCATTGTATTAGCACACACCTGTCAGTCATGTCTGTCTTTCCCTGCTGCCTAACCCGACTCTCTTTCCTTCCTCTTCCTTCCCTTACGTTTTCCCCATCGTACCTTCTTTTTATACATGAAAGTGGGCACCTGTCCAACAAAAAATGCAACCCACTTTCCTCTCCTCCATCTATTTCATCCCTTAATTGCTCAGCTTCTGTTTTATAATCTGCTAATTTCTATACACCCATTTCCAGCCTTTCATCTGGTCAAAATAGATAATCATACCTCACACATGTCTATGTAGGGCTTTCAAATCACTTATTTTTTTTGTGAATGTACTGTGCATGATGGATCATGAAGAGCACCATCAATGCCCACGTACACCTGACAAAGACTGCCACTGGCCATTATATATCCTGCAAATATGCAGCAATCAGCTTTCATTTACTTCACCAAGCATTTAGACTGATTATTTACATGACCTTGTCTGCATATGAAGTGATTAGTTGAATCTAAGTGAAGAGGGTTGAAGTTTCAAGTTAACTCTAGGTTGCATGGGTGCTTTTTTCATGACATGTGCATTATAGTACAAGTACTGTGATCAGACACCGCTAATGTCATAATTGCTATTGTGTGATATTTTCTGACACTTTTCTGCACACCACCTATCATGATTTTTATATTTTTTTAACTTCAGTTACTCCAGATCGACATCTGTATGTGTGCCTCATACCTACTTCTCTAGTCTCTTCTACATCTTTGATTGTGTCACCAACTCTCTTTACAGTTTTGTCTGTTTGTGTGGCCCTACTACCTCCTTTACCCACCTGCCTTAATCAAACTTCCCTTACTACCTTTCACAAGTATCTTCTCTGCATATATGTAACAATGAGTAAAAAAATAAATCAAGCTCACAAGCCTTATTACCAGCAGTGAGGATACATTCATGCTGGGAACCCTCAAGAGCCGTGCTTGCTGGATGAGGACTACTGCTGCTCATCAAACACACTTATCTGGCCACAGACATTATTAATGAGCCTCAAGGCTAATTGCGCACACACATATAGTAAATGAAATTGGGTTACTCACTATCATGTACGTGACATTTCTGAGTCTTCAGGTAAATCTTCCTCTATATCTGGCATAATGATAACATCGGAAAGTAAAAAATGAATGTTAACAACCATGCACTTAAAAAAGTATAATATAGGAAGACCTGAAAAGTAGTAGGTTCTATAAAACAATACAAAAGAAATGTTTCTTGGCATACAAATACATGAGAAATGCCTAACATAGCTATCGAATAGTATAAATGACTGACAGAATAGGCTATAAAGAGCAGGCAATGCTACTTAAGATTTGTTAAGGAATGTCCAAAAGTAAGAAATATTTGTGTTTCAGTTCTTCTTAATAGTATGTATTTGACAGACTAGAGCCTTTAGCGTTACACAGATGACGATTTCTAGCTCTGACATGACTATTATGAAAAACCTGATAATAGAACTAGAAGGCTAATGTGAAATGTCTTTGGCAAGATTGTTAGACAAGCATTCAATTTAACATGATAACAATGAATATATACACACACACACACACACACACACATATATATATGTGTGTGTGTGTGTGTGTGTGTGTGTGTGTGTGTGTGTGTATCGATCTACTTTGTTTCATTGAATCTCATTTCACTGAATTCATTTCACCTCGACCACTGAAAACTCAAATTAGTGAAAACTCATTTCAATGAACTGCAGTTAGTATATATGGCACTGTGTAGAGTACTGTAAGGCAAGTAAAAGGTATATGCCCTGTTCCCCACTGTAGTATGATCCTGGAGTTAGTATACATAATTAGGGGTGTGTGGGGGTGTGGGATGTGTAGCCCCTCATTTAGTTTGAGTACATATTGTCTTCTGGAGAGAGTTAGTCATTGTTGCTGCAACTCTGCATTTCTATTGCTTAAAATGTATTGTTTTGAAGTTTTTGTTAAAATACAATATAAAACAAACAAGGTGGGGTGCTAGGCCCACCACAAACCCTGAAAGTGGAGGGCTGGGCCCCCCACATCCCCCCAACTATATATATATATATATATATATATATATATATATATATATATATATATATATATATATATATATATATATACTAACTCCAGGATCACACTACAGTGGGGAACAGGGCATATACCTTTTACTTGCCTTACAGTACTCTACACAGTGCCATATATACTAAGTTCAGTTCAGTGGAATGAGATTCAGTGAAATGAGTTTTTTATAATTTGTGTTTTCACAGATGTGGTTCGGTGAAATGAAATTCAGTGAAACTAGATTCAACAAAACAAAGTAGACCTATATATATATATATATATATATATATATATATATATATATATATATATATATATATATATATATATATATATATATATATATATAAATATATATATATATATATATATATATATATATATATATATATGGTTTACTATTGTTTGTGCGAACTACATTCTGTCGGCAGCAGTGTGCTGAAACTCAGACTGTTGAGTGCACAAACAATAGTTGATGAGATAGTCGAAGACACATGCGAATGCACTACCACATTCGCATAAGTAGAATTTGGCTATCTGCATGGAGATCGCAGTGCAGTGGGGACTGGAAATTCATCCATATCCTCACTGTAGTGCGATCTCTGAGTTAGAATATATAAGTAAAGGGTGTGTGTGTGTGGGGGGGTGCAGCCTCCCCTGCAAAACCTTGATATGTCATATAGGAGTCTGATTTACATCAGCTCCTATATGGCTATCATGTGCTGCTTTCAGCAACAATGTCGAATCAAATGTGTTGGGCATTTAGTTCGACATTGTCACTGTTCGTTTTTCTTCTTTTCGGTGTTACTATTCATTGTTTCGAATGGCAAGTGTTTTGCCATTCGAAGAAACAATAGTAAACATATCTATATATATATATATATATATATATATATATATATATATATATATATATATATATTTATGTGTGTGTGTGTGTGTGTGTGTGTGTGTGTGTGTATAACTTTGACAGAATAAATTCTTTGTCTGGAATTCAATGAAAAGTTTTTCCCACTTCTGGAAGAGAAGCCTATTTTGTGAGGGGGGGGGTATATAAAGAAGTTTTATAAATCGAGTGAACATATACATTCATAAAAAGATGAAGAGAATATATATTTTTTTCTTTCAAGTCATACTATGATAACATGAATGTGAGTGCATGTAATTACCTAAGGTATATTTGAATCAATTGAGTATTATAGACAACTGACAACCAAAGAAACAAGGAACTAATTTTGCTGTAGTTATCAGTATAGTGGAACTGTTTGTTTCTACTGCTAACCTGCAAATAATTAATATTGATTACATTACGACTCAGATAGAGTAGACTACTGTATGTTTTGTACTGAGATGTGGAGGGCACTTACCATGCTCACTCTGTTCATTGTCAGTATGTGTAGAGGTGGAGGGTTCGCTTATTAATAGTAATTATCATGTGCTACATATCCCATCTGAGAGGTCATTTTGCTCTGTATAGAGTGGATATATAAAGTTTACATACACCTGTTAAAATGCCAGGTTCTTGTGATATGAAAAAATGAGACCATAATAAATCATTTTAAAACTTTTTGAACCTTTAATGTGACCTATAACCTGAACAATTCAATTGAAAAACAAACAAATCTGTTATGGGAAAAAGTATAAAAAATTAAAAAAAACGTACACTACGCTGATTGCATAAGTGTGCACACCATTAAACTAATACTTTGTTGTGTGTGTACACCCTTAAACTAATACTTTGTTGAAGCACCTTTTGATTTAATTACAGCATGCAGTCTTCTTGGGTACACACCTGCCATCAATTAAAGAGACTCTGCTCTGATTAATCCCAAATAAAGTTCAGCTCTCCTAGTAGGATTTTCCTGATATTTACTCAGTTGCCTGCGACAGCAAAAGCCATGGTTTGCAGAGAGCTTACAAAGCATCAAAGGGATCACATTGTTGAAAGGTATCAGTCAGGAGAAGGGTACAAAAAAAATTTCACAGCACTGGATATACCATGGAACACAGTGAAGACAGTCATCAAAAAGTGAAGAAAATATGGGACAACAGTGGCATTGTAAAGTACTGGATGTCCCTCCAAAATTGATGAAAAGACAAGATGAAAGCTGGTCGGGGAGGCTGCCAAGAGACCTACAGCAACACTGAAGCAGCTGCAGGAATTTCTGGCAAGTACTGGTTGTGCATTACATGCGACAACAATCTCCTGTATTCTCCATATGTCTAGACTATGGGGTAGGGTTACAAGATAGAAGCCTTTTCTTGCACAGAAAAACATCCAGGCCTGGCTAAAATTTGCAAAATAATACATCCAGTCTCCAGAAAGCATGTGGGAAAATGTCTCATGGTCTGATGAGACCAAGGCTGAACATTCTGGCCACAATTCTAAAGGTGCATTTGGTGCAAAAACAACACTTCACATCACCAAAAGGACACCATCCCCACAGTGAAGCATGGTGGTGGCAGTATCGGCTTTGGGGCTGCTTTTCTTCAGCTGGAACTAGGGATTTAGTCAAAGGTGGAGAGAATTATGAACAGTTCCAAATACCAGTCACTTTTGGCCCAAAACCTTCAGGCATCTGCTAGAAAGATGAAGATGAAGAGGAATTTCACCTTTAACATGACAATGACCCCAAGCATACATCCAAATCAACAAAAGAATGGCTTCATCAGAAGAAAATTAAAGTTTTGGAATGGCCCAGCCAGAGCCCAGACCTTAATCCAATAGAAAATCTGTGGGTTGACCTGAAGAGGCCTGTGTACAAGAGATGTCTTTGCAGTCTGACAGATTTAGAGTGCTTTTTCAAGGAAGAGTGGGCAAATATTGCCAAGTCAAGATGTGCCATGCTGCTACACTCCTACTCAAGAAGACTGAATGCTGTAATTAAATAAAAAGGTGTTTCAGCAAAATATTAGTTTTAGGGTGTGCACACTTATACAACCAGCGAATTGTATGTTTTTTTTTTTTTTTTTAATATTTTTTCCGTAACAGATTTGTTTGTTTTTCAATTGAATTGTACAGGTTATAGGTTTCATTAAAGGTTGGAAAGGTTTTGAAATTATTTATTGTGGTCTCATTTTTTTATATCACAAAAACCTGGCATTTTAACAGGGATGTGTAAACCTTTTATATCCACTATTTATATATATATATATATATATATATATATATATATATATATATATATATATATATATATATATATATATATATATATATATATATATATATATATATATATATATATATATATATATATATATACACACACACACACACACACACACACACACACACACACACACACACACACATATATATATATATATATATATATATATATATATATATATATACTTGTTATTATGAGCAAACCAGCTTTCCTGAGCAGATCTCCATTAATGCTGCAAATGTGGGTAATAGTTGTGAGTAATAGCCAGTGTCCACATCACCTTTGATAGTGCCAGTGTCATTTGTTTCCTAGTCATACCCCCAAATGCAGAGGAGGTATTCCTCGTCATGTATTAAAGGAATAACTGAGTCTGGTAAATCCTCTGTAGTGTACGAATGGAGGCAGATACGGATGTTTTATGTGCCGCCATGGGTCACTGTTGAAGTATCGAATTCACAAACTATCGAAACCGGGTTTCCCAAACTCAGTTTAGCGAATTAACACTCTATCGAAACATCACTGAAGTGAGCAGCAAATCATTGAAAGGAATAGAAGGCTTTATGAGAGTATTTAAAGAATTGAAGCCATTGTTCTTGGTACGTTGTACCCCTTTACAATGGCGAATGTAGAAGAGTTGCCTCCAGGAGTGCTAGATCAAACCTATACTCCCACTCTGTCTCAAAGAGGTAAACAAATTTTAGTATTAGATGGATATACCTACAATTTAGAGAAGGCCATGAAGTGTAAAAAGTACTGGTGCTGTACTAGGAAATTGCCTGACAAATGCAAAGGTAGAGCGGTCACTTTGTGTGGTACATCGGGAGAGGAATTAAAATCTGTGTGTCATGACCATATAGGTGATCCAATGCAAGTAGAAAAGTATAGCATTGCTGTAGCTCTGAAAGAAAGGGCTAGTCTTTCACATGATGCCCATTATGTTATTGTGGATGATGAGATTGCTTCCACTTCATTAGAGTATGCCCCTAGTTTACCCAGTAGGCGTGCTCTTCTGCAGAAAGTAAGAAGAGCTTAGGAAGAAATTGCAACAGCAACCGAAGAAAGCAGGTTTAAGTCTAGTAAACCTGAATGTGGTGGACTTTCAGTTGTAAGGTAGTACGTTCATACAAAAGAGGAAAACAGATAAGAACAATGATAATGTTGTAGTGGTTTTTACTATGGAAACTAATCTGTGAGATTTAGCAAAAGCAGACATATGGCTGATGGAATGTATTTTATTAAAGGGGCAGCTTGCCCTCAATTGTATACCATTCACGGTATAGTAAAATGTGGGGCTTACAAAAAAATCATGCCTTTGGTATTTTGTTTGATGTCCAAAAAGAGTCTGAAGGCATATAATTTTATGTGGGACTATGTGCTTGCCTTGCTGAATGAAAATAATTGTACTAGTACAGTACAGTATATCCTTTGTGATTTTGAGATTGCTGCCATTAGAAGCATCAAGATGAATGCCAATGATGTGATTTGCAAAGGGTGTTTTTTTCACTTCCATAGGAATTTATGGCGTAAGTTACAGACCTTAGGGTTAGGGCCAGTTTAAAATAGAGATATTTCCTTCCAACTTACTGTTAAAAAACTTGCTGCGCTTGCTTTTCTGGAGGTAGAGGATGTTATCAGTATGTATTACAAGCTAAAGAGTACGTTCCCTAATGATGGGAAAGAATTGTTGAAATATTTTGAGGAGTGGTATGTATTAGGGAAATGAAGGTGTTTCTCTACCAGATCTACGAGTCAAATTAGATTTCCGCCACTGTTCCCTGTTGAATTTTGGAATGTGTCTGTCCTAAATGAACTGTGTTTGCCTAGTACACAGAATGCGTGGCATCATCACTTTAAATGTTTGACTGGGAAGTTTGTTTCTGATTTATATACAGTGGTGTGTGCTATTTGTAGAGAGCAGAATAGAGTGGATGAATATCATTTACATATGATTGCAGCTTGTCCGCAGTTCCCTAAGAAGAGAGCATTAATCCGTCGTGAGCAGCAGTTTGAAACTATTTTCTTCCACAGAGAGGAGTATTCTTGTGTGGACTTTGTGTGTGCTATTGCGAATTTATTGAAAATGTGAAATTTATTTTGAATCATGTCACGGGAGTCACACGGGATGGATTTGTTTTGGTTTTGCAGTGAGGTTGCACTTAGGGTTTGTCTTCAGCATTCGCTACGTTAGGATTCGATGGTTTGTGTTTCGGTTGACTGACATTTTGATAATGTGTTCCTTCGCTGAATTGTGTTTGGGAAATCGGGTTTTGATAGTTTGTGAATTCAATATTTCAACAGTGACCTGCTGCCATACTATGGGTGAACATGATCATGGCATTATCCATAATCTCTGCCATTTCCATACAGTGATAGAAATGCTCATTTATACCCTGGAGGACTCTGATCATTACTAGCTGAATCTCTGTGGCATTGCACTGAGCCATAATGATCTCATGGCCCTTCCAGTAGTGCTATGGATAATTGCATTCTGCCTTGCCTTTACTCTTGAATGTCCTACCCTATCATTGGCCCCCTTCTTGCACTGTGTTAATTTGCAGCTCCTTCTACCAACAGCATTTATATCCATAACTACTTGGATCCAAGCCTTTGTCCTCTCAACTTGTTAGGATCCCCCTTTTCCAAAAAGGCATTTTCCATATGCCCTGTGGGCTACCATGATGATGCGGCTCTCCTAATTGCTATAGTTATCCTCTGTCTGTCTTAATCCCTGCTATTGCATCATTTTTTTACCTAAAACAATATGCCAAAGTCATATACTGAAACTCATCAGCCAAGGGACACATCAGTGAAAGCATGCCTGCATTTATCACCAATTAAAGATCTAAGTATAAAAACATGCATGATGACACAACACCTATATTCATACACACACATGCTGTAAGTCCAAACTCATCCAGTTAAAGTTGTGTTTTCACCTGTACAGCATACACAAGTGCATATCAGTACTTCAAGCACTTAGCATTGCTGTGTCATCTTATGCCATTGCTAATGGACTTGTTTCCTTCCCCTGCCACTTTTCTGTATTTATGCAACCAGTTTTCATTCATGAGTGACAGTCAGGAATCCCCCAGTAAAGCAGCATACATCCAAGCAGAGCAACGCACTGATAATTATGTACTTATATTCTATGTCACATCATTAATAATTGCTGCAAAAATTAATTTCAAATATATCTCACATTGCCATTATGACTAATTCTTCATACATTTCTAGTGCTGCTGTCATGAATTTCCATTACAAATGTCACTCATGTCATCAATATTTACATGACCCATCTGCATCTGAACATCAGATAAATAAAATACACAGCCTCTTAGTAATCTTTGTTATCTAATATTAATATGAACAGCTTCCCAATAATTTCTAACATTTTTTTGTTTCCTTACATGATTAAGTTCACTGTTTTCTAAAAACATTTACCATATATCACAACTTAATATGGTGGTCTTTTATTTGCATAAATTCAAGCTCATTTACATGTGTTGTATGCAAATTAGGCTAAGTTATTATTTATATGTTTGAATGATAGTAATACTTGAATGTGTAACTCAACAAATGCAAGTTAGCAGTCTCGGATATCTATGAATGAGCTGGTCATAGCAGCGCTGAACTAAGCTGTCCTTGTGAATATGAGAACAAGCCTAATACATTTAAAATGTGCTTATGCTTAGAAAAGGGAAAATGCAGTTCGATACAGTTGTCAGCATAATTGTGGTATGTACTCCGTGACACACTTCATCACCTCATATCACTCAATAGTTTATGACATTATAATGACATTCAGAGGAAGATTTATTTAAACAGTAAAGTAAAAAATATGGAAAAATAATTTACTGATGCATTACTGAAAAAGGCATGCTTAAAGAAATGATTCATTCAGGTTTATTGTTCAAATAAAGATAAGAAAATTACAGCACAGAAGCAGAAACACATATAAGCAACTTAAAAAGTAATGATTTCATAACTGAATTTTATTTACTATAGAAAGGAAATGCAAAAGTATTGCTTTCAAAAAATTATCTGTTTGACAAAGCAGTTTGGTAAAACCAAACTTGCCATTAATAACAGTTTCATATCTTACAGCCCCACTAGGCAGCTATGTTTGGTTATGGCAATGTCACACTCCAGAGGGTATGTTTTCAAACCTGTGAACAATAACGCTGCAGTTACATTCTTCATTCTGGTGATGAGACATCAAAAGATGGCAGCACCAGTGAAGGCACAAGACCAAGCTCCATGCTGGTCCAATAAGGAGACCAAATCGTTGTCTACCTCTTAAGGGATTTGTACCCTGAAAAACTGAGTCATCAGTATGTGAAGGAGTAAAAATAATTGATATCTGGCAGAGCTGGGTGAACACCTGTTAGCCCTGACAGGGATCACACACACTCTGACTCCAGTGCTACAACAGGTATGATGAACTACAGAGGCATTGGCCTGACCAATTGGCTCAGTGGGTAGGCTGGATGATGGGGAGAAGGTTGGATTTCTATAGTCCTTTTTAAAATCGGATCAAAAATATGTTTAAACACATATTATGTAAATATCAAATAAATGCAAGTAAATGCAAGAAGAAATGTGTATGTAAGTGCAAATATGTGCCTATATGTAATGCAAAGGTATGAGAAGGCATAACCATATCTGTAAACATAAATACATCAAAGGCATGTTTATGTTCTGACATGCTTTTGCGTATAAATATAAATGTGTATGTTTGAGTAAAGAAATATATGTAAGTAAATATATGTGTGTATGTGTGTATCTATACATATATATATATATATATATATATATATATATATATATATATATATATAAAGTATACTTACAAATATTTTTGCATACACACACACACACACACACACACACACACACACACACACACACACACACACACACACACACACACAGACACACACACACACACACACACACACACACACACACACACACACACACACACATGCATTTATGCACTAATAGAAAAGAAGATAGTTGCATTGCTGCATAATCTCATATACTGAGGGTACTAGCTTAGTAATTATTTGTATTACACTCAAGACATTTTTATAAAGAAATGCTTTGGTTTGCCTACTCCACAAAACATGATTAATTTAATAATTATATAAGACAGCCATTTTCTTCCAAAATTTTAACTGCACATACAGGATGGCTGAAGTCAGCCACCACACCCTAAGCAGAGTGGAAGTGGGGTGGGGATTAAAGCAGCTGGTGAATAAGTGATACAGAGGATAGTGAGAAATAAACTGATTACTTCTGTATACTTTCCTACTTATTCCCCTTAAATGCTTACACTTGTTAAGCTGCAAATTATCAAAGCATATGTTGCTATGAAATATTTATAGTGCATCCAACTATAACAGCAAATATGTTTTGTTCAAAGATCGTGTGTCAACTGACAAAATCAAAGTAGCCTATCTGTTCACAAAATGCATTTCCTCAGTAGTTGCTTACCTTGTTTGTCTTTCTGTCAATTAAGTTTGCCTTCTCACTTTTTAAGGAAGATCACTTCCAAAAATGCCCTGCATAGTCATAACATGGTCCACCCTCATTGATTACTCTGTTAGTAGTTCTGCTTCCTTGCTGACATGCTGTCAGCATGTTGAGGTCAGCAGAGTCCATTACCTAGTCAGGAGTGAGGATTTTTAGAATGGGGCAATTTTACTTGCATTTTTTGTCCGATTTTATTTTACAATTAGTTATACATTATTGGTTAATCTAGTTTTCAACCACCCATGCGGTCTGTATTCCCTTTATGTGAAAACAAATGTGAAGAATGCTCCTATTGCACTGTCAAGCAAGCACATCACCTGGAGTGCAAAATCCATAACTCCTAATTTTCTGTGATTGTGCTTAGTGTCACTGAATCTTACCTTTCATCTGTCCATGAGTTTTCTTGAATGCCCATAATTTTTCCTCATATTTTTACCTTGTCCATCCCTCAAGAAGCATTCAATTTTCAAGTAAATCACATAGGATTACATCCAGACAATAATGCTAAATATTATGGTTTCATAGTTTATAACTCATTTTGCCCAGAAAATGCTTTTTAATACAAATCTGTTGCATTAATAAATGGGCACTCTTCACTCAGCCCATGTGAAGCATTAACTTAATATTTACTTAAGTGCAAAAAAAAACAGAGGAAGGAGCCGCAGCCTACATGTGCAAAACGTGCAGGGAAGATCCAACTTTGCATCATTGCAAAACGTGCAGGGAAGATTCAATGTTGCATCATTAAAACGATAAGCATGATAATGCAAAGACATGGAGTACTGCCCTTGTAACTCAATGGAGAGCCAGCGTTTGCAAGCAGGAAATAACAGTAACATAGAACAACAAAACATCCAGTAAATGGATATGCAGAGTGGGAAGCCATCCTGTGCAACCAGAAGAAAGAGAAAGACTGCAGTTAGGAGCAAAAGCTGATTGCACATGATCTTTAATGCAAGTTGACCTATAAGGATATCATAACTTCCTTTCAATCATTACATTTATATGTGGGTGTATGGCTTATGTACAACTTGTCCCTTTGAAGGTAAAAGTGCATTGCTTAGAGCAACTTCTCATGCCACTAACTAAAACAGCAAGTAGAGTATATAAGAAATAGTGGAAAGCAGAAATTACAATGAAAATGTATGTGCAGGTTTTAAAAAATAGCCATCCACCAAAGAGACAAGCTGTACTGACACATAAACATGCAACAATTGGATTGAAGTTATGGAGTCCTTCCATTTCAACATGCATTGAAGAATAAATACTTATTAGCACAGATGGATTAGGTATAATGAATGTATGAAAATATGTGCTTTGCTGTTTTCCTGCTTATAAATTAAAGCAGATAGCAAAACTCAATAGAAACATGTACAGAAAATAGCAGACATATTAAGTAAGCACAATGATAACTTCAGTGTCTCAACAGTAATTGTACTTATGTAAAAATATTGTAAAGCACACATCTGAGATAGTTAAACAACCATCCTCTATGTATTCTCTGCAGCAGAAGAGGCAGCACCTTATAATAGAGCTCATAAAAACAGAAAATTAAAAAAGCTGACCAAGAGGGCTCAGGAGTATGCAAAAAAAAATCTATCTATCTATCTATCTATCTATCTATCTATCTATCTATCTATCTATCTATCTATCTATCTATATTCATTAAAACTAAGTTATAAATTAATTATTTTCTGTTTTACTTATTTCATAACTATAAAAGCAGAAGTAATTCATACACAAAGATAATAAAAGAAGTGCATTTAGTGTACAACTGCAGAACAATCCATATCAGCCAGAAGTGTCAAATGTGTTGCCATTTCTTTTGTTACGCCAGCATATCTCATTAGTATGAGTAGACTGCAAATATAAAACTCACCATCACTTCATAGCAATATACTGGTTGTTTTCATGCTTCCAGTACCATTTCACAGAATTTTGTTTTATCTGAATAAAAGTGTTAATACAAATAAAAAAATTGATAATAAAATTGCAGTGATATATTACATTATGAGTTCATTTCTTGTTTGTCTCTCTACCCTCCCTCTCTCTTTTTCTTAATTCAGTTATGCATTTTTTGGCTTTCTTCTGTTTGTTTCCCTGTCATTTCTGTTCATTTTTTTACAGGTCCAGAATCCCTAGGAGTAACCCAGGCACTTTCTTCCCAGGTCAGGGAGTGTTCACCATCTACCTGTCTAGGAATGTCCTCACAGGATCAGCGTTGTGTCTCCAGTCCTATAGGCAACCTGATATGTGGTAGCCTGGCAAGCATCACAGACCAAGGGCTTCAGACCTGGTTGAGGATGTAATGGAGCTGGTATTGGAGAGACAGCTTCAGCCAGTCCAGGATGTTCTTTGGTGGATTTAAGACTTGCTGACCACAGCACAACCACAGGCATCTGCTTCCTCAACATTGTGGTCTTCCATTGCAACACAATCAGGCAGTGGAGTCATTTGAGGTCCTGTGGACCTGGAGTCCTCCTTAGCTCAACTTGTCTCTCTTCTGCACCTCTAACTTACTTCTACTCTTACATAAAAAATAGAAAAATAGAGGGGATGTATCCCACACCAAAAACTTAGAACTCCTCCTCTCTCACCTTCACTAGTACATCCCTCTTGATGTTTTCCTTCTGTGTTTCCCTCCTTTTTATGTCTCCCCTTTTTCAGTCTTTCCTTTCTTCCCCTTTCTACTCTTTTAAGAAACCAACAGGGTGTCCACATAAGGATTCCCCTATATAAAACATATAAAACACCTTTATCTTTTTTAAAAGTCAATAATAATAGTTGTACTGCATGACACTTGCCATAAATCTTTCAAATGTGCTTGTGCATAGGTGTGTTCATTCATAATACCAGAAATATTTCCTAATGAAACAATTGCTTATGTTTTCTTGTAGCACTTTGTACATACTTAAGGAATAAATTCAGCAAGTCTATGTGTCTGATGAAAGTGTTTTTTTTTAGCAAACAATATCACATTTACTTATTCAGCATGAATAATCTGCAATAACTGAATATGCAAATATACACGGAGGTGCTCTTTGCAAATGACCATTACAAAAGTGCAAACCTCAGGACAATGAATACCACTCATGCTGTTTCTATGTTGTATTAATCCATGCTTGATGTTTTATGTATGTTGTTTTTGCCATTGTGGCCAGGGGCACAAATGAAAACAGTCCATGGATCAGTCAACTTGCCCAGTTAACAAATAAACAAATAAAGCAAAATTGAGAATTTAGCATTTCAGATTCTTTTAAGTGCATTACAGAAATAATGTGAAATAGAAGAAATGGGGTGCATTACATGTTAAGAAATGACACATGGAGATCTATCAATATCCTGGAAAGCTTGTAATATGGAATAAATAAACATTATTTATGTTATAATTGTGTGAAACATGTTAAAAGTGTAAGGTGTCACTTTGTGCTATAGAATTAGACTTCATGTACACTTCCATTTCTATGATGTCTAAGCTGTTAATGTGTGAAAATGCCAAGTAAAAGATTAGGATTCGTATGAGTTTACTTTGTGTTGTTTTGATCTTGCATTTATCTAGGCTGATCCAGTGAACTGCTGAGTTTTTTAACTTATCTGTACAGATTTTAACAAAATACCTGTGCTTTAAAACGACATGTGTTCTGAAATTCTTAACAGGAAATAAACTACCACCACCCAGTGCTGAGGGATCCTCAGTGTAACATCTCATCTGAAGAACAGTACCTCAGCCGTGCAGCACCCCCCCCCCCCCGCTATACTTCAATATCACTGCTTGAATATGAGTACAAATATCTAATATAAGGACAGAAGCTACACCCTTTTAATCATCTCAGCATTATAGCCAAGGGTGTAACTTGCTGAGACATAAAAACTGCTACAGTTAGAAATAAAGAGAAAAGGACAAGCTCTTATTGAAGATGGAGTCTAAACAATGGTTACTATCCATGCTTATAAATGTAAACTGATGTACTGTGTTCTAGAAACTTTAATGCTGAGAATACTGCACTAGTATATAGAGTATATATTAACTTCAACTCAATCACAGCTGTCCTTTGTAGCAGACTTGGTGACTAAGGTTATGACATGCTGAGTATACATTCAACTACAACTTGATCACAAATATATTTTCTAGCAAATCAGTTTTTGATGTCCTGGGCTGCATCATGCTGAAAATACACAGTGGTTGATAGTATGCACAGAGAAGTTAGTAGTAGAGTAGCAGCCAAGAAATAACATTTCTTCAGCCTGTATTTTGATTAATTCTCCAGGCAACATCACCCATCTCACTCATCCTTCCAGCATCCTCATCAGCAGATATTCCTAATAGGCTGTTGCCTTGCTCACATTGCTCCTCCCTCCACACCATGTACTTGATTATAAGGATTACAGGTTGCAGAAAAAGATACTTAAGTCACATTACAGTAAGAGTAAGTGAACCAGTTTTTGTTAGCATTCTCTCAGCAGGTCCAAACAGTGCTAACTACGTTTTCTCTGAGTTTGCACTGACTTAGCAACATGTTTAATACTTAGAAATGACATCTATAAGAATAAAGGAAATAGCTGATTTATTTATGTTCTGCACATTAACAGCAGCGCTATCTTCATGAACCTGTATCACACGTATGTTAAGTGCATTTCTGTTTTGTCTTTAGTCTACACATAATGCAAAGGAATCTCAGTCTGTTTCCACAATCATTATATCTGCTGTGTGATCAAAGGTACAGGATCTGATATAATACAGGGGGAATAATCTTCACCATGGAAACGCAGCACCTTTTCTGCAATGTGAGAGTACATTGAAAGTGCAAAACAGTGTGTTCTGCATCTGGCATCCTGTCTAGAACAGGTGGCATCATGTCATATATGTACCTCTCATCAAACAAATTTGGGAGGACATTGCCTCAAAATTATATGAACTATTTTAGGATAATTACTTTACATCTACTGGACTAAGGAAGTCAGCCACATTCCAACAAAGTTTGCTGCTGAAAAGGAAAAAAAAAAAACAATGAGTCTGTTAAAGTGATAGTAACTTGTTAGAATACTGACAGTGACAGCTGTTTAGTCTGACTCGTCTACAGTTTTAGTGCTGGTAACCTACGTAACCTGCGACGATACAGATGCATAGATATTGTTATTCTATTGCATTTACCAGCCTGTACATTATAGCATTGCTGTCTGTGTTGGTTGATGTCATAATCACACGATTTACCTGTTGACTTACTTTCACTGTTTTCATGCTCTTCTAAGCGAATCACATGCCTTTGCATGGTCTGAGTCAAACTCCCTCATTTTCACAAGGAATAGTTTTTTTATGTGTCTGAATTACAAATAACACCAGTGTTTGTGTCAAACACATAAATAAATGTAGAAACAGACGGCAAAACCTTTTCCCATGTCCAGACTCATTAAGAAAGAAGTGTCGCATCTTAGTGTATAAATACATCTAACCACGGTTAAAAACCTTAACCAGTTTCATATGGATTTGGCTGCAATATTAAAGTTTCACACAGGGCTATCAATCTTCCTAAAAGAACCTGCCTGCTCTAATGTGATACCTGCCTCTTTGTAGCCTAATGATGTGTTTCACACTATTTATACATTAACAAAGCTTTATTTTGGCAATATAGCTGAACAAAAGTATGATCATCTTTTATTTATATAACTATTTTGACTGTATTATGGCTTAATCTACCTAAAATGTTATCATCTATTAATGGCAATATTTTATTTCAGCAAAAAAAACTACCAGGATTGCAATATGCTATTTATTTTTCTTTCACATATCCTTCATTTTTCACCCTCAATAGAATTTCCCATCATTACATAGTTCTGCTCAGAATGAAACCCTAATGTGTTATTTGATCTGCAATCATATCACAAGGTCAGACTCAGACAAACATTAAGACTGTGGGCCACATCTTTGGGGATAATGCATATACACTAGAAAACTGCATGTTGTTTTCAACTTTTTTTGACCTCATTGTTTATTCACAGTGTAATAGTAGCATAAACATATCTTAAAATTTAACTAGCCATATTCATAGAAGTGTTGGACAAGAAACTAGCTGTATCCAGAAGTGATGAAAACTATCGCTGATACTAAAACAGTTAGCAGCCAAGTGTTCCAGCATTTCCAGCTGCAAAATGGTCTGCTACTTATCCCCCTGACGCCAAGATGTCTGTCCGAAAAAATGACTGAATCAGACAGAAAGCACTCAGCTTTAGTATTATTTCCAAACCTGATGTCAGTCATGATGCAGGTAAAGTACCCTAAATGTTAACCTCCGCTGCTTCGTTTTTCAGCAGAAGTACAACCCACTGTGTCTGCAGATGTCAACAACTGCTAGCAAAGCCAAAGTAAAACGTTCGCTAGACTTTTTATCCTAGTAAAAAATCTCAGGAATGTTTCTGAACCTGTTTTCTTTCAAGGTAAGCCGAGGTTCCCACAGACGGAATGTTATTAACACTGATGTGTCAGAATAAAACAGAGTTACAGATTAAATGAAGTATCTATTATTGTAAGAAGAATATATTTATTTGCTCAAGAACATTTATTCGATATGTGCCACATTAACATTCAATGAAGCCATCTTTTTTTTCTGTTTTTGTAGCTAAGAGACCTAAAGACCTTACATATCATATTGCTTGCTGTTTTCTCAAAAGGCCAATCCATAACTTTGTACTTACCTTTGTGTTAATAACAGGATCTGCAGGATATTTTTGCTGACTCTGTCATGTTGAGTTATGATATTTTAGGTATCACAGATATCTTACAATTAAGTGAAATTGTAGTAGGGTAACTGTCCAAGAGCCATGTGTGAAAACTAAGTTTTTCAGCTAATTGGTTCAATATCACTCACCTCTAAAGATAACAGCAGAGGACAATTTCCCCTTACCTGCAAGGTGTAGCAGCCACTAAATTAATGATATTTAAACAAGGAATGTATCTGGGGGGGGGGGGTGAGAGGCTTCCCACAAAAAGCATATTTTGTAAATGTTGAGATTAATTGTTGATGATTTCACCAAAAACATCTTAAAACTAGTAGATTTTAATTTCTCACAAAGTCCTTCCAACAATCACTTAGAATCTATCCCTTAATTCACAGGTCAGCTGTATGATTATTTTTTTTTCTTAAGAACATTGTTGCATTCATACAAAAAGTAAATTTTCTGTCTAGACCATTAGTAGCTATTTTAAGATGCAGATAACTTGTGTAAGAGCCAAACTCCAGTGATGTTTGTCCTAGTTAAGAAGAGATACTGCACGCACCATGCATTCATCTTTTCTAAGGAAAATCAATTGAACTCTCCTACAAAACACATTTAAAGTAAGTTATTTTAGGTAAGCATTTGAAAAGTCAAAAGCCATATGAGCAAATCCTGAAATACAGTAATTGAATGGCTGAATAAACAGACTTGCAAATATGAAGTTCAACATGGTAATTTCTTGGAATATTCCCTTTTCTCTGAGGTATGGCAGCCCCAGATTTGGTATATAAAAAACTGGAGGGTGTGGGGGAATTGCTGCCCCTGCAAGAAGACTGATGTTTGAGACTCACTCTCCTCCTGTAATTTTTATCTCTGTCAGCACTTGATGTTACAAGTGCTGAAATTTAAGTAGGGAGACATTTTTTTCTCCCTCACGGCTGATCCCCAGTCCTACCTCCACCCCACCACCACTCACTTACTTGCCTTCTACTGATGGATAACAAAACAGTGTGCACCATCATTAACAGGATAATATCTAAGGAAAGAAAGTAGCTGGGACACGGGGTATTGATCTGCCAACTGGACATGAGTCAGGGGCAGGCTGGCAGGCAATTATATATAGTTACCAGAACATATTTCTTGCTCATGCATTGTGACACAAGTCCTTCCCCCTTTAACAACACTTGAAGAAAATGACATTTCGTGTAGAAAGTAAGCATGTATACACATTCCCACTATGCACAATATATCTCTGTACAGAGATCATACACTCGCAAATCTGTAGCTTTTTGTTGGGTTTGTTACATTCATAAGATAATGTGCCTCAATGCAGAAAACCCCTAATTCTTCTAATAACTGGGTGCTATGGAATAATAGAACAATGTCAAAGTTTAGTGTAGGCCTATATTCAGGTTTCAGCAGAAGAACTTTTCATTACATATTCTTATTGGGAGAAGATGTATGCCACTACAGCTAGAAGCAAATAAATAAAAACATTAAATCAATGACATATTCATGGGTAAGACAGAAAGATATTAATTCTATAAGGTTTATAAAAATGAAAGTGGAAATGGGCATTGTGGAGTATTATTGATCCCTTAAATTGAAAAGACTATGTCTGTAACCTCATTGTCCTGGTGGTCTTGTAAACTAAACTACACCTTACATGGATAAATGTCAAACATCCAGAAATTCCATTCTGCAAAAAGTTATTGATGGCAATCCTACAAGACAGTGCATCACTGCAGTCGGCACTGCACAGATGTGTTGAGTTGTGCAGCATTTAACAATTCACAGTCATATAAATTCCAGCAAGTATAATAACTCATTAACAGTAATTTGCATGACTATGAATCACTCATATGAGCAGCTGAGCAGTTTTTCATTGCTCAGTTGAGCACCCTAAGAGCTTTTGATATGTAGCAGCACAAGTTTTAGCAGACCACATAGATGCACAGACTTCCTATATGCATAAGCACACATGAACGCGCGTGCACACACACACATACACACACACACACACACACACACACACACACACACACACACACACACACACACACACACACACACACACACACACACACACACACACACACACACACACACACACACACACACACACACACACACACTCACATATACACACACAAACTCTTCTCTGATCGCACAAGGATGATTGGGGAATGTAGACCCATACTGTGGATCACAGATCTGCTCTAGCCAGCCCCCTGTTTGATAGCCTAGACTATTGACAGACACAGTGATACAGTTGTCAAAGAAAGTCTGAAGCACACAGTCAGTTGCACAAAACCTCAGACTCATACATGCCCTCCAAATATACATACATACATTCACACCTCAAGTACCTGCCCACTCTACAAATACAATCTCTGCATTCATATCAACACAGGTCTTCCATACTAAAGTACGCATCTAATTGACCTTAGAATAAGGGGTCATGAAAAGATGCTCATAGAATCCTTCATACTTTCATCCAGTTCCTCCTCACACACATGGGCAAATAGCCATGCAGTTCCTCCTTACACACATGGACAAATAGCCATGCAGTCTTAATGAGCCAAAAGCTATTTGTTTAACTGATGACAGCATGATGGGTTTATTGCTGAAAGCCATTTTCAGCAAATAGGTGGTGTTGCCCTTTCTCCAACATTGTGAGATCATGGGGTTGGTATATATATATATATATATATATATATATATATATATATATATATATATATATATATATATAAGTTAAGAGGATTTGAGGGGCTCTTCAAATGAGAAAACATGGGGACTTACTCCCTGCAAAAAAAAAAAAAATTAAAAAGCTATTCACTGAAAGTGGCTTTCAGCTATTTCTTTTCACTGTTTTGTCCATCAGTCAAATAGCAATCAATGAAGGATCATGAATCCTAATGATTCATGTCACATTCACCTCTATTTACTTTGCTCAGTAATCTGTACAGAGTAAAGCTGCTTTGCTTCTCCTGCACAGATTCTGCTCCTTAAACTGCATATCTGAAAGCATACTGTTGTACATCTTGTACTGTGCTCTTCAAGACTACCCAAGTATACTAAGTGTACAATGCAGAAAGCTACTTACAGTCCTCATTAGGACAGCCACTGCCCGTGATTAGCACATTTAAATATGACACAAAGCTTTCTCTACCTAATACTGCAGGGCAGTGTTACTGAGAAGGATATTGTCTGTGAATCATGACAAGCTTGCCTAGTGTGCAGGCTGCACTGTGTAGCATTGTATACTTTACAACTGGTGTATGAATTCCAGCCAAAATGCTTTTGTTGAATGAAGTTTGAATATTATTGGATGAATTTACACCTTTCACCAACATGCACACTAGTACTTAGGTGTCCTAATTCTAAGTCCTAGTTTTAATTCACAAAATTCATTTATTTTGTTAGGGAATGCAATTTTAAGGACTGCTATGACACCAAGCTCAGGTCTATAAATATGTACTTAAAATGAACAAGCTGTTTCTTTAAAATCTGTATCATATCTGAAAAGTCTGGAAAACCAGTTTAAGCAAAACTTGCTTCTTCATACCCAGTCAGCTAAGACCTCTTAGAATCAGTGAAATGTGATTTGCACACAGACGATGTGCCACAAACTTGGTAGTTATGTTCATCATGTGGTACTGTACTACAAATGCAGAACACTGTGATGTCAAAGCATGTGGTACTGTACCACAAATGAAGAACACTGTGATATCAAAGCAAAATATGAGTAATGACAAATTGTTCAAAATAAACTAAACATGTTGTGAATAGTTTTTCAAATGTAGTCTAGTTCTTTTGATGAAAAAAGTTCACAAATTACACTAGAAGAGATAACTGTAGCTCATTTTGTCAGAGCAAAAACAGACACAAAGTAAAAAGGGAGCTGTGAAAATTAATGGAATTTAAAAGGGAATGGCTTGTTGAATACGTTCACACAGAACAATTTAATGCAAAACAATTATTGACAATTCACTTGATATGTAATGAGGGGGAAAATTAATTGTTTAAGAATGGGAGACAGTATACCATGCAGTTTGGCAGCTATAGTAAAACAAAGGCTGGGATTTCATCTATGGTATCTTACAAGAAAGAAACGCTTCCTTGTCAATTCAGATAGTGTCTGTTAATATCTCTCAGCTGTAGCAGATTTTGCAGAACATCCCTGATTTTGTCTGATATTTTTGCCCTGTATCTTGTACAAGTTTTGATTTTCTGATAAATTACTGAAGGATACCGTCAGATAGTATGTAACACATTAGATTCTCATACTTTTTATTGTTCAGACAATACATGCAGATATATAACCTAACATTTTATTAACTTTATAATGTGAATTAAAATAATAGTTAACATTTGTGCCCCGGTTTTGGGCTTTGTCACTCCATTACATTTGGCTTTGTCCAGAATTCTTAAGCAAAGAAACTGAGTGGTATAGTTAGGGATTGCAATAAAATGATTATTGTTATAGATTTGTGTGTGTGTGTGTGTGTGTGTGTGTGTGTGTGTGTGTGTGTGTGTGTGTGTGTGTGTGTGTGTGTGTGTGTGTGTGTGTATGTCTAAGGACAGCAAGCTGAAATACATTACTTTGGTCATTTATGTTCACAGGTTCATAAGTTCATAGGTCCATAGGCCACTGAAGAACACTGGCTACCTAAAACTTGGTTCATAGGCCCATTGTCATATCCAGGTATTTAAATTGTACTTTAATTGATTCAAGATGTTAGAAGATATTATGTTGTGCATTAAATTGTTCCATATAGTCGGAATAAGTTGTGTTATGAAGGCATTTATTGTTTCATATGGTTTAAAGAAATGTTTCATGTCATATTTTTGTCTGTGCGTTCTTAGTTTAGTGCAAATTTCCATATTTAGTGATGCCATTAATAACTCATTGTTGAAAGCTTTTTATGTAAGTTTCACTTTACCTCTGAGATAATTGTAATATAATGTAAATAGATTAAAATGTCTGCACCTGTCTATATAAGTATATTCCCTAACTGATGCTATTTAATGGGTAAATTCCCTTTGGATGTACTCTATGATTTTTTTAACATAATAATCAATTTCAACTAAAGCTTGTATATTGGTTAACAAAAACCCAATTTTGCAATGATAAGTGTATTTGCTGACCCAGCATTTTTTATAAGTAGACATAAGGACAATGACTTGATTGAATAAAATAGGCCCAGGACCAAAATCTGCAGAATATCTGAAGTTGCAAATAAGACCATGACTTGACCCCCTGAATGACAATGAACTGTATTCTCCAAGTAAGCCAACTGCGAATCCATCTGCCTAAAGAAGGATTAGTTGTATTAAAGATTAAGGCATGAATGATTGTTCTATGTGGAAGAACATCAAATATCTTTGTTCTTTTTTCTCTTTCTTCACAATCCAGTATAAAAATGGTACATAAAAGGTGCCTATCTCTGGGGGAGGGGGGAGTAGTGAGTAAGGCGGCGAAAGAACTGGGCAGTTGCATAATCTGTTTCAAACAGTTATTGCTCTGGCTTGCTTCAGTGCAATGTAAGTGTGTGTAGCAAGTTCAAATGAATAGGTGAGGCCACTAAATTATTCAAATTGCACAGCAGAAAAGCAGAAATGTACTCATGAGTGGCTATCATTTTTGGAGGCAACCTATGTTTGAAAGAATAGGGCAGTTGTATGATCCATGTCAAATCATCCCTGATATATTTTTGGGGAAGAAGGTGTGTATGTGTCAAAGAACAAGTTGAAATTAATTACTGTTATTTTATTTACTTTCATCACAATCAAATATCAAAGATGAATACAGGAACTGTCTGTGTTTTGGGTGTAGGTGTGTGGAGGCCTGCTGTGTGTCGAGGGACAGTGCACAACCATGATCACTGTTGAATTTTCATTGATATGTGTGAGTGAGCAGCAGCAGCCACATATTCCTATCTATCCTGGCCAGCTGCTTCAGGTGCCTAAGATAATAATTGAACTCAGGTCCCCTGGGCTGTAGTGAGGTCTTTATCTCTTTACTCAACCAAAGCTGTTACGCCATTGTATTTATGTGACTTCTTCACAGCCAAAGTTGGAGTATGTTCTCAGAGTGAGCCTAAACTCTATGTACTGACAAAGACATTGTGCTACCTAGTAAATCAGGACAGAGATGCATTGAATTAATTGCTGATAGAATGGGACTTTTGGTGCTCAAGTATCTTAGTAAAATTACCATATTTTTTGTCATAGAGCAACTAATATATGGCTTCTTTTAGACAGGTAGCAAATTTTATGTTCTAGTAGGCTGTTGCTGTTGCAGTCTGTTATTATACTGCAGTAACAACATTATTCTGCTGTTTTTTAATAGTTTGAAGAAATAACGATATTATATGAAGCATAGGAAGGCTAAGCAGGTTTCAATTTTAAAAGAAAGAGAGAATAGACTCCTTTCTGTAGAACACCAAGTGTTACTTTTGTAACATCAGATAGGCAGACTGCTAACAGGTGACCTGTGCCTGGCATACAAGGCATCCTCCAACCCATTACTGATGGATTTACTACTTATAAGCAAGTCAAATGGTATCAGAAATACTTGGTCTAGGGGTCTAAATGTTTTCTGCAACATCAACTGAAATGTTTGGAGGGACAAATATATCTTGAAGAAGATACTACTGCTATGGCACAGACTCCCCAACTACATGAAACAAAGTTCATTTTATCCATATTCAAGTGCAACTTAGATTGATGGATAGGAAACAGAAAATTTACCCCAGGACTGCCCCCTGTACTATTAATGGACAAAGGCAACTCCTTAATCCTTTTTCACATGTATGGATCCCCTTAAGTTATGCGTCTATATCATATTATTGTACAATGTAAACAGCGAACTCTATTTCATTGTACTGATAATATCAAAACAACAAAATATCGTACAAATGGAACAGCAAATTTTTTCCCAGGGAAAAAAATTGCTGCTCCGTAAAAAAAAAAAAAAAAATCAACTTAAACACAAATTTAAGTGGGGGGCTTCGGCCCCCACACACCCCCATGTGGGGGACTGTGCCACCCCCACACACCCCCACTTAAATATACCAACTCCGAGATCGCACCATAGTGGAGGAAATGGCAAAGTCCCAAAGACGGCCCACCAAATTTTTTCCCTGGGAAAAAATTCGATGTTCCGTGACTTCACTATTTTACCATTTCGACAGTATCGGATTGACTAAATAGCATTTGTTATTTAGTCCATTCAATAGCATCATATAGACCCTTAAGTTATCTATGGTATCATCACAATTATTCTAATTAGGGGTAATATATAATTACTGATCATGAGATGGGTTAGGCCAATCTATAATCAAATAGGATAGGTTATTTTGAGCACACAATGGAAAGTGGCTAGAGTTAAAATGGACCTAAGGGCAGCTAGCCTGGTACTTACTTGTGAACCTATAATTACTGGAAGTCTAGGTGAAGCATGTGACAGAAAGACGATATTTTTACTGTAGTTGAAGTGTCTGTTTATCAGCATGGTTTCTGCAACAACAGGCCTTACAACAAAGGCAGCTCAACTGGCAGGTCTTATTTTGCTTGATGGCTCCTGTAAGTGTCTGATTCTATAGTGAAATCTGGAATACTGTGTATACCATTTTATTTTAGTAACATTCATAGGAACACAGACTCATACACACACATACATTTCATCAATAAATAATTTCAGATACCATACTACTTTTTGTGAGAGATTAGAATAACTCACAATACTAAATCAAAAATATTACTTGCACATTCAATATTTAGGTAAATTTTCAATAAGTTGTCCTACATGTCCATCCAGTGGCATCTGCTTTATTGTGACATTTTGCACTGAAATACTGAATGCTATCTTATTTCACTATATTTCAGAGCAGCATATACGCATATTCACACACACAGACACACAGACACACACACATGCACACTCATGCAAACACATGTATCCCACCAATACATGATTTAATCTGCCATTCTGCATCATTGTTACTTTTGGGGGGGGGGGGGTTGCAACAGCAAACAGCTCTAAGTTAAATAATTAGTTGCACTTTCAAAATTATGAGTAGTCAAATCTTAAGTTATCATACAACTTCAAGTACTAATATCACTGAAATAATGAGTAATAACTTTAACACATTCTCACTAAGCAAGGTTACAACACTGCACATGCTCTGACTATAAACATCATAGAGCAAGTATTTGGGCTGCTCAAGTCATGATTATTCTATCTGGATACATCTGGAGGTGCCCTGAAACATGACCTTACTGCCTCTGCCAAAATACTGAATGTGTGTGCCATCTTACATAATATCATAATTAGAAAACAGTTGCAACAGGATGCCCCAGCTCAGGGCCCACAGTTTCTAGCATCACAGGCGGCAGCAGCTGACAAAGGTGAGGGGTCAGATGAGGAGACAGCATCAGGGGATGATCATGGGCCTAACCCATGCATTGTGCATTTCCTGCTCAGTATGTCACCAGACATAAGCAGCCCAAGTGAGACACCACTCCCCAGGGCAGAGTACACTCAGCATTATCGACACAAGTGGGTGAGCAAGCTGTCCTTCATAAATACCACTACTACTACTATTACTACTGTTTCTAGTACTGCTACTACTACTACTGTCCTACTGCTACAACTACTACTACTGTTACTACTGCTATTACTAGTACTGCTACTGCTACTACTACTACTACTACTGTGGTACTGCTGAAACTACTACTACTATTACTACTGCTATTACTAGTACTGCTACTGCTACTACTACTACTGTGGTACTGCTGAAACTACTACTACTGTTACTACTACTATTACTAGTACTGCTACTGCTACTACTACTACTGTCCTACTGCTACAACTACTACTACTATTACTACTACTATTACTAGTACTGCTACTGCTACTACTACTACTACTATTACTATTACTGCTACTCCTACTACTGCTACTGTGCTACGGCTACAACTACTACTACTATTACTACTACTTATGTTGCTTCTACTACTACTACTACAGAATGTAAGCAGAATAAACAAAAATTAAAACTGATTGTGTTTCCAAAGGAAAATATGACATTTGACTAACATGCATTGGCTGGCCACTTTGTGCATCAGGCATAGGCAGGAGAGATTGTTCAAAGGGTAGGGCACAGTCATCATCATTTGCACAGTGTAGGGGGGGTAAAGGAGGGCATTACTTATGCAGAGGAAGTGTATTAGTGTGAGAGATGAGTTAACAGCAAATGTGCACTCTCGGGGGCAGTGTGTCCAGATGTGATTAAATCCATTTTGAAGTGTGTGTGTGTGTGTGTGTGTGTGTGTGTGTGTGTGTGTGTGTGTGAGGTGTCATGAGCATTGTGAGGTGCAGTTTGCATAGGTCTGCAGGGACACAGCCACAGCAGTTGGACCATCAATATGCCTTGGCATGCTGGACCATAATGAGCCTTGCATGGTAGAGGATCAAGCCATTGAGGATGCTTCCAACCATGTGAACTACTTCTGCCATTAGTTGCACTGTTATTTCCATTACCCTGGCTAGAAGTCAGGAGTGCTACCTGAATATAAATGATGTCTGCTGGATGAGTTGTCATCACAACCATGTCATGGGCCATGGCCATGTGGAGGACTACATCAGGGTGTGGACATATCCTCCACCAATGCATCAGTGGAAGTGATAGCACTGTAAGAGCAAGATCTGCCAGGTCCATGGTCATGATGGTTGAAATCTGATGATGTGCACATAGCCTGGCCTCATAGATGCTTCCTCTCTCCCAACAGATGATTCAGAACAGACACAGCATGGTCCAGTGTGTCATTCATTCTGTCCAAGCAGTTATACACAAGGTTTATACAGTCTCATGTGTCAGAATGGATTACATGCAACATTCTTACAACCTCTTCTAAGGCCCCAGAGGAACTTTCTTTTGCCTCCACTATGGCTCTGCACATATGATGGGTGACAGCTGCTGACACATCAATCTCATGGGGAAGATGGTGAGCATACCATCTGGCACCCATATGTGATACCTCCTGCTCATGATAGCTAGAGGGGAGATTCCACATGTCGGCAACAGGGGTTACCACACTATCCTGATCAACCATGCCTCCATCAACATATACACTTTCAGATTGTTCTTTGTAATGGATATGAGTAGATGTACTGACTGTGTCCATATTGTTGGGAGGGGGTGTGGAAACTACACTTGCCATGTCTGGCATGACCACTGCAGCCTCAGAATGTGTCTGTTCATCACCATCATCATATTTAAGATAATGCTCCTCCAACTTCAAAGTGGGGCCCATAGTGCTTGTACCAGACAATACTTCACTTGTGAATGCATCAAATAAAACAAAAAATAAATAAACATATTACCTATGCCAAATACCTCAACTACACATGCAAATGATATAATGTCAGTGAGTACTACACATAAGTAATACATGTAAGTATGACCATACCATGTGCAGGTGGTCCTTGATCATCAATGCCAGAAGCACCTAGATACAATAGTTGATACAGGTAGTATTGGCATACAAGTGAATATCAATTTCAAAGGTGGACATAATAAATATTTAAATGGGATACCACCTCTGCTCCAAAATCCAACACCATGCTGTGAAACTCAGAGATGCCTGGATCTCTCACAGCTGACAGGAAATCCTCCATCACAGTGAGTGGTGGTTCAACAGATGTCCCTCCATCAGTAGCCCTCCTTTAACATGCCACATCAGTGCACTAACAGCTGTCTTTTTAATTATGTCACCAGCCATTTATCAGATCATATGGCATACATGTCCCTGGCCACCAAAAATAACACTGTCAACTGCCTGCCACCAGACACTGTCACGGAAAAGCTTGTTGAAGGCACATACATTTTGGAGCCATTCACCATGGAGATAGCCAGCTAGCCCAGATTATGACTTCATTCTCAGCATGTGATAAAAGATGTTTCTGTGAGGATAAGCCTGCCTTACCTTTTAGTTTGGGAGCCAAATCTTCATTATGATATAAGTAAAATGGATATCACAACACAACACGGACAGTAATACAGACTTTTATGGTTATGGAATGGACTCTATCAGTATGTAGTAAGTAAACAACATAGTAGAAACAACAGTCGAAACAGCATTGCAAGCTGTAAAACATTACATTAAGCATAAAGTATGTCGGTACAACCAGCACTTTCATATCTGATATGCAACCCCCCCCCACCACCACCACACAAAAAACTACAGAATACAAAAAAAAAGATGCAGAAGAAGATGCATGAATGTACACCTACCATACAGGGAAATATCATAAGCAGGAGACAATATGGGGAAAGTAAGAAAAGTCTACAGAACTCACTCAGAGATGGTCTAAACTTTTAGCATGTTACAATAATAAGTCTGAACACAAGAATGTGTGTATTCCCAGGTCCCCATGAAGTACATTTCATATAACTTAAACCAAATTTATCAAAGCACTGCAGTTAGACACCATTCATCGCAAATATTTATCATCACAGTAAGAATGAGCAGCTGCATGAAATAATATTTGAAATACTTCACTATTCTATGTGTTCCCACAATGAAACTGTTGGCAGTGCTTTGATAGCTCTGGGAAACAAGGCAATCTTCCCCAGCACAGTGGAAGTTCCAGAGCCCACATCATGCTCACTGGTATGCAAATAAAGCCCTATGAGCACTTGGAATATGTTAATTAGCTCTCACCACATTATCCTTTCTGAATAACTCAATTTGCATGATGTGCTGTTGCGATAAATATGGTGTTAATTCCTACACAATGATGTGCAAATGCCTGAGCAGCATAAGGTCAGGGATTAAGACTTTTGCTTAGCTAATGCCTTTCAGCTGTGTGTCATTAGCAGTACTGGTTGACCAATAATGATTTAGGGATTCGTGATAATGTGAATTACACTTTAAGAAGGTGTATCAGAAAAGTGTGCCTTTCAAATAGCTTTAACTTATACTCACATTTGAAGTAGGACTGAGCCATGACACACATATTTGTCCACATACTCTAAATTCTTTTACAGTGACTTTGCATTCATCTCAGGCAAGGGATGAAATTGGCTAAAACCTAAAGTACATATACAGTGTAAAAATAATTGCTTATATTTATGCCAGCCTTTAAAACATTTGAGCAAAGGTAGTAAAATTAAATAATGCATGACAATATTATCAGTAGCTCTGCCTTGCTGGAAGTTGTTTCTATCCTCACATTCATTATCATCTTCATGTCTCCAATAATCCCAGTCACACAATTATAATGTGAAAGGAAACATAAGAACAGTCTGACACCATGGCTATAGTCTAATATAACTGCACGTTTCAGAGGTACAATGCTCTGCACATGTGCTTAATTTACTGCTTTTTATTTAACTGTTTATATGGTACAACATGTTCCTGATGCCAATATTCCATTGTAGTGCCATTAATAACAGTGTTCAAATATTGTGAATGTGTTGTCTATGTGCAAGTAGGGATCATTACTGTACACATGTTACTTGTAGATACAGTGAATTTTATGTTTTTTTTTTTTTTCGCTTTATCCTTTGGGCAATGCTTGGCATTGTGCATTGGTGCCAGTCAGTGATGCCCTTTAATGAATAATAGTTTCCACCCTATGGTAAAAACTCAGAAATTGATTCAGCGTGTGCAAAGACTTAGCCTCAGTCATGCAAACAAGACTGGAAATTCCTGAGCCCAACTTAGCATGCTAGAGATCACTGAATGTAGAAAGATATATGATCTGGTACTGCTTGAATGGCTCCATGTGTTAATGAAGTATGCACTAAATGGTCACACAATAAATGGAGGGTTTGAATCCACCTAATGGATATAATACCTGTATACCTTTAAGTGGCATATTATAAATGTTATTATTTTCGATCATTTTAAAGTACCTTCTATACACACATGCAATTTACAGTGTTAACACTGAAATATTTATCTGTGTTGACTGTGGATGATTACCATGATAATGTTATCTAGATTTCTCCTGCAGTGGTCACCTCAGTAATATTAATAATAACAAAGTGCTATGCCCATGCTGTGGAATAAATGGTACATGTGCAAATAAATAAAAAAAACATAGCAAAATGTAATAAGGTAGTCGACTATCAAAAGCACAGCAAAATGGCTTACAAAACATGCATGCACATTGCTTTGGTAGCATATATGTATAATGATTAAGTATAAATTTTCTTGGAATACTCTTGGGAGCACAACCCGTCCTATGTACTCTGTATTGCCCGTTCATCAATATTTGCCCTCTCATAAAATGAAAATGTGTGATAAAACACCACATCACAAACATGGACAACAACTCAAACATGCTTTATATGTTTGTTTTTATTTTTATGCCAGTTGGAATAACACATTGTCAGTGGTCAGTGATGACTATGGAGAAATTACACTTGTTATCCTACGACAAATACTCAAAAAATAGTTACAGGCAAGCCGAAAGACTTTATCATTGCCCATGCACCTGAGCTTGGCATCAGTACATGTCAGTAAGTATTGAAGGTATAAAAAGAATTAATACAACAAGAAAGTATTCCACAGAAAACCATCTAAGCCTGAAATTATTACTCCTATAAAGGAACACCATATAGAATTACAGGGTTATCATACATAGGTATGTTTCCAGTCATGAACATTTTTGTAGTCCTCATCTTACACGCTTGAAATGTCAGTTCTCCTATGGTGTTGCTAGTTAAGACATAATGTCAGTAAGTTATATCTCATTTTGTCATAGATTCGATTCCAAAGTGAAATCCTTATCACATTTTTTATTTTTTATGTCACACCAATGCATCCTGTAATACCAAAACAAAACGCACACAAGGACAATGCAGAGGAACAACAATGCCATGCAGGGGATTACATATCTGTGTGCCAGAGTGTTAACAATATGAATGCGTTTGTCCACAGTGTCCATAGTTGTACACATGCTGCTGCATGCAAGATCTGATTTGTTTCCCTGCCATTTTTCCTGAGGTCTTTAAATGGACGACATGGCAGGTGATGTTGAGGGTAGTGCACCATTTAGAGCACAGTGGTGGTGTGAGAAAAAGTTCCTTGTTTTTGTAGCATTCCTCACTACAAAATTATAGCCAAAGGCTTCTGCAGTGTGGTCATACCAGGTCTCAGTACAAGGCTGAGGCTTGGAATAGGTTGGCCAAGGTTGTCACATGTGCTACTGGCATCCCATATATGGGTGAAAAGTGCTGGCATCCTTACATCAACTTAATAAAAGAGAAGACAGAGCCTCCTTAACTGATGGGAGGATCATTATTGGTCACACAAACCACATTGATTGTGTAAGTATACGGCTCCACAACACAGTGCACTGCCATAACATGGCAGCACACACAAAACTCTTTGAATTTTTTATTGTTATGTGCAGCCCCTACAGAGATTGAAGGAAACCTGGAGGCATCCTGGGAAAGAGTGGAATGTCTCAGAGAGGCACAGGGTAAGTATGGGTTCATGATTGACTGGTTGTCAGACAACAGACAAGCATGCATGTCCTACATCTGCAAACCATACAGACGTGTATGATTAGTTCATGCAACTTTGCAGCAGTCAATGTGTAGGTTAGGTTGCTGGTTCAATTTCACCTAACAGGAACTAATGTCACATACTCATTTCACAATTCAGTACTTACTAGCTATAATCATAATGTAGAATAACATGTAATCAGTCCCAACTGTTCTCCATAAACCACTTTTAAAATACTCACACTTTTTGTAGAACGTTTATAGCAATGAGAGCCAGGAACATGATAGAATTACTGGACCAACAACTTATGGCCTCGCACATTTTATTTTAATGTGAAGACTGGTAAAAATGCATGTGGAATATGCAGTGGCTGTATACCTCTCAACTGTCAAGATTTTCACAAAATGTCCAGATTTGTGCCTCCTATTTTTGGTCTGTTCCTCATACACTTTGTGGTTTTCTGGCAAATCACTGAGGACTTAAGTCACTAAATACTAACAGACATTTAAGTATCCTACCTCATATCCTTCAGAAAATGCATGCTAATGGAAAACTTGTTATTCTACCAACTTTCTAAGGATATAAGAACAATATTTAAAATCTGTCCCAGATTCTGGACCTTTGCCCCCCCCCCCCCAAATCTCCATTATCTATGGCTTTGTCCAGATTTCTTGCACTAAGAAGTTGAGAAGTATGAATGACTGTGACACATTAACATTACAGAATAGTTATGACATTTTTTTCTTTGTCTCCCCCCACCTTCTTTCTTGCTACTATTTCTATATTTTTTACCTTTCATTGCATTTTAACAATTGTTCCTGCTTCATTATGGCCACCAGCCCAGAAAGCTAGACCAGCCAAAGTGGCCCGGCCCACCATCCATCCATGGGTGGCTGTAGCAGCACAACCACATGCAGCAAAGATACCCCAGCACTTCTGACTTGCAACCTGTCAGAACTGAATCCACAACTCAAGCCCTACCTACACCATTTGCATCAGGTATCTCGGCCCTGAGGGGCTGATGCAGTGGTATGCAGAGGGAACAGAGGTCTATCTCATTTGATTCAAACCCAAATGGTTGAGCCCATTTTCTTGAAAACTCATTTGATAGAAAATCTTCTTCACAACAGATATACTATAAAAAAATATACTGCAGGTGGCACTCCTCCCCACCCCCCCACACCCATATATACTTACTAACTCAATGGTTGCACAACTATGGAGAAAAAAAAATACCACCCACACAATGAATCAGTGCTGGAATAAAAACATAGTCATATACAGATCTGGGTGGGTACAGCATGATGTTGACCATTGCACCCCATACATATTCCGCCAGTCTTACTCCCTTAACAACTCCCATGATAAGAAATGTTGCACATTATATACTTTCTATAGACGTAACGTTTCTACACTTTTATATCAAGTAAGTTTTAAGTGAAATTAATATTCAAATCAAATGAGTTCAACCATTTGGATTTCAAATGTATACTTTCTGACCTCTTTCACTTAACATCAGCAATTATCACATTGGTCTTCAGACCGTATAGTGATATAGACAAAAGTTCAAATCCCAGCAGTGTATGTGTACATAAGCAACTGACAGTAGGCAGGACTGGCTTGACTTACTCAATAGATATGATATCTACAATTCTACTTAAAGGAGGTCATGCACATTGCAACATACTGCTTAATGTGACACTTCAAATGTGTTTTTTTCTGACAACTGTAATATGACTTCCTCTGTGGCATGCACAGGTACTGCATAGGTCTATAAAATGTAAGGGGAGTTAGGCAGGAGTTCAAATCCAGCAGTGTGTGTGTGTGTGTGTGTGTACAAATGCAACTGGTAATAGGCAGAAGTGGCTTACTCAACAGATGTGATGTCTCCAGTTCTACTTAGGGGTAAGATTTACACACGTTGAGGGTTTGTTTCACGAAGTGCTGACATGCAAATACCCAGATGAAGATATCTCTTCAAATTTGTGCTCTTTGACAACTTAGATTAGGCTTCCTTGGTGACATTAGCAATTATTAATAGGTCTTGAGACTCTGGTGGGGTAGACGGGTTCAAATCTAGCAATGAGTAACTGGTGTGATTGTAAATTTCAGTAGCTAAAATCTGCAGGACTGACTTACTCAACTGATGTGATGTGTTCACTTGTACTTGGTGCTCACATCTACACATGGAGAAGGTTGTGATCCCCAAAGTTTGCACTGTCTTTTGAATGAGGTCATATGTATTCAGACACACTGCTAAAGTTGACACTTCAACTGTCTACAGGCTGACATGTTTCATGATTTCTCCTACAGCATCAGCTGCTAGTATATAAGGGAAAAGGGGGAGAGAGAGAGAGAGAGAGAGACTATTGTGAATTAGATATACTTGTTTGAATCCAGCAGTGTGTGCAGTGTATGAGTGTGTATAAAAGCAACTAACAGGCAGGTCTGGCTTCCTATGGGAAGTGTACAGCTCTGCTTAGTGGTAAGGCTTTCACAGATGTGGGACATTTGATTCCCCCAGGTGATACACTCCCCTTTAAGGAAGCCATATGCATTCAAACACACTGCTCATGTTTTCTTTCCAATTGTGTGCTTTCTGACAACAATGATATGACTTCTTCTGTAGCACCATCAGTTATTGCACAGACCCAGGGACTGTAGAGAACGTTAGAGAGGTGTTTGTTTCAGTCTGGTATTTAGAATGACTGTATCAGAAGCGGAAAATGGTAGAACCAGGAATGCTTTACTTAACAGATATAGATGTGTACAAGTGTATTTAGTGGTAACATTTCTACAGATGGACTGTTTAGTTCCCCCAGCTGCTGTCCTGACTTTTGAGAGGGACACATGCATTCCAACACAATGCTTATGTTATCCCTTTAACTGTGTGCCTTCTGACAGCTGTGGTATGAGTTCTTCTGTGTTGTCATTAGCTACTGCACAGATCTACAGACTGAGTTACATAGTATGTTGTTCACACCCAGCAGTATGTATCTTGTCTGAGTGTCGACAGAAAAAATATTGCTGATATGCTGAAATGGGTTATTCAACAAATATGTTGTGTTTCATTTTATGTTTTGTTTTTGATTATTATTTGATGGGCAGCTGATCCTGAGGGTCTATATTATGTTATAGAAAACCAAAGTCAATGAATGCCTGTTCAATGACAAATGAACAGTGAACTCACATTTCTGTGAATGGCCATTACAGCAATTTTTTTCCTAAGCCATCATCATGAATTTGCCCTTTTCCCCACTGTAGTGTGATCTCAGAGTTGGTATATTTAGTTATGGGGAGTGTGGGAGGCACAGCCCCCCACATTGGGGTGGTGTGGGGGCAAAGCACCCCAGTTTGACAGGTTTGTAATACTGTCTCGTTTCTGCTTGGGCAAGTGATTTTTTCCTCTAGGAAAAAATTTTTTGAAGTGGCCATTCGCAAAAATGACAGTTCGCTGTTTTTTGGCCGGCGAACAGGCGTTCCCTGACTTGGTTTTTGATGTCATAATATAAACCTCATTCTGATCTCCTAAGTGTTGTACTTGCTTGTAAGAATGCCAAGTTTAACAATATACCTTTTATATCTTCCATTGCAAAACTATTATCAAAAAAGCACCATCATTATTAAATGGGTGGAAATGATTTTTCTCATTTCTCATTTTCAGAGCACACGCCTGTTAAGAATTTCCTTTTGGCTACATGGCTCTGCTGACTGTCAGGCAATGAACATTATGGTTGATTCACAGAGGACAAGAGTGATACAGACCTCTGTATAAATGCAAATTTTTTTTCATCTTTTGCATCTTCCACAATTCACTGTAAGCCTGGTATGCCTTTCCAAACATCTGTGATGTGTGTTGAGCACTGGGATCCAACAATTATTGTTATCTGTTGCATAATGACTAATCTCTTTGTCATTTTCCAGTAATGCTGTCAGGCAAACTTCAAATGTGTAGATTCATGCAACAGTTGTACAAATTTTGTGGTGGCATTCGCTAATACATATGTGACTGTAACTTAGGCAGCCTTTGTAATCCAATCTGATAAATATATACTGAATCAATCTATGAAAGCTATGTTGCTAGAAAAGTTGAATTGCTGTGCTTATATGTGGTGCTACATTCTCCTTAGGTATGACCCTTTCACAAGGGCTGCTATGCTCACTTTTACTCATGGCCATATACTGCCTCACATATTCTAGCTGATCACTTTCTTTTGTATAAGTAATGTCTGACAAGAGTTCCATCAAAGTACAGGTTTAGTGACATTTCACATACCTCTCACATATATTTTATTTATTTTATTTTATTTTATTTTACATTTGTTGACCGGGATAGCCCGACTGGATACATGTCCATTTTCAGATGAGGCCCGGGGAGAAAAGCTGGTTACATATGCATTCATCACAATGTACAGATAGAACAAGAGTAATAACAACATAATACAAACAAATAAGGCACACTTTACAGAGTCAGTTAAATTTATACAGTCTCACAAACTTCAGCTCTGGCTTAACAAGTAAAAGACAGTAGAGTTCCATTTACAAACATAGTATTAGCACACTAGCAAGAATGATGATTTAGTTTGGCTTGGAGCAGGGACATATCCATTGAGACCTGAAATACTTCTTAAGAGCTTTTTGGAATTGAGATAGGGTGGCATCTAGGGTGATGTTAGCAGGAAGTGAGTTTCAATTTTTGCCAGCAGAGTTGGTGAACAGGGAGTCTCTAGCTAAGTTGTAGGATTTGATGGTTTGTACTACCAGTCTCTTAGATGAGCGGAGTAATCTGGGGTTGGAGTGGGGATAGATGATGTTTTTCAGCGCAGGTGTATTTTCTGGTTGGTTAAGTGCTTTGTGAGCCACAACAAGTTGATTATACTGAATCTGCTTGGGTAGCTCTAACCATCCGAGATAATTTAGATTTATACAAGGATGCGTTCTGTAGGGGAGACCAGTGGCAAATCTAGCTATGTAATTATAGCGGCTTGAGAGTTTGTTAAGATCAGTTTTATTTAGGTTGGCAAGTAAAGGGGAAGCATAGAAGAGGGTAGAGAGTAGATGGGAGTGGGCAATGGAAGTCCTAGCAGGTGGGGTTAGGAATTGCTTTATCCTATATAGTGAGCCCAGTTTTCTATTAATGGTTTTGATAGTTTTGTTAATGTGCACATCAAACTTATGACTGTTATCTACAATAACTCCTAGGAGTTTTGTATAGGCATCTGGGGAAATTATGGTACCATTATTAGATTTAATGGAGAGAGATATCACTGGGGATTTTTGGTTAGGGGAGAAAAGTAGGAGCTTTGTTTTGTTAGGATTTAGAATCAGACAGCGAGCGGCAAGCCAATTCTCAACTAGGTTAAAAGTACTCTGAGTAATTGTTTGCAGCTCTGTTTGTGAGGTGCCAGTGCAGATCAACATTGAGTCATCTGCATATTGAATGCAGTTAGCTTTAGGGATGACAGTGTGGAGGTCATTAATAAAAATAAAAAAACAGAAGTGGTTCCATTATAGACCCCTGGGGGACACCTAGGGTGTTGGGTGGGAGGTTTGATAGTTTGTTCTGCCATAAGACAGATTGTTGTCTGTTGTGCAGATAGGATCCAAACCATTGGAGAGAGTGATTGCCTAGAGACATTGTTGCCAGAGTGTTGAGAAGATGGTGGTTAACCATATCAAAAGCCTTGGACAAGTCCAAAAGAAGGGCTGAGGATAGCTTGTTGTTGTTCCTGTTATAGTTTATTGCATTACAAAAGGTGAGGAGGTCTGTGGTAGTACTATGAAGTAGACTGAAGCCATGCTGAGAGTTAGCCAGTAGATTGTTTTGGTTAGAAAGTACAGAGGTTATTTATGGACGCATTTTTCCATAATTTTTGCCAGAGGTGACAAGATGGATATGGGTCTATAATTAGATAATTCAGTAGAATTACCACCTTTCTGGAGGGGTATGACACGAGATATTTTCCAGATAGAGGGGACTGAGACTTATGATATGGATCAATTAATCAAAATGGAAATGGGGTATGCTATGGTGTCGGCAGCTTTTTGAAAATATTCAGCGGGGAGAAGGTCAGCAGCTAGGGTAGTAGGTTTTAATTTTTTGAGTAGTGATCGAATGAAAGATATGGAGACTGGTTGGAAGCTAAAGGAGGGCTGAGTGCTAGGACTGTTGTCCCGTGAATTAGAGGAGTTAAGGGGTAATTGGCTAGCAAGGGCTTTGATAGTTTCAGTAAAGAAACTATTAAAAGTGTTAGCAACATCCTCTGGTAGTTTATCAATAGAGGCTGAGGGAGGTGGAGTGGTGGCATGACATGATGTAGTAATTTATTTATCCCTGCCCAGAATTTTAGAGGGTTATTTTGGCTTCCTTGTTGGAGATGGAAGTAGTGTTTTTTTTTTTTATCTAATAGAATTGAGTATTTTGTCTCATTTCTTAGTTGTCTAAATTTGGTTTGATCTAGAGGGTCTTTTGTAGCATGCCATGTTGCCCATGACTTGTTTCTGACTATGATTTTTGATTTGGTTTCTTTAGAGAGACACAGGGCAATGTTTGTTTTTACCCTAGTGGAATGAGCAGGAGCATGAAAATCGAGGATGGTAAGGAATTTATTGTTAAAGTAGGCGACAGCTTCGTCTAAGGGCAAGTGTTTTAGGGCAGACCAGTTGCATGTCTTAAGTTCATCCTGAAACTTACTAGGATTGAAGCTTTTACTATTTCTTATTGTTCTATACATGAGTTGATGGTAGTTATAAGATTTGTGCTTGCAGATGAAGGTGAGAAAGTGATTACTGAGGTCATCGGGGATGGCCCCTGATGTATACATTTGGGGGTGGGTATTGATTAGTATCCAATCCAGTATACTATCATTTTGGTTAGGTTTTCCTATCCTGGTGGGGGTGGATATAACCTGTGTGAATCCATACAGGTTTACATGGGTGGTAGGAGATTGAGAGGAACAAGCGTTCCAGTCGATGTTAAGGTCTCCTAGTACAATGGTTTCTTGTGGATAGTTATTAGCTAACCATTGGAGGATGTCTTCTAAGGTGTTCATAGGTTCATAGGTTCATAGGTTCATAGGTTCATACTAGGCTATCTGCCCTAGGGCATTTATAAGCCTAGACAGAATGTGTTTGGCTTTCGCCACCCATTTTAAATTTATATTGCTATGCCCTTTTTCAAGGTTAGTATACTGTGCCTCTAACAGTGACACAGAAGTGATACCTGGGGTAAACCTACGATCTCCCATCCACTCATCAAGATTCCTCTTGAAGAGAGTCAATGAGGGACACTGCCTAACCTGGACTGGGATTTTATTCAAGAGTGAAGGGAGCCTCTGGGTTATGAATCTGTCCCTCCAGCATGTCCTATTTATTTCAGTGCTGAGGTTCAAGTCTCGAGCGTAGCTCGATGGGATTTGGATTTTCTGAGGTGCAGCATGTCCATTAATTCCGGGTTGGACATGGCTTTATACATCAGGCACAGATCGCCTCTGAACAGGCGGTATGCCACTGAGTAGAGCTGGAGTTTCTTTAACCGGGCAGCATATGGCATCTGTTTGAGCCCTTTGATCCTCTTGGTGAGGTACTTTTGGGGTCTTTCCAGTTGCTGCAGGTGTCTGGTAAGGTACATCCCAAAAGGGGCATTGTACTCAATTATGGGCCTGATGAGGGATGAGTAAAGAGGCATGATGACCTCCCTGATCTAGATGTGAATCCCTTCATGATTAGGTGGGCTATATAAAATGTTTTTCTAACCACTTTGGCCACGTGGTTGTCAAATGAGAGATTGCTATCAACTTGGGTCCCCAGGTCCCTAATTACTTTTCTGTACTTAATGGATTACCACCTATGTGGTAATTTGTGGGCACTTTGTTTTTGCCAAAGGGGATGACTATACACTTTTTGGCATTTAGCTTGAGGCCATGGCTCTGGCACCAGTTGTCTGTTTCTATGAGGCCCTTTTGGAGGATGCTTGTGTCGGCTGGAGAGTCGATTATGGCACCCAGTTTGCAGTCATCTGCGAACTTGGTCAGCCACAGTCCTTCCGTGTTGGCGTGTACCTCCGAGAAATATATACCGAACAAGAGAGGTCCCAGGACTGAGCCTTGTGGGACGCCACTTGTAACTGGTTTGGAGTCTGACATGGCTCCAGCAATTCTAACCATGTGGGTTCTGTCCTTGAGCCAGTTTGCAATCCATCTAGTGACATAGGGGTTTATATTTAAGCTGGTGAGCTTATCTATAATGCCCGAGTGGGGTATTGTATCGAAGGCTTTTGCGAGGTCCAGGTAGGCTGTGTGGACCACCTTCCCCTCGTCAATGGCCTTGGTGACTGTTTCAAAGAAATCAACCAGGTTTAAGAGGCAGGATCTGCCCTTAACAAAGCCGAACTGGGTAGGATCCAGTGTCTGTAGGTCCCCGATATCTTTATTTATGAGGTCCATGATGATCCTTTCCATAGCTTTGCAGACCAAGCTAGTCTAGCTTATGGGGCGATAGTTTCCAGGATCCGTTGAGGCACCACCTTTATGGAGAGGGACCACTGTTGCTGTACGCCACTCTTTGGGCACATATCCTGTAGTAAGGCTGAGATTGAACAGTAGTTTTATGTTTGGGTTTAGCTCTTCTTGGAGTTCATGTAGGATGCAGCCCGGGACACCATCTGGTCCCATTGATGCTGTGTTTTTTGCTTTGGAGAGGGCAGCTCTTACCTGAGCATCTGAGATGTCAGGGGGGCAGCACTCTGCTGGGATAGATATTTGCCCTTTTGGTGGGGGGGGAGTTTGCACTGAACCTGTCAGCTAGGATGTTGGCAATGTCTGTGGGTTCAGTGTATTTTTGTCATTTTGGACTAATTCTGAGCATATCTGGGAATTACCACCCAGGTTCCTAACATAACTAAAGAAAGCCTTGTGATTATCCTTAGTGTCCTGTGCAATTTTTCTCTCGAAGCTGGCCTTAGACAATTTTATGAGTGCCCGTAGTTTTTTGCTAATACTGATCAGTGATGCCTTCCCTTTTTGGGATTTTGCTCTATCATTTAGTAGCTTCCTCCTTCTATTGTATAGTTTGTTTATGGCTGGCGTCCACCAGACAGGACGTCTGCCTTTGGGGGATTGGGTCTTGGTTTTATTTGGGATCGCATGATCCTTGCATTCCTGAAGATGTTCATAGAATGTGTTTATAAAGGATTCTGAGGTCTGGGCCATATTTTCCACAGGCCCGGGGGCTTTGAAGGATTCCACCTCGGTTTTGAGGAGTGTGAAATTTTCTTTAGAGAAGTTTTTCACTGTGGTTTTCTGGGCAGGGGGTAGGGTCGGGATGTGAATATCCAGTGAGATTAGTTTATGGTCTGATCTTACCAGTGAGGGATACACTTCTGGTCTGGAGCATACAGTCCCCATGTTGGTGATGATCAGGTCCAGTATGTTTTCCCCTCTTGTGGGAGTGGTAACAAGTTGTTCCATAGCATTTGAGTTTATAAATTCTTGGAACCTTTGGGCTAGGGTGTTGGAGCTAGAGTAATGCTCCCAGTCTATGTTTGGGTAGTTGAGGTCACCCAATATAATGGTGTTTGGAGAGACCTTCATATTTTCCAGTGTTCTCAGGAAGGCCGAGTGGGGTTCCTGGGTTTGGGAGGATGGTCTGTAGCAGGCTATAAACTGGAAGGCAATTTTACCTACTATTAGTTGCACATGGATAGTCTCTGATGCTTCGTGCTTTGCCACCAACCTGGAGGTGTGGGTATCTTTGATGAATATCGATACTCCCCCTCCTTTTGTGGTTCGGTCCAAGTGTTAGTATTATTCCCTGGGGGAATGTGCACGCAGACTATATTTATGCATTTGTTTTTGTTAATTTGGAGCTTGATAGCAATTATTTCTGCTTTATTGACCTGTGGTGGTTGAATAGGATCTGAGGTAACATTTAGTGTAGATTTGAAGAGTACAGCTACCTCCCTCCCTTCCTAGTAGAGCAATCGAGTCTAAGTATATTATACCAAGGTGGTAAACGCTCATTATCTGAGGTTGATGGTTTTAGCCAGGTTTCAGTTAGGCATAGAATATTAGGGGAATGGACTTGTAGGAGGGCATGTAAATTATGTACTTAGTTATTTATATATATATATATATATATATATATATATATATATATATATATATATATATACATCTCACCTGTTATTGTTTTCACATTTTGTCCATAATATGCATCATAATATGTTATATTGTGCTCCCCACTGACATTTGTGATTACTTGGCATATCCATGAAGAGTGCAGTAACTAATAACATATTTTTTAAGTCTCAATTCATATCCTTAACAATGTGCAAAATACTGCAACAGTTGTTGCTGTCTATACTTTCCAAGCTTCTAGGAGCAATATGTGCAACTTTTCCCTTAGTTTGTGCATTTGCCAACATAATTATTAGTGTGTTTTTCCAGTATTCCTGGATTGGGAGTTTGAGACATGTGTACCTGTATAGAATTCAAAGACATAATGCCCATATTTTCCTACAACACTTTTTTATGATGACCACTTAATGATTGTGTGTTAATGCAAATCACATTGCCAATAATGCTTAACATGTCCATGATTTCACTCAATGAACTGTACAACACTGCTTTCCCTCACTCATCTCTCCTGAATTTACTTATCTAACTTTGATTGTGCAAGCACTCACTTCTGACTCTCAGGTTCGTCATGCACACTCTTTTGTTTACATTGTGCACATATACATGGCCATGCACTTGCTTCCCATGATGTGGCCATGAGCCTGTGCTGTAGGTTAAAGGTGAAGCTCCCCATCATGCTATGTGTTATGGCTTCCTGCATATTTGATTAGGAATGCTGCTTGTTATGCTAACACAATTAATTTTGTTAGCTTCTGCACAACATGTACACAATGTTAATGAATCCTCAGGAAAATCTTCAGTCAATGCAGAATATTATAACACACAGTGTTGCAAAAAGCATGACTTTATTCAGTTTTATTTTGTTGATCAGAGCAATGCCAGATGTTGACAGAATGTGACAGTGGCCACAACAGAAGTACAGAAAAGGGAAGACATGCTTCTACTGTTCCAGAGAGGGATAGCAGAGCTGCACCTACTGGATACATGCTTCCACTTATGGGGCATTCTGTACAAAACATTTCACGTTTAATTTATTTCACAATATCTCATGTTTATCTACTGACACAAATCTACCTGCATGATCCTTAATCAGACTCAGTGGTGTTGGTGTCACCTGAGTAATTATGGGGCTGGCCAGCTGACAAAGATGTAATGTGAAACTGATTACTGGCTTGGTCACCAGTTTAAATTATTGTTGCCTACTTAGTTGCTTTGTTTGTAAAACTTGTATTACCATTGTTTATGTCTGTTTTATACTTGTAATCTTACCCTTGGAGCTTTTCTCCCCGGGCCTGTACTGAAAATGCACATATATCCAGCTAGACTAGCCCGGTCAACAAATGTAAAATAAATAAATAAATAAAATAAATGTCCAACCAGATAAGGAAGAAATGAGTGGCCAATGTCAGCTTTCATTCTGAAGGGCAGGCGTTCGGCAGAGAACTTCACTTTTGGGGGTGAATCTGAGAAGTGATTGGATATCAGCTTCTGAGACACGTGAAGTGGCACATGGCAGCTTATCAGGGATGCATGGGAGAGACTGCGTATGCATATGTCCAATATGGATCAATTGCATGGAACACACACACTGCAAGGCAAAGTAGAAATTGTGGAAAAGTGACTAAATAAGAGGTTAAAATGCATATTGTACATACTGTATTCATATACCAATGTGTGTGTGTGTGTGTGTGTGTGTGTGTGTGTGTGTGTGTGTGTGTGTGTGTGTGTGTGTGTGTGTGTGTGTGTGTGTGCGTCTCTCTCTTACTGTATATCAATATATCTATATCTATATCTATCTATCTATATATGTATATATAACATTTGCCTGTCTGAGTCTGATGTTCAGCTTTACAGTTACCTACAGATGGACTAAAACAGCAGTGAGGAATAATAGTATACCAGGGGATATAAAGCTGAATAGATATAGAATGTCATATGGAAGTTTCATGTATAAGGGTGCAGAAGCAGTGTAACAGATAACTCGTTGGGTGTGGGGGTTGTGACACTAACATTAGGATGGTTTTGTTGACAATAAGAGGCCATGGATTGTGTACATGGGTGTCCCCCTGTGGGTATGTCAATTGGGACGGGAGAAGGACAGACCATGTAGACATGAACAGTGTTAATAACTGCAGAGACCAACAGGTGAACTGCAGCAGTGTGTTGTACCAATGGCAGACAAGGCTTTGATGACAACAGAGGCAGCTGTCAGAATATAATGGGCAGCCATTGTAATGTAAGCTGATATGTACTATGAAGACAGAGTTGTTATAATGTAAAATGTCATGGGGGTGCCAGTTATAAGTGGGACATGTACAAATATTTGTTATGTCAGTGCACTGTCACTATGATAGGGTGCATACCCTACATGCCATATGACCTTCTGCTCTGTAGCAATGTCTGCAGCATGGTATTTGGCTAACAGTTGTGCAAGTCAGTCACCGTACAGCAGAGGGTATGACATACAGGCATTCTGAGCTGGGCATATATGTGAAAATGTATAATGCATGCATTCCGCAAACATGTCCTAGGTGCATTTGAGTTTTCATGTCAGCATATACACAGACATAGTGAAAGTTTTGAAACATGAGGAGAGTAAGTCTAAGATGGCGTTCCTGCTTAGTTTAGTAGAAGCATATTGCCATCAAGCAGGAATGGAAATCAAACCAGAAGTTGATAAAACTCAGGCAGCACCTGAATGTGCCAAAAAACAAAAGAAAGAATATAAGATGAAGGATCAGATGAGAAGGTAAGAAATGTGGAAAATGCATAAATATAGTTGCAAGTAGAAAACTCTTGAAGCAACCTCATGTTGATCAGGATCGAAAGTAGGAATGGTTAAGGAGAGGTGAATTTAAATCAAAAGACAAAAGGTTAATATTGGCGGTCTAAGGTAGTGGACTACTTACACATTGGTTTACAAAGTCCATTGAATATGTAGGAAAAACAGACAAATGTAGGTTTTGTAAAACTGAATTGGAAACAGTTGCACATCTTGTTGCTGGTTGTGATATACTAAGGGCAGAAAGACTGTATCCTGAAAGGCATAATAATGTGGCAAGACTGTTGTATTGGGCATTGTGAAAACATTATAATATTGAAGTAGCTGAAAAACACTGGAAACTTGAGCAACAAAGCATCATAGAAAATTATGAAGTCTACATCACATGGGATCACCCATTACCAACAGTTCAAAAAACAGATGTAAGTAAACCAGCTATAGTAGTCCATGAAAAGAAGACAAAAATAACATTGATCATTTGAAATGCTGCACTCAGTGACTGCACTGTCTTATGTACAGAGACCCAAAGTCATAAAATACCAAGATTTTCAGGCAGAAACAAGGACGATGAGGAAGAAGGATACCCAGACAGTTCCAATAGTAGTTGGAGCAATGGGTCTTAGAGAAAAGAATTTACAGTCATACTTAGATGTTACCAATACATGTAACGCTGTATGAATTTCAGAAGGAGTCATTACTGGGCACATTGCAGGTGATGCAAAGATCACATCTGGCTAACATCAAAGACCAAAACAATACTAATTTCATGAACTTTAATCATACTTTGACTTAGGAATGGGGTCCATTCCTGTAATGGTATTAGATTCTTAAAATACTTGGAGAAATTAAAAAAAGGATGTCATGCAGTATGTAGTCTTGCCATTGAGTGTTACAGCTGCCTCTACACAATTACAGCAGTTGGTAATACATCGCTGTTATGTTATAAAGAACTTCCCTATATGATGACTGCAACCATACTCACTTCATCCTCCTTATGTGCAGAAGTTTGCTATCCTCAATCTACTCCAGAGCCGAAAAACATTAATATGAAGAAATTTAAGTATCCTGTAAAAGCCAATTTAATGATATGAAAAATGAGAGTGCAGTGACCAGTGCAGTGACCTGTCCTATACTTATTGTACATCAGGAGCACTCTCTGGCTGACCTCTTCTTCTCATTGTTGTAGAAGGTCAACATGGAGTCTCCTCAGGTCATTATAGTAATGGCTGCACTGCTCACCAGAGCAGTAAATGTCAAAAGCTGCAGTCACTGCCCTAGCAATGCTACACCAGGCATCCACTTTATGCTGGAGACCCTCATAAAAATCTCCCAGCAGGTACTCTCAGTGCTTTCAAGTAAAATAGGTACAGAAATATTTTATTCTTTTTGGAGCATCACCTAGAGACCCTGCAAACCTCAGTGCCTTTAGATGCCATAGCCATGTGTCAGATCATAGTCCTGAGTAAAACTGTAGCTCTCTCATGTCTTTGCACATTGCTGGTGCTGGAATGTGATGTGCAACAGTAGGCATTCAATTTGTGTGAAATGTTGCTGTGCCATCATAGTATGGTGTGAATATAAATCACGTAGCACAACAGTGTGATGATGCAATCCATGGCATTTAATGAGTGTAAGAGCAACACAGCCATAGTCGGCCTTAGGCATAGGTCAACTAGGTGACTGCCTAGGGTGCCACTCTAGCAGGGGTGCTTTTTCAGTACTTATTTGAGGTAGGTAGACCAGGATGGGGGCACTGGGTGGTGTGGTGGGAGGCGCTGTGGAGCCCTTTTGCCTAGGGCACCAGTTGACCTAGGGCCGCTCCTGAACACCGCACCTATATATGTACTACGACAGTTTGCCCAAGTCCCCCCTGGGCTCAGTAAATCATGCATGCATGCACACTGCACTTCACAGGTACTCATGTGAGTGCACAATGCATGAATGAGCATCGTAGCACAGCCTTAGTTAGATGCCACAATAAAAGACATTTGCTTTAAGTTGGCTCATTAACATAATGACTATCCTAGGAGACTTGAGATTGCTCAATAGAAACAATGGTCATTAGTATGTTCATTGCAAAGATTGCTATAGAGCAACATGTAGAATGACTTTTAGGGTGGTGATCAGTAACTCTGTAAAGTTACACAAACTTCATGTGAGATAGGTGACTGGGGAGTGGTCTCTGTATATACTTTGTTTTACTACTTTGTATATATGCTTTAGGTGTACATGGCCTGATGAACTAACTGAAACTGTATTGGGGTAGTGGATTGAGCTGCTGTGTGTAGCTAATTAAAGATGAATTCCCTCTGGGCTCGTATAAGAAGGTATGACACCTGCAGAGGATAGCATATACACTGATTTGCGTGCAACACAGGAAGGTATGGTATACATTTTAGTTTGTGGAAGACACAGGCCCAGGTTTAGGCTGAGACTGTGTTTTCCCTACTCACTGCTGATATTCGTGTCATGTGACATTTTCTGTTTGATTCTGTGTAACTGATAGTTGATGTCCTATATACCATATTATCATAAAAGTGAGGGTTGCAACTATCCAACGGACATTACTCTGTGTGAGGTATCAGAGTTGGACAGGTTTGACTGCTGAGGGTGCAGTCACAAATTGGATGTACATTTTTCATTGTCTACAAAGAACACTACTGCAGTACATCTTTTAATCCACAGCCTTCTGTGATGTAACTGCATGGGTGGTGTGTACATCTACCTTTTAAAATCATCTCCTTTTATACAATTTGGATAAGGGGAACAGTATGTGTGCCTTTGTAGGGAGAGAAGGAAAGGGGGCCAACACTACCATGAACTGCATCTGCTGGCCTGGTAATACTCCATGAGGGTGCATTATAGTTAACACAACAGGCTTGTGTATGTCATGGAGTACTGAAGGATGAAATGATCATAGGGCCTCTGTAGCATATATGGGCTTCCTGACACTACATCTGCACCATTGTGCTCTATGTCTGGATACCCAGGTAGAAAGCCTTACATGGATAATACATGGGCACTGCAGGCACACCTTGAGGGATGTTGTTCATAGGTTCATAGATTAGTACTAGGCCAACTGCCCTTGCGAGCCATTTTAAGCCTAGCCAATTATCCCCTGTGAGATTCAAACCCTGTACTTTGTGTTTGTAAGGCAAACACCTTAACCATTAGGCCACCCTCCCAATGTTGTAGTGTAGGCTTCATCATACTGTTGGGCTAGACACACATACACACACACAGACAGACACACACACACACACACACACACACACACACACACACACACACACACACACACACACACACACACACACGCACACACACACACACACACACACACACACACACACACACACACACACACACACACACACACACACACACACACACACACACACACACACACACACACACACACACACACTCACACACACACACACACACACACACACACACACATGCACACACACACACACACACACACACACACACACACACACACACACACGCACACACACGCACACACACGCACACACACACACACACACACACACACACACACACACACACACACACACACTCACATCAGGAGTCTTATCACAGGTTCATGTGCTGTGGGGTTGGATATGCTGTAGATGACATTCATGGTGTATGTCATTGTCAGGATGGTTGTGATACACTGGCAGACAACTACAGTGTTGCGTGTAGTATTTCTACAGATCATAGGACAGACTCAATGCATTTAGTAACACTCATTTTCATCCGCAGTTTAAGCAGAGGCAGCATGTCTGCTTCTCTGGCTCATACAGGTGCAGAACACATGATCTGCTCTAGATATACCTGTGTCTCTACAGGGATTCTTTTGCAACATAATGTAACATTCTAGAATGTGCCAGAGCAACCACTAGAACAATAAACTACTGCTTGCCACTAGAGTCATGGCAGCCATGAAGGTGGCTTTTGCTGCATCAGGTGACATGTAGCACAAGCCATGCGAACATTGGATATATTTATGTGTTGCTGAGGTATGGGTATGCTCAAGAATTCTGGACAAAGCCAAAAATAATGAGGGGAGACAAAGACCAAAAATGAGTGACAGTTTTTAAATATTATTCTAATAATTCATTTAAAATTAATACAACAACAAGTGTTGCATCAACATTAAATTTCTGAACAATGAAATGCCTGAAACTCTAGCAGTATTAGCTGACTGTAATCCTCAGTGGTTTACTAGGAAATAAAAGTAATTATGAGAGATGAGGGAAAAAAAATGAGGTGAAATCAGGGACATCTGGCAAAATAAGACAGCTGAGAGCTGTCCTGTTTGTGACATGCCACCAGCTTAGATGTATATTTCTGTGGTGGTCAAGCCTGATGTCAAAGATATCAGAAAGGGGAATTTTTCTAGGCAAAGAATGACATCCTGGTGCAGTCCACCCATGAACATAGTCAGTGGATGCTCCAGAAAATAAGATCAAACTAGGTCTTACTTTGGCATTTTTGATGGGACAGTTTAGAGCAAACCAATGTGGTCATCAACCAAAATAGAACATATCAATAGGCCCAAAAAAGGGCCACCAACATGATTCTTCATGACTTTTACAAGGTCATCCATCTGGCACAGGAACTGAGGGCCACAGATGTGGGGTCATCACTGACAGGTGACCAGACAGCTCAGTTATCCACAATGGAATACAACAATTGGAAGCACCTTGGATATCTGTTGGAGATGCCCCAAGTGGGAATGGCATAACTTGTGGAACTATGTTGTGGCTCAGGACTATACATCTAATAAGCATAGAGTTTCTGTTATTATAGGCCATCAACAATACAGATATTGTCAGTGAGATGGCAGTCTGCACCATCTACTCCCCTTCCAATAACAATGAGTGTCCGACAAGGATCCATTCTCAGACCACTACTCTTTAATATCTTCACTAAACTACTCCATTCCTCCTGCCCACATTCTTCCAAAGTCCAGTACGCTGATGACTCTACAGTCATAACTATAGCCGGTTCTCCCTCTGAACTCTTATCTGCTACCCAGTCTTCCTTTAATTCTGTTGAGACATGGCTCTCCAACAGTCAGCTTATCCTCAGCCCAAAAAAAAACAAAACTACTACTCTTTCTCCCCAAAACAGTTAACCACATCAAACCTTTCTTTCCCTAAATGTCACTTAACAATACCCCTATTGAAGTTGAACCCAGCACAAAACACTTCAGTGTTACCATCAATGATCAGCTAAAATTCAACCATCGCATAAATAATTGCATCAGGAAAACCCATCAGAAACTAGGCCTTTTGTACATAAACAAAAAATTTCTAACCCCCAAAGCTAGGATTACTCTCACACATGCTTACTATTCTACCCTGCTTAACTTATTGCTCCCAAATTCTCACAAATCGAAACTCCTCTCTACTTACCAAGCTTGAGTCAACATATCACAAAATAGCTAGAGTCACAACTCAACAAACCGGTAAATCCCATCACTGTCTCTCCCTAAAACAGTTAAACTGGCCTGAACTACCCCACCTACTCCTCCTCTCAAAACTCCAAACCATACACTCAATTCTATATTAGCCAGCCTATTGTCCAGCTCTTTGCTTCCTCATCTCCCACTATTCCACTACAACAGGAATAATGCCCATAACAGGAACAGTTTTTACAATAAGGACTACAGAAATGAGTATTACAACAGTAAGAAATTTAAATGTTGAAGTGTATACTGCTCAAAATTATGTCGTTTCAAATATAATGAATTTGTCTAATTATGACTTAATGCAAGAACAATGTGCAGTTTTATGTTTGGGGTTAAAGTTTATCCCGAAGATTATTCCGGGGGTTCATGTTTTTAAACAGGAGTTTTTTTAGACTTGTTCATCTTTACTCAGTGTTTAGTTTTGAAGGAAGCAATATATGTGATGAAGTCTTGAAAAATCAAAAATCTATAAGTTATAATTTAACTTACAGAGAATGGACGGCATTAATGGAATTACATAATAACAAGGGAATGGTAATTAAACCAGTGGACAAGGGTAATCGCAGTATGGAAATCAATTAAATACAATTTTGCAGATAATCAGAAACTTGTATTGCTTGTGCAAAGTTTTGATTTCTACAAACTATTATTTTTTTTACCTGTTATTATGGAATGTAGGTAGATCTGTATCTCAAAACACACATTTTTACATCAAACATACTTGAGATTCATACCTAACCTCTTTTGCTACATTCCATGAAAGTCAGTAAACATTTGAAAAAGGTTTGCAGGAATGAATGTTTCACATAAGCACTAAGTGTTATAACCCACATTATGTGCTTTCATATGGTTTCCAACTAAACACAGAACAGAAATTAAAAATGTTAGAACATAGGAAAGAGGTGATACTTTTAATTTGGGTTCCTCATTTAAAGCAGCTTTTCAACTGGACTGCTCTTACAAGGTACTAAATGAGTGTATTTTAATTAAATGAATTATATTCTTTTGTATTTTTTTTTTTTTTACTTTACACGACACTTTTTTCTGCTTTGGTAAGTCTTTGGTGTGTATATAAAAATACAGAATAGTCTGGATTGGGTAAAGCATGTTCACATCATCTTGACTACAAATTCTTCTGTGTCTTTCAGTTTATGACAAAGAAAAAACACGTATGTGATATATTTTACTACTAGCAACTATATAACTCAGGACCTGATACAGAATGTACAGAACAGTTGTAGAATGTAATAACTTTCATGACAAACATTTTGTGTCCAAGTATACTATCTGTTTTTTCTTTATATTGTTATTTGATTTTTTTTTCTTTTTGTATTAACAGTTTGCCTCCCATTTGGACAGAAAAATAAATATGTAATCACAGAAAAAATTACCTTCAAGTAGACAAACTACAATAAAAGTGTCTTTTTTTCCCTTTTTTAAGTACTGACACTAGCTGATGTATGTCTGGAAAAAGAAATGTTTCTGGTACAATGTTCAGACCATGGCTGAAGCCCTCAGAAGTAATAAATATCCCATATGATTTTATGTGTATATAAATCTCAGTACAGTTTATTTCTCCATTGGAACTTGAATTTCATTGATTTAATAAGCAAATTTAGAAAGTGTTTGCCACTATTCACTTTCTTAGACTTCGGTGTGTAATACCGTGTGCCTGAAACTAACTGCTTCTCATATATGTATACATACAGTGGGGTACAAACATGTTAGCGATGCCTGTTACAGTATGTCTGGTGTGGCTTTGATCAGGTTTTGATCAATTGCAAATACAATGTATCAAATACCATAGTCTGATAAGACCATAACACACATGCAGTCAAGGACAAAATGCACAGACTGAAGTGTAACACTTGCAGCTTTGATTGAGATATAAACAAAATTATTATTTATATTTGCTATTGTACTTGTGATGCAAGTTGATAAATCTTACAACCCATGCATTTCTCTGGTGAATGAGAGTAGTTATCTATAAAAAGAGCCAGTACCAGATGCATAGAGTGGAGGGTATAAATCGCTCGTAGGTCTAACTTTGAGTCTGGGTGCAAATGACAACAAAATTCATGCATCATCATTGTCCTTTTGTTTCTCTTCTTTATATTAGAAAGTAAGTTTATTTATAAACTATCTCATGCAGTTTATGTGCATAAAAATATTTTAAAATAATTCACTTATTTTCATATACCAAAACCAAACATTATATATAAAACCAATTATTTACAT